>NW_024884697.1:46056752-46331916 GCF_019232065.1 Centrocercus urophasianus | reverse complement strand
AAAAAAAAAAAAAAGAAATGAAAATACATTAAAAATATTTAAAAAATACAAAAAGGAAAAAAAAACTTGAACTATTTTGGAAATATTGTGAATAATTTTTTGATATAAAAACTAATTTTTATGTAGCATGAAAACCACCAAAATAAAATTATCAAGAACAAAAGCTGTGCAGAGGGTGTTTTTGTTTAGTTTTTGAGGGAAAAAAGGGAGAGAGAAGCAGTGGTGTATGAGAGAGGGATGCTGCTGCTGTGGCTTTTATGGCAAGATTAACAGTATGTGATGTTTTTCTTCAGTCTTGGATACTGGAGTTTTGTGATTATGTTAAAAGGAAAAAAAAAAAGAAGAAAAATCACAAGTCACATTTTATATGAAAAGTATTTTTTATCTGTGACTGCTGTGGAGAGAGTCTTGAAAATAAGAACTGAATGAATCCGAAAGGCTCAAAAAAAAAAAAAAAATCAAATTAAAATAGCTACAAATTGCTTTTGAGTGTTAACAGTGTTCATGAATATTTTTCTACTTGATTTGTCTTTTTTTGAGAAGCTGAGGTTGTGGTATTGAGGAGGCAGGTGTGAAGGAGTTGAGGAGTTTCCCAATTCCAAATAAAACAGTTTGTTCTCTCAGCACTCCAGCCCTTTTTAGAAATGATGGAGATTGTCTTCTCCCCTGAAGGAAGTGATTTGCTAGTGTCTTTGTCTTCTGAGAAGCTCCAGTGTTAGGTACTGGAGTATTAGATGGGTAGCAGCTATCCCACATCATTGCCAAGGAATTGTCAGAAGACAGGAGATACTGGTTTCTGGACCCTCCCATGGAAGCTGGTGGGCTTCTCTGTTCATCTTTTCATCTTCCCTCCCTCATGCTCTCATCTTTCACTCAATCATTAAAATACTTTCCCATCAGCTGCCAGGGAACCTTGTCTGTTACCTGTGTCCTTTCTGTTTGGAAGTCTTCTGTGGGATGAGGGAGAGAAGGCAGATAGCAAACACATAGCTTAAACTATGGATTCTGCACCAATTAAAAAGTGTTCAAGTCAATAAAGACTGAAAATCAGACTAAACTATTCCTTTGACAGTATAGAGGAAAAGAACCATGGGTCAAAACCCTGTCTTCTGCTCAAGCCAAGACGCTTGGGTAGAGTGGGCAGGGAGGACTTGGAGGCAGTGGTGGTGGTGAATACCAGATCTGCTGGTGGATTCTTAAATTCTTGAGCCTCAGAGATCGTCTGCTCCCCTTGAAAGAAGATGCATGGAGCCATTCCCTCTTGGTGGAGGGAGTGCTGTTAGCATAATAAAAAGACATTCAAGTTTTGAAGCAGCTTCCTATCTAGGTCTGAGTTAGCCTTTTTCTGCTTGTTGCGAGTCCCCATCCAGGCACTTTCTGCTTTTGCTCTTTTACTACTACGGAGAAGAAACTAACTTTCCTATGCTTTGTGAAGCTTTTGCCATTACATATGTAATATAAATCTAAGTAGTTCTTCCGGTGAGTATCTAGCTATTTACCCTTTGTCCTGTCCCATAGTCCCATCCAGCTGCCATCAAATCTTGCCAGCAATTTGTCTTGCTGTAAGGAACAGTATTCCTCTGTGACCTTCTGGTCATGCGCGTAAAAGAAAGGGTATGTTTGTTGCTTCCTTATGGGAGGAAGCTAACACTGTTCTTTGTCCTATGAACCAGCAGAGTTGAGAGTCATTATACACAGTTTAGGGGGTATTGTTCACCTCAGTTTTCTCTACTGACTTGGATATTCCAGCTACCCATCTTTCAATGAATATGGTATTTTACATCTTTACCCAATGTGAACTAGCAAGGTGTTTGTGTTATCAGCTAGGTGTTTGTGTTGTTTCCTCAAATACAGCAAGACAAATCACAGGCAGACTGCAGGCTTTAGCCTAGACAATCACCCTGCAACTGCTGCTCCACCAGCTGCCTCCTATTCATATGTTTACTATTCCCTTAGCAGAGTCAGATAGGGAAAGGTAGGAAGAGGATGACATGATAGTGACTATGTCATGCTATGCTATGTGCAGTATGCTCACCACCAAGAGAATGTGGCATGGGGTGAGAGGGACTCCCACACTTTCTTGTCTCTATCTGAAAAGTGGTCCATCTCTCTCTCTTCTCCTGGGCATCAGGATTCCCCATGGAGGGTGTAAGGCTAGGGACAAGAGCACCTGACGAGCCTCAGCTTCAGTATGGTAAGTGCATCCTGTGCACCATAGCCTGGAAATATGTATCTAGGTGGAATACATTTTGAAAGCAATGCCCTGGAAGTGAGGGAACAGAGATAAAGAAAAACTTGGGAAATGCTCTGGAAACTCAGATTGCCCACCCTGTCTTTGCACCTCACTGCTCACATTTGCTAGGTCTTCCAAGTAGACATTTAACAAGGCCGGGGGGGGCAGATATCCTTCCGGAACACACATGTATATCAAGGTCAGGAGTCTGGATTTTTTTGAGCACTCCAGCAACAAATACTCTCCTTGAAATATCTCTTTGTCTTTCTTAATGTGAGTGCTGCACTGTTTGCCCTTACAGATTATTTGCATGGTCTATTGGGAAACCAAGATTCTGCCAGTGGAGAAGAGCTTTCCTATGTGGTTTTTCTGCATCTGAACAAGGGGCCAAGAAATGTAATTAAAAAAAAAGGATGTAAATCCCATACCTGTGGGATATTTGCTGGCGTATTTCACATACAGGACAAGTTCAGGGCTTGTCTTTGTCCTTCCACACATAGGAACTTTTCCAAGTGGTAAATGCACTTCCATAGACTCTGGTGGTGCTTTTTTTTTTGTGCAGATATTTCTTTTTTAGCTCTGTCAGCTGAATTTTGCTGTGTTAAGACATAAGTGGACGTATACCATTTGGGACCAAGGAGAACCAGTTGTAATGAACCAGCTACTTCTGCTAGTTTTGCAGATTCATATTTCTTAGGCACTAACTGCTCAGATGTTCTCCTTCCTTCACATCAGAGCTCTCTGTGTGCTGCAGTGATAGCCTGGTTTGCTGTCCCTGCTGACCTTCCCCTTCTTTATATGCAGAGAGTTAGGGCTTCATGGCCACTTTCCTATCTGAGGTATTAGATTAAAATTGCAGAAGCCTGACATTCTGGACCTGTCTCTGTGGTTCTCTGATTAGTTATCCTAACCAAGGTGAGAGACTGAGGCCTGCCAGCTGCAAGATTAAGCTCTGGGTAAGTGATTGTCCTTTGGCTGCGAGTTGCTGTTATGCTATTAGAAGAAGGGATATGTACTAGAATGCTAACCTGCTTGCTACTCATTCAAGATTTGTATGTAAATATAAGCCTAAGCAGAAGAGAGGAAGCAAGTTAACTTCTTTTCTATATCCAATACCCCCAAAAGAAAATTTCCTGAAAAAGAGGAAAGGTAAGCTTCTGTTCTTTAGACTTTGTGTATTGATTTGCAGTGTTAGAATAAGGCAGATATTTGGCTTGTGCCTACACAGAGGCACTGACTGTGCTTCTACAGCATTTCACAATCTTGTTTCTGCTACAAAGGGCAGGGCCACTTTCTGCACTATGGTCATTTTGAGGGATGAGCTATGAGTCCAGAAACCCCAAAACTTCGTGCCTGGGTAGCTTGCATGACATCCTTAATATACCTCCTGGATAGCTGGGGGTGCCTGGGTTAAGCAGCACTGAGTACGGAGAAAAAAACAGTTAATGCTTGTGCAATTTTCAGCAAGTAGGGAAGGATTTTTGTAAGCACTCAAGATATCTATTAAAACAAACTCCATCTCATTGAAAGCCAGTAGTATTTAGCTGCTCAGATGCTGTTTGAAATTTCTGCTACAAAATCAAAGAGTGTTTATTGTTTTTGAAAATCAATTTATGAAGAAGGAGTATTTAACAGTTAGCAGCTCTTGGAGGAGGTCTGGAAAGCCCTGACTGGAGCTCAATATATGAAGCTGCTCCCAGAAGGTATGTGTGCCTCGCTTGGCAGTAGGAACTGGGTAGGACATGGTATGGGATTTTTTCGGAAAGGTACGTCTGAGGATGCGCATTGCATACAAGCAATGACTGGTGGCATTGGAGGTAATTTTGTGTCACTTAGAATGACTCCATCTGTAACAGCAGTGCTGCTGAAGAGTTGGATAGGGTCAGCATCCGTCATTAATCTGGCAAGTACCAGGTGAAGCAAGATGGTAAACCAGCACGGTGAAACCCTGACATAAAGTTGATCAAAACCATTTTGTTTTCAGATAAGATTTGTCCCTTTGATGCTTTGCTCTGCCATAGTCCTTACTTCAAAGAGTTTACAGTTTTGATGCTAAATTAAAATACATTGATATTAACATTTGCAAGTAAATTGACAGATGCCATAGTGTATGTATATTATGCAAATGTCCTGAAATCTTGCATGTATTTGCATATAATTTTCTTGTGATTAAAAGAAATGTGTACACATTATAGGGGAAATAATTGAGGTACCCAGTGATCAAGTGTGCTAGGTGACTTGATGTGGTCTGTTGTATGAACTATGGTAAAGCCAAGGAGCAGGTGGAAAAGACATCTAGCATTTTCACATATTAAATTCATGATAGCTGTCTAGAGAAAATAGTGCACAAATCACTTCAGATTTTTCAGATGCATGACCCCCCTCCAGTTCTTCTTTCTGTAAATAACTCTTTCTGACTTTGGACAAGTAGGGATCAACAGATTCTGGAGGGGGGCAGAGAAGACATGATAGCTGTCATGATAGCTGTCTGGAGAAAATAGTGCACAAATCTCTTCAGATGTGGTTAGAAGCAGTGCGAGAAACCTGTGCTGGCAGACATGATTTGAGATCTGGGGACCTCAACCTGAAGGGACATTCAAGGGCTCAGCCTGTTGGGTTGCTTTCATTTGCTTCTCTGTTTTTGTTGTTATTTGGTTTGTTTGTGTTTTTGTTTTGTTTTGGCTTGCTTTGAGATTTGAGCTGCCCACATGTGGGAACAAGGATTTCCTATCCAGGCAGAGATTTTCCTACCCAGAACAGTGAGGAGGTGAGTGTGTGATCCATATAGAGCAGAAGGCCACTGCAGGTTTAGCACAGGTCCCAGACTTGCCTGTTATCACTTAAGTACCTGCCATCTTCTTCTTACCCCTCTGGAGGTCATGAAAGGATGACAGCAAATAGCAATTTGCAAAGCCATGCCCTGAGCAATCAGATTCTGCTACACGAGAGTTTTCTGAAGAACATTATCTTGCTGTTCAGTTTTCTAGCTTCTCTTCACTTCCTCCATTGAGCAGAGCTTTGAGGATGCTCTACCTCATCTCAGTCTCCCAGTCTTGCCCAAAGAGAACCTTTACTGGCTATGGTAGGTTATTTTTTTCTCTCTTCCCCTCTCCCCCCCCCCCCCCCCCCCCCCCCTTTTTTTTTTTTTTCCTTTTAAATAGCTCTACTCTTGCAGGTAGAATCTTTAAAGGCATGCATGATCCTGATACAGGGAGGTGCTGGGCAGTACAGACTCTCTAAGACATGTGCAGTGCATGGGACTCAGCCTTTTCTGCCACCTTACAGTGGCTTCTTTGAGCTGATCATGGAGGCTCTACTACGAATCAAAACACAACTAATTTCCCATCCTTGGAAGCTCGCATATCAAGATCTTAGTGTACTCTTCACAGATAGTCCTGAGCATCCCTTTTTACTTTTGTCAGGCTGCTACAAGCTTTCAGCTTTTATAGGGAGGCTGTCAAAATGTTGCTTAGAAAATTATTTCCTTATTTCCTTATTCAGTTCCACCAGTGTGCAGTAACATCTCAGACTGTTGTACTGGAGAGGCTTCATCAAGAACCTCTATGCACCATGCACAGTATTCATCCAACTTGGCCTCTCTCAATAGAGATCATCCAAGACAGCCTCACCAGTTTTAAAAGTGACTTAGCTTCCCAACCAACTTCTTCTCTGGCTTTGCTTCCAAAGTCTTCAGGATACTTTGAAGTGCAGACAAACATGCAACTGGACAGAGTCTGACCTAACATCCTTCCCTCTTCAAAAGGGTAGGCTGATAGAAACAGTTTTCCTAAGGCTATAGTTCAGCACAGTGCAAGTTCCAGCCTCATAATGACACCAACATTTTAGGTCTGTCTTGCCAGTGCTCTTTAAATTATGCATACTCTTGCTTACAGACTCACTGCCACTCTTCAAATATTCAAGTGTTCCTTACATTTAATTTCGGGTGGTTTACTCTCTTCAGGGAGGAGGCAGTGTTTTAAAAAGAAATTGCTGATGGGAAAAGTACTGCTTACATGACTTGCAGCAAGCAGCAATTTGAGTTCTTAAGAACATGTGTGGCTTGAACTTGTATATTTTACTCATTTGCATTTGAAGAGCACATGTGACATACAACACCGCTTTCTCATACAGTAACATTATCTAAGCTTAATGGCTAATGTCAAGTTTTTATTAACATTTACAACTGCATTGGGAGATTAATTTGTTTACTTGTATTATGCAAAACTGATTTAAGATTGTGGTTTGCATTTACACACATTTACATAGTGTTTCTTGATTAATACGTCATAATACACTCAAGTTGTGTAAATTGCAGGCTCACATCTGCAACATAAACTTCATTCTGTGCAATGTCATATTCGACTTGTCTGGCAAAAGTTTTCCATCAGTTTGCAGTTGGAATCGTTATACGGTGCAGAGGGGGGAAGGACAGGGATCAGAGATGGCTTTTCTGTGGAGAAGTCTTTCCTTAGCACCTGTTACTTGCTGATAACTTACAGGCCTGAAACAGAAGAGGAGGATGCCAAGGATAACTGGCAACAGGATGAATTTCATGTAATGCTGTGGCCCTGGGGTCATGCTGCTGTGAGCAAGCAGCTTAGGTGACGTGAGGCTTGGGATGACATGAGTGAGCAGTGACAGTAGTGAGTGGGAAGGAAAGGTGTGAGGAACATTGCTGCCCATCATGGCCTTGTTACTTTGGTCTTGGCCTCCTGGAATAACTCAATTCCCCAGCATATCTCTGGTTGGAAGCACAAGACTGCCTGTTGGCAAGGTGGGGGCAGTGGAGGGTTCAGAGAAAAGAACAGCAGTGACCACCATGCACCTGGTGTGGGGCCGAGGTGGAGACTGAGAAAGGCAGCGCCCTTGCATTGAACATGATAGCAAGGGGACACTGTGGATACTTTCCCAGTGTGGCGTCTTCCTAAGGGAAAGCGTGGTTGAACTCAGGCTTGCCTCACCTCTCCGAGGCCCTAATCCTATTATCCTTCCTCCACCAGTCACCACCTCATCCTTCTCTTCCCTACACCCTCACCCCCCTCCAGTTCTTCTTTCTGTAAATAACTCTTTCTGATTTTGGACAAGCAGGGATCAACAGATTCTGGAGGGGGGCAGAGAAGACACTTGTTTTGTTCTGTTTTCCTTTCTCTCTTGAATTTTGGTGTTTGAACTTGAAAAAAAATAATATATATAAATATATAAATATATATATTTAAGGAAATGGATTTCCTGGAAAACTATGAAAGGAGTTGATTCCCCCCCCTCCTTTGATTTACCTTGTTTCTCATTGGGGTTTGTTTTCTGGGGAAGAGGATTTTTGTGAACTGTTGAGATTTTCAGTTCAGCGTTGTTTAAAGGATATAGAGGGAAAAAAATGAAGAAAAAAAAAAAAAAGAAGAAAAATCATCAAGAAAACATGAAAACCTTTGTGATGTACAAAACCTGTAAATAGTCAAAGATACTTTCTCTTTTCTAACAACAAATTATTTCTGTCACTTTATATTCAAAAATAAAGAAACCTACCACAGAATATCAGGGTTAAAAAAATCTGAACCCATATTGAGAACATTTTTTTTTTGTTTGTCTTGGTTCATTTTACACTTATCCTGGAGAATGTCTGGGAGTCTTGCACTGTATCTGTGATGTTTAAAAAGTCTGAAATAAGGATGAGTTGAAATTAGGATACAATATCCCCTGAGAGATGCCTTTGCCTGGCATTCACTAGTAGCTGTAGATTGAGCCTAGCATCTGGTGAGAGTGGATGAAGGAATAACATCCACTCTCTTCGCAGTCAAGAAGAACAAACACACACTGAGGAAGGGGCATGCATGGGAAACTCTATCCATGGGTTGTAGCTCACTTTATACCTCCAAGAAAGTGGATGGGGGATGCATACTGAAAGCTAGCATGAAGCTGTTGATAAAACTGCTAAAAAAACCTGTCAGATTTTGGAGCTGTCTTGAGCTCTTCCTATCAGACCAGTAAGTGACAAGGCATTAATACATTTTCTTCAAAAAACAAAGCCCAGGCTGGAGTTACAGAGGAGGAGAGAGTGGCAAAGATGGTAGGAAATTCTCCATGATGTCAGTTCACCTGGCACCAGCCACAAGAGTCATGGCCCATAAAACTCATGGAAACTGGGGGAAAAGGTAAGACTGCACCTTTGCAGAGGTTGCCCTGGTCCAACTGTTAGAAAAGGCCAAAGAGGGTTTATAAAGAAGTACTAAGAAGTAGCAAGTTTTGGAGACACAGAGTAGTGGTCACCTTTAATGGTGAGAGGGTAGTCAGCCTTTAGATATTTTTAAGAGAACTAAAAATAAACAAAATAGACCAGTGAACCAGACAGAGGATGCTAGACAACCTGTGGGGTGCAATTAAAAGGGCAGCAGAAACACTCAGACATGGCAAGCAAGACTCAGAATAAGAAAGCAGTGTCCATCTGGGGGGTTTTCTAACAGCTGATAGAAGTTAAACATTAATAAACGCAAATAGTTGACAAGGGGAAGAACATAGGAAGAGGGAAGGAAAATCTATGGCTAGTAGGTATAAAGGCAAAGAGGTTTGTATCTATATCAGCACACCATATGGCAAAACAAACAAGCAAAAAACCTGTTCTCTATCTATCTACCTACCTATATATCTATTTATTTTCAATCTCAACCCATATGCGTTAGCTACTAAGGCAGAGGTGCTCATCCCTGTATTTCTGAGTTCAGAACATCCCTATTAAAATAGGGAATCAAATTTGTTTTGTTCTGACGGTGGCATCGATACTGCAAAAATGAAATGTGATCGTTTGGGGCCAGTTCAGACAGAACCTGATATTTTTGTTAAGAAAACAAAAATGTCTTCTTCCAAGTTGGGGACAGAGCTGCATTAATGCAGGACACTTCCAGCAAAACTGGGTAACCTCCAACACATCACTGTAATACAGTATAGCTCATTAAATCTTTAGGTCATACCCTGGTTCCTCAGCCAGACGGGGGGTATTTCACTATATTTCACATGCAATCCAGAGCTAAGTCCTAGCTGGAGCTGTAGGGAACTGTAAACAGCTTGAAATTCCAAGCACATTCATTCTTCTATTTTTCCAAAATAGACTAATTTTCAATACTTTTCATAGTTTTTGCAGGTTTTTTTCCTTCTCATTTTATTACTTAAATTAATAATTGTCAAGTTCTTTTTTGAAACAAAAAATGCCTGCCAATCTGCAAACTTATCACATTTTGGCTAAGCTGCATTTGAAACTGCTAATGGAGTAAAAGCAATCCAACGGGAAACTGAATGGAGTGCATAAGAGAAAAGCAAAGATAATCATCAGAAGGAATTGAAAAAAGAATCAAACTGTAGAAAAATACTTCCTCATTAGGTTTTATTTGTGCAAAATATCACTGAAATAAAATCCAGGCAGAACTTCTCAAACAGTTCAACTGGCAGCTGAAGCAGATAATTTTTAAGAAGTCTAGTGATGTTATCAGCGAATGAGATAGCGATGAGGAAATTCAGGTTCTCTCTGAATCTCCCAGATGTAACAGACTGAAACTAGAAAGAGATTGATTAGATTTCCTTCTTTTTTTGACTTTCACCTCAGCCAGAAGCTGGGAGCTCAGAAATTTTTGTGGAAAAAAAAAAAAAAAGAAAAAAAAAAAAAAGGAAAAATGGAAATATATGGAGGAAAATGATCACCTTATCACTAGCCTTATGATATTCAGGTGTCTTAAGTTTAGGTTTGTTCTGATGTTATCAGCCCACACTCTTACCTTTGGTTCTTTGAAGAGCCAAGTTTTACAGAAAAGCTTTTAAACATAGCATAGTATGACAGTGATGGAAAACAGCTGTTCACTGCTACAGCCAGTCCCAGTACCCATGCCACAGAGATGGGTATATATCTCCCTACCATTGAGTGTCTGGCATAGGTTGTTCCCACATTTCTTTCTATGCTTGGAGCAGAGCAGAAGTCATTTTTAAATTTCTAGAATACAAGCCTAAAGCCAATGTCTGGTTTCAGCTGCCCCTAGGTGAGCCTTTCTCTTGATAATTGCCAAAATGATTGAAGTGTGTGTGTATACGTATGCATGTCTGTAGAGAGTCTCACCTAAGCCTTAGGGCTGAAATCTCAGCTATGTGCTTAGGTTTTCACTGAACTTAACTAGCATCCACTCAATGAACTCTAGAGAAGTTTTTAAATAATCTTGTATAGATGTCTCTTTCAGTCCAGACATCATTTATCTCCCAATAAATGCCAAGACAGGTCTTTGCTGGGATTCCGAACTCATGGACACCTTCAGCAGAAGACAGCTAAAGGTATGTCAACCGAAGCCCACTTCTGGTATCTAAGTTAAAGTGGAAGAGATGGTTGGGGAGATATGTCTCCTTTACAGTTCGGTAGTACTGAGTGTCAGGCCCTGAGCATAGAGGGGCTGGGATTTCTTTTTGGAACATAAATTTTTAGTAACCAGTACTCCTTTTCTGGGCGCAGAATCTTTTGGGGATGTCCCTCAGAAAACACTGACAAATAGATGTAACCCACAGAAGTGGGGAAAGCCTCCTTACTCCTTGCCTTGTTTCAGCTAAGCGCCATAAATGCCATCCACTCAGATCTTTTCAGCCTTCACCCCGTGGTATTCAGAAATTTGGTAATTCAAACCAAGGTCTTGTGCCAGGTGCCATATTACCCTGTGCAAGGTATGGGCAAGGAAACTACTCCATTATCATCAGTAAAATTCACAAAGCAAGAGGACCCCCTTCCATCCTAGGAGGACAAGCGAGAGTTTAGCAAGCAATTAAGATGTATTAGTGTCCTCCCCAGCCTCCACTATCCTGGGCTGCCCTTTTCCTTGACTGGCCTGCGGGATGTGAACCCTTCAGCATTCATTATTCTCAAATTAGGAAGGCTTATTAGAGGACCCTACAGCAAAAAGCATTGCCATGGTGCTTTGATTATGATAAAGCTTTAATGGGAGAGGGAAGTTAGGGTTCTGCAGGAAGATCAGTTGGTGTAAGATGTACTTGATGCTCCGAGCCAGGACAGAAAGAGCAAAATGAGGTTTGACAGACAGCTGTACGACAGACAGATGTTGTGTTTCCTCTCCCTTTCCCCTTTTTTCTGTCTCATGAGATGTAAATAAAGTACTGTGCAAGTGGAGTGATTGCAGGTCCCTGTGCATTGTTCAGCAGGGCAGCTGTACAGGAATGTTTTCCATACCTAAATACTTACGAGCCATCTTCTCAGCTGGTGCAACACCAACACAAATGTATGCAAGAGTACAAAGGATAGTGGTACCTGAAGGTGGTTTTGCCAGAGACTGGATCTTGACTGATTTATTGATCAGCAGAGCCATAGAAAAATTGCAATCAGGTACATGTTGACCCATGACAATTGGACCAGAGTGACCCAGAGTGGACTGTGCTGGCTCGCTCCTGCTCTCAGAGAAAAGTTGTGCTCAGCATTGTGTCATCTGCTTCAGTTAAATACAAGCATATTCAAACATGATAACGCTGTGTAGTTTCAGAAAGAACAGTGTCCTGGTCCAGTTCCAGCTTGTATAATTGATTTCTTCTTATCTAAAAGTTCTACCTGTAATTTTGAATGGACAACTGGATTTCTTAATTTCTTTCCAGCCTTGGACATGACTTCAAGCTGCCAACTATTATTTTTTTTCCTTCTGATCTCTTAAATATCTTGTGGCTTCCTTACATACATGTGTGCATGCGTATTTATATTCGTCTCTTTATCTTTTGCGTTATTGCAGCAAAAAAAGCTATAATGCATTTTTTTTTTTAATTGTGATTATTCAATGCATCATATAGGGCTATATGCAATAATACTCTCCTAAGAAAGCATAAGAAAGAATGCTCATCCATTCATTGAAAACGCTCTGAACTCTCCAAACCTCCCATAGATAGTTTACTGCAGCATAGTGCTCCTTGCACCAACTATCAGAATGCTGTTCTTCAGTCAGTAATCAGTCACATATGCAGTGCTGTGCATGCATTTGGATATGTCTGAGCTCCAGAGATGCAATCACAGAATGATTAATCAGTGAGACTATACCTATTCTTTATAGGCATATTCTCCGGTTAACAATGTAGAAGAAAATGTACGTCCTCAAAGTACCCAAATTTGCTGCATACACCTTGTTTTAGGGTCTGGTTGAAGGGCTGCTGTGCAGATGCTCTCAGTTAAACCCTGCCCAGGGGATCTGCCTGCTATACCCCATTTGGTAATTACAGACAAAGCAGCACCAGCATGGAAAAGGTGCCCTGCCCAGCTCAGTGCAACAATGTTCTGTATAGTCTATCAAGCCAGTGCTGAAACAGTTCACATTTGCACACCTGCCTTAATGAGCCATGGGATGGAACCCTGCAAGAACAAGCTGAGAGGGCTGGAGCTGCTCAGCATGCAGAAAAGAAGGCTCCAGGGAGACCAGAGTGCAGCCTTTCAGTATCTAAAGGGGGGATATAAGAAAGAAGGGGACAGACCCTTCATCAGGCTCTGGTGGGATAGGACAAACGGAGTTTCAAACTAAACTAGGGCTAGGGTTTCAAACTAAAAGAGGGGAAATTGAGGCTGGATATAAAGAAAAAGTTTTTTTACAATAAGGGTGGTGAGGCACTGGCACAGGTTGTGCAGAGAGTGGGTGGATGCCCCAGCACTGGAGAGACATTCAAGGTCAGGCTGGAGGGGCTCTGAGTACCTGACTGAGCTGTAGGTGTACCTGTTCATTGCTGAGGGGTTGGAGTAGGTGACTTTTAAGGGTCCCTTCCAACTCAGTTCACAAATTCTATGCTTTGTGAGTGATACTCTAAACATTTTTCAGTGAAAGGAAGCATTGTTTGACTGTGTGATGACACGTGCCTGGAAAGCAGTGATTGATTGAGCTGAGAGGTTGCTCTCCCAGAGCAATTAGACTCATTCTTCTGTACAACTTTTATCCACTTCGGATACCAGGTTGTGATATCCTGAGTACCTGAGTACTGCTGACTGCCAGAGGTCAGTTTGTTTCAGCAGCGAACGAAATGGTCTCTACATGTATGTCTGTCACATGGGATTTGAGTCTGAACCTGCAGAGATGCCAGTGACCTTTTTGCAAGCACAACTATTGCTTAGGCTTTGCAGCTCATCCAGGGGAGGATATTTTCAATGGTCCCAGCACTGGCAGGACAGGGTGGGAGGGCTGTTCAGTACAACCACAGTGTGCAGAAATAGCATCCATGCCCAGCTTCCTTAGTGTGAACAGCCAGGTTGGATGGGGCCCTGGGCAGCCTGATCCTGTGCCTGATTTAATGGTTGGCAGCCCTGCCCATGGCAGGGAGTGGGTAATAGACGATCTTTGAGGTCCCTCCAAACTCAAGCCTTTCTATGAGATCACAGCCCCACAGTGATGTTATTGGAGGTTCTGGGAAAAACAGAAACAAAAACAAAACAGGTTTAAGCATCTCTTTCAAGCCCTGTAACTTAATCAGTGTGGAGGAAGGAGTCAGTAGCTGTTCTCTCCACCTCCCCAGTGTTTCTGCTGCTCCGCTCTCACCCACACAGATGGGAGGTACTACTGCTTTTGACCAGGTGGGTCTCCCCACTCCCTTGGCTCAGTAATGTGATAATCTGAACGTGTGCTTCTGTAGGTGACTGGGTGTCTGAGCCAATTCCTCAGTCAGCAGCACCTGTGTAACTAACGTGGCATTTTGACGGCTATCCAGGCCTTAGCAGCTAAGCTGTTTCAACACCCTGTCATCATGTGTTGCCAGGTGCTTGTAAAACAAGCAGAGGTGTGCCGATACAAACAGAAGGATAAACATGAGGAGGGAAAACAGGAGTGGTGTAATTAATGAGGAGCACAGAAATCACAGAGGTCCAATGAAGGGCAATTCAAATGATCCAAAGCAAGTGGCATTGGAGAGCTGTCAGGGGGAACAATGATCTGATGCACAAGGAAAGTGGGGATGCTGGAGACTGAACTGAAGGCAATAAACAGGTAGATGATGAATGATTAAGAACAGGCCAGCAAACACTCTAAGTTAGCCTGGTACAGGAGAGGAAGTCTTAAAGGCAATATGTTTTCCCTTTTTATGGATTAAAAGGGCTTACATTTCTCACCCTGCCATTAATCAGACCCTGGGATTTGCTCTTGCTACATACATCAAATATATATAATGCAATAGCTTTTGTGGAAATTCAGGCAGGGTATTTATTCACAGCAAGGCTCCTGGGCAATGCCCTTAGAGAGACTTACAGCTCTTCCCCCCATTGCTCCAGCTGGCTGGAGTTCTCATTGCTCAAAACACCCCTCAGAGAGGAACAAATTCATCAATTCCCACCTGTCTAGAGCAAAACCACTGTCACAGACCAGCGCATGGACTAGTAAATTTAAAGATTAGACATTTATATAGGAGTGCTGTGACCCAACAGGTAGTTTGAACTTGGTTGAAATTTAGCTGAACATGATTAAAAACATAAATTAATCTCTGGCAGGGACACAAAGACATTAGAGGATTACACAATCATGGATAGTGTAAGGATCAAGTAAGGGAGAGAAACTGCTTTGTCCGCTATTGATGCATCTAAGGTCATAGCAAAGGCCATAGCAAGGGCAAGTTGCAGGGCCTATCCATCATTTGTTCTTGTGCAGAATAAAGCAGGTTTTTAGTCTACAGTAAGGTTGTCTCCAAAGGTGTATGCCATAGTACAAACACAATGTAACTAAGCCTCCTGGGGGAAAAAAAAAGCAACGTGTTTTTGTCACCTCTATCACATTTGTAAGTGCTCAGGCAGGGACTCAGTCCCCAGAGAGGTTTCTTTTTCCAGTGGAAGAAACCATCACTCTAAAGGGTAGGCTAAATACTTTCAGGAACAAACAGCCATGCAAAACCACATGGGCGCTCTTGAAAATTAATCCCAAATCAAAAGCAAACTCATGGAGTGAGTTGGTGACTAGAGACAGCTCTGCATGGGAATTGCCTGCCCATGAGAGTAGCACAGGATCTGTCCTGCTGGCAGGATTTATGTGTGATAAGCTGGGGAGCACCAGGACTGACTTTCCTCTTTGAACGGAGTTAAATATTTGGTACTGGAACTCTCGTGCTGTTCTTACACCTGGTATTCATCTGCTTTGCTTTGTTAAGTGCTGAGGCATTCAACATGAATCAAATATTCCACAGGGAGTTATCACCTGGCAGTACAGCCCACTGCACTGCCTTTCTTCTGACAGGCACAGAGGAAAGATGAGCCATTTCCATGGTCTTCTGTCCTTGCAGCTGCAATGATGTGACAGCAGGTTTGCATGTCAGCTCAAGGAGGGCTGCAAACAGCCCGATACAAACAGACTGAGCATGATGGCTGGCTTTATCTGCCATATATAAGTGATTTGCTCAGTGACTCAGTTTTAAAGGTACGGAATCTATGGATGTACAGGAGGCAGAACTGATAGAGGGAGAGATCATATCTCTATGTGATCCTGTAGAGAGGTTGCAGAGAGGCCTTGAGACACACAACAAGGCTTCGACATTATTGCTTTAAACCCGTAAAAGTACATATATACCTGAAAATGTGTCCATAATGTCCAATATGTCACTAGAGAATAAAGGCACTGTACTGTGGGGATATGAGTGACTTCTTGATACCATATATTCTGATCCCTTTTTTTTAATCCTATTATTTTACTAAAAGCAAGCATATTGAACCTGTAACAAAACCACGACCAGAGATAACATCAATCTAGCAAACAAAAGTCACACAGAGGGAAAAGAAAGTTATTCTGATGATCAAATTATTCCTGGTTCAACAAAAACATCCTTTCTGGCCACTGTGCTGGTTCCAGTAGCTGGTAAATCATGTTCACTTCCGTGAGAGATGAGTACCTTCTGCAAACACAGAGCTGGATTAGCAATGCTGTGTGTGTCTTGAAAAAGGAGATGCAATCTTCTGTTTCTCTTAGAGGCATCACAGGCCTCTATTACCCAGATGTGGGTGGACAGAAGTGTTTTATCAGTCTGCCTTTCTACTTTCTGTTAATTCTATTAATTGCTGCCCTTGGACTTTTGGTCAAGCTGTGATTTGTCCAGTGGCAAGCTGTATTTTAACTCAAGAAGGCTCATGCTCAGCCTTCTTTTTCAAATATTAGTGTTGTTTGTCTTTGTACAAGCGTGTCACGGTCACTTTTGCCACATGGTCTCCTTTAGTGGGTATGGCACATATAAATCTTTCTCATTTCCTTAGCGAGTAACAGTTTGACCCTCTTTTTAGAGTCCCAGCACATAGTTTTTTGGTTTGGTTTTGTTGTTGTTGTTGTTTTGTTTTTTGTGAATTTTTTTGACACATAGTTTTTTGGCCAACTTCACTATCAATTAATCTTGGATCCAGAGCAACAGATTACTTCACAGTAACCAGTTTCACTCATTCTGAACAGTACCCAGAACAAGGATGACCAGTAATCTCTAGGATCTTCTTGGATGCTTTCTCAGTTTTGCCTTTAGACTTTTTCTAGACACCATAGTTTGTCAGGCTTTCCAACAACTCCTCTGTGGTCTTGTACCATGGACTGTTAATCTTCAGAAAGTGGTTTTTGACAGCGTATTTTTCACCTTCAAAGATTTTCTGCTTGCCAGTTAAGTTTACACAATCACAAAATAGTTGAGGTTAGCAGGGACCTCTGGAGGTCATCTTGTCTGACCTCTGTTCAAGCAGGAACACTGAGAGCAGGCTGCCCAGGGCAGATGGCTATGAATATTTCCAAGGAGAAGACTCCATAGCCTCTTTGGACAGCCTGTGCCAGTGTTTCAACACCCGTGCAGCACAGAGGTGCTGCCTGGTGGTGTTCAGAGGAAAACAAACTGTGCTCCAGTTTGTGCCTGTTACCTCTTGCTCTGCTACTGGGAAGGACAGTCAGGTATTTATACACATTAACGACATTCCCTCTGGGCCTTCTCTTCTCCAGGCTGTACAGTCTCAGCTCTCCCAACCTTTGCTTGTATGTGGAATGCAGCTCCATCAGCTCAATTGTAACAAAGCAGAAAGACTTTAAGCATCTCTCTATCCATTTTTTAAGTCCTGAATTTTTAACATATTCTTTTCCCATTGGTAAAAACTTTTCTGTATTTTTATCAGCTGCCTTCCACAGAGGTTCTATTTAACTAATCTTATTCCGTCATTTCTTTATGCTCTACTAAATACTCCTCTCTTGGCATGCAGTAAAGGAAAATTCATGAACTTCTGTTGATAGGAAAAAAAAAAAAAGAGGAAAAATGTAGTTTTGAGAAAACAAGCATTGATCCATCTGCTGAGTGCCAAAGGGAGCTCTGTTCCTCTGGGTAGCATCTCAGGTCAAGTACTAATGTCTTCACTGGCACATCATCCAGTAAACTAGGCCCAGGTGAGGTTTTTTACTCCAAGCTCTACTGGTGTAATTGGTCCTGTAATGCAAAAATGTCAGGTTTAGTTTTGCCATGTAAGACCTCTTGGTGGCTGTTTCAGAAAATGGTTTTTATCAAAATGAGTCCTTGCTGTGTGTAGCTGTGCTTGGCTCAATCTCTGTCATGTTTCCTTTGCCTTTTTGATTGTTTCCTTCTGTCAATCACAAACCAGTATGTGGTGAAGGCTGGTTTCAAAACAGTTATTTAAATCATCAGTAGGGCTTTGCCCTTCAGAGACATTTCATTAATTTATTTTACATTTATTTCTGCTGGGAACAATATTTCCTCTCTAACACTTTTCTGGTGCGCACAGCACAGAGCCCTTGTGCCTAGATGTCTTTCATTGTGCTCAGATTGTCTCTGCTTTACTTCAAGTTACTCATTGCTGTTTGTCTGCCCTAATATTTGGCTTTTATACCACAGCTTTTTTTAATTAGGTGCATAGTTGTTCCTGCAGTGTTTGCTTGTGCTTCGTTCTGGGCAGTAACTGCTAGCATTTTTCAGCTAGAGCGTTATACACATTTATTTCTCACAAATGCTGCTGTGATTGCTGCTACAAACACATCTCAGCTGAGAGAGGTAACATCAGAAAACAAGCCTGGCAATCATCCGGTCCTGCCCATTGAGACACAGCTCTCACAGCCATCTAAGCAGTCATAGCCATTCCAAGGTCAAGTGGTCAAGTCCCCTTCTTGAAATAACTGCTATTTTGGAGCATTAATTATATCACAAATAATCCACTTTTAAATGACTTCAGTTCATATTCATATAAGCTGGTTTATTTCCCTGCTGTGTTCTCTAATAGTATGATCAGTGTTATAGGCTGCCAGCTAGCTTCTGGTAGAAACAGGGCATCTTCTCCAAACAGCATTCTTGTCCACATGAGAAACATGGTGGTTTTCTATCATGTCCAACACTGCAGGGTTCAAATGCTTGATTTCAGAACTGCTTTCATAATCTGGAAAACTGCACTGGGCTGTAGCATGTGGTGACCTCTGCACAGTGGCACACAGACTGCTGATCCCTAACTTTCCAGTGGTTTATATCAGTTCCCTCATCTCTTCTCCTCCCTTCCAGGAAGAGAGAAAACATGTTCTCCACATGGCAAGGCAATATCACGAGCTCCTGTGTGTCACAATATATGTGATATGAAATGGGAATACAAATGTGTAAATCCCATTTGCAAGAATAGGGATCGGTATTTTCAGCAGCCTTATGTGTCCCTTGCTGAACACCAATTGCTTCCTCTGGTGAGTTACTCATGGCCCAGTGTCTCACATCACTGAAATCCCTGCTGAGTACCCAGAGCACAGTCCAGTCACTAGAAATAGAATTGAAAATGTTGAAGGCAGAGGAATATTACAAACCTCTGTATCCAGTTTTCCATGGGGAAAATGAGTATGACAGCGGCAGACCTGCCTTTCCCAAATGCTTGACACAGAGAATCAATCACCACTTTTCTCCTAGATCAGCAGGTGATGGTAAAGCTCTGATGTGTGACTTCTAGAGCCCTGTGAATGACTACTCGTGTTAACAGCCAGCCCAATCCTTGCTCATGCAGTCTTTGCACCTTCTTCCTTCCTTTATCTTACAAGTATCTGGAGTTCCCCACGTGAATACAGGATTTTTTTTCTTTTTTGCCTTTCTGCTTCATGCCTCTGCCTACAACCCTGCAGGCTCTGACTTAGTGGGTTTGCTGCCTTTGCACCCAGCTAACATGCCTCTCATTGCTGTCAAATCACCTTCCACACAACAGTCCACCTACTCAGAGTGAACCATCTAAAAGCACAACTCTTTATTGGGCTCACATATTGTATGACCTTTCCCACATTTGTGCTCTCCAGCATCCATGTGGATCTGCTGGCAGATTATGAAGCTGCAAAACATCAAGGACAGCTTTGCTGTCTGTAGCTTTGCATGCTGCAGCAATTTGGACAAGTCTGGGACATCGCTGCTGTGCTGTGTTGAAATTTATGATTGCTGGACAGTAAGGGGAATGCTGGTGGAGTGGGAAATAAACACCCCAGGCACAAAGAGTCATCTATAGAGGGGCTGAACAGCAACCTGGATGCAATAGACAGATGGGAATCTGGAGCTCTTACCCAAACACCACAGTGTTGGAGGTTCCCTTAATCTCCCCTCTGTGATGCCTCCAGCCCACAGATGCGGCAGCACCTGGACTTTCTGTCTCTGTCAACGACAGAGACAAAAAGCTATTTCGATGTGGACATCCTCATAGTCTCTAAAAACCATGCTCTTACAGCCAAGCTCTGATGGCTTTGCTTCCCTCTCTCACCAACAAATCTAGAGGCTAGAGCAGGTGATAGCCCAAAGGCAACAAACCCCAGAACACAGTCTTCTGGCAAATCTGCTTCAAAGCAGTCAGACCAGCTTCTTCATTTTAAATATACATATATATTTGTGCCAAATGGGTTCTATGTTTTGTCCTGGTTTCCCAATCATTCTTCAGTGCTGCTTAGTAACAAAGACTGATTCCTCCTTAGGAACAGTAGATGTGGAGCCCAGCTTGAGGGACACTATGCTGGAGGCAGTCTGTTGCTGGGAGGAGATACACCACTGTGCTGTGCAGCCTGGTGTTCCAATGGCCCATAGATATAGGGGGTTAGATATAGGGGCTAGAACAGCACAGTGCTGCAGGATCCAAAAAGTAAACCTCAGGTGACATTGTGTGTGGATTTCATATGTTATGTTCATTATTGTGCCAGTAAAAGCATGTCTTGCACATGGAAAACACCAGAACGGCCCTAGCATGAACATGTGCAAGTGGTCTTTTTGCAGTCTGTCGTAGATCCTGTTAGTGATTGATTGTTGAAGCCACTAGCAATGCCACTGGCCATTGCGTAAGAGACATCCTGAGCAGACTGTGCAGACTGCTGAACAAAGCAGAAAGGAAAGCTTGAAAGTCAGGGAAGAGAGCCCAAGGCAGGAGGAAAAGGACCAGCAAAAGATTCTCGTGCACGCCTGTATCTGAACATGTCTGAAAGGTTAGCTGCTCACCACAGTATGAGGAGCAGGGGTGGGGATGACCAGTAGTACTCAGCATCCATACGTAGTCCTCCACACATAGTGTGCTTGTGACCTGCAGAGCCCAGCCTTCTCTGGTGCAGCAGTTTGCATGGCGCTTCCCTGCCAGCATGCCTTCTCCTGGAGGGGTCTTGCTGGTTGGGCCAGTCAGCAGCTCATCTACATAGAGACTGCTCTGGAAGAAGGATTTGGCTCCCATCTATAGGCACTAAACATAAATACTGAACATTCTCTTCCCTACTCTGCTTACTAGCATTGATGCGCTTTCGGAAGCAGCCAGTTAACTATGTCCTAGTAAGACACTGGCAACAGAGTAACTTGGCTGTAGAGAAGCAGCCTAGGCCTTGTTACATCACCTAAAAGCTCTGTCTACTCCTTCATTTATCTTTGCGAGTTAAAACTGAGTGATCTGAAAATGAAGGTGCACAGCTGTACCAGAAGACAGAAAAGATACTTTGTCAACGGTTATGTCAACAAAACCATGACATACTTTCTTTTAGAGAGAGAGTCCAGGCCATGGGTCTAAAACCCATGGGAAATGTTGTGTGTTGTAATGTCTCCTAGGATGGGCAGGATCTGGGGGCTTGGTAAGGAGTTTTTCTAACAGTGTACTTCCTTTAGAAAATGCTGAATCACGAAGCTCTTGTTTGACAAAGTGTGCTGACTTAGATCCACAGCTCGCAATCCGCAGGTGGGGCTTGGTCATACTAAATATTTGGTGAGACAGGAAAATAGCAGGGAGACAGCTGTTATCTTACCTGAGCTCCTTGCTCTGGACTCCAGAAGCTGGAGCCAGGCTGGGAAATTTATTTTCTTTTTCTTTTTTCTTTCTTTTTTTTTTTCTTTTTTCTTTTTTTTGGCTGCCAGAATGTAGCTATCCCTTAGGCATTTTCAAAATGAAACATCTTGAATGTTTCATGTGGTGGAGCCACATGGGCTTCAAGCAGTAGAGCCAGAGGGGTTTCAGAGCCCATTGCTGCCTTCAGTGGATGTTGCTATCACTTAGCGGAGTCCCTATAACTAGCTGTGTGCTGGCTGCTTGCCTCACATTGTTCAGGGCAAGCAGGGATCATTCATACCTCTTTCAGTGGTCTCCATCTGCATGTTTTGCGTTCAGGGTGACGCAGGGGAAGGTAGTTCATCTTGCAGATGAGAGAGACATCAAGGGGAAAGGCAAGCCAGACTGAAGGCGTGGTAATGCCAGCATCTTAGGAATAAGGCTCTGACCACAGTGAGGTGGCCCTGCTTGGGTGTGGAAACAAAGCACCTTGTTCAGCACTCAGGTGGGAGAAGACTAAGGAAGTTATGGGAGGTGTAGCAAGCCAGCAAGGGGACTGCTGCTGGAAACAACTTGGGGTTGTTTGGCTGCAAAACCTGTGTGAGTCAGCTGGTCCCACTGAGTTGATGGGTATGAGGTCAGCTTTTCTTGATGAGAAAACGTCCAGCAGGGGACGGGGTGCAGAAGAGCAGCAAACTACTGCAAAGACAGCTTTTTTCATTCAGGTCCAGTCTCCAGCTGCAGGTGTTCCTGTCCATGGGGTTTGTCACAGGCCTACCCCAGCCATGCCCAGCTCTGACATGCAGGAGCGGAACCATGGCTGTGCAGTGAAATGGGCAGCAACAGCTCTGTGGTGACTTGTGAAACATCTCAGCTCTTCCCAGCAGTTCTGGGGCACGATCTATAATTGAAGAGCTCCGGGATTTTTCCAGACTTGTGGTTCTCCACCAATTAGGGCTAAAAGGTTTCACTTATTAACAACTGGCTTGTTTTAATGGCAGCTCCCATCAAGTGTGTCAGCTGTGTGCTGGCGTGAGCACCAGAACACTCAAGACCTGTTTGGGCCGTTGCATGGTGCCTTGCAGGTACCTCTGTCTGTGGCCCCTCTGCAGCTCTGCTCCCCTTTGTTGACCTCCAGAGAGGCATTAAGTCCAGCCCATCTCCTCCTGCCCCCATTGATGTCTACACACACAAAGACCCTCTTCTGCTAATATGCTCACAATCCTGTGCATCAATTAGGCTGCTTCTTGGAGGGAAACTGGATTTTACATTAAGTGCCAGTACTAGAGGGATGGTGCGTTGGATCTTGATAGAAGAGATGATGCGTTGAGTTTTGCTTTCTTTTCTCCCAGTGCTCCTGAGACACACTCATGTGGTGCTTGTACTGCTCCTGCTGAACACATTTTCCCACTCTTGGACTTCACAGAAGCTTTGCAATTATCTTCTTCTTTTTTTGCCAAAAACAAAACAAACCACAATTTCATAACTTTTCGAGTAAAACTTCTACCAGCAGAACATGCTGAGAATTCAAATGGGACAATCATTTAAAATTCAAAAACACGGGCGGTTGGGAAGAAAAGAAGCCTTGTGTTTTTCTTGTGCCAGGCACATTGATATATATTGCCATAGGGCTAACTAGAGAGGAGTTACCATGTACGCTGGGAAAAAGGCCTGCACAACACTTTCCAAAAATTAGTCAGTTTTCATTGTAGAGACAGAAGAATTGGTAGTTATGGCTGAGCTTGCAGGATAAGCCAGTGGTAGAGCTGGGTTAAAAGTCAGAAACCAGGCTCAACAATGGGCTGCTGCATGCCCACAGCAGGGCAGAAGAAAACCACCTCTGAATTGTGAAGGCAGCAGCTGCAGGGAAAGGTGCATGGCAGACAGAAATAGGGATGCTAAGCCAGGTAACATCCAGAGACCCCATGGTGATGCAGAGGAATAAGGTGACATGCTGCACTGCCTTTAGGCAGGTCTACAGCAAAGAATTTGGAAATTCCAAAAATGCCTCTTTCCTTGTGATCCTGAACAGGGATTACTGCTGGGGTATTTTGTTGTGAGGGATAATAGCAGCAAAGCAGGAAAAAGCCAGTGGTGGGGAAGGGTTATCCCCAGCACTCAGAGACCTTCTGCGAAAACTTCGGTGGCCGTTTTTGCAGAGGAGAAGGGCAAATTGCAGCACATTAGGACTTGTCCTCTATTAGGTTTAGGGCAGAAGTGAGGGTAGCTTTGTTCTACACTGGTGATGCTTTCATTGAGCAGAGGTGTGCATGCACTGCTCATTGCCTATTCATGAGACAAGCCATGACAAAAGGCTGAAACTGCAAAACAGGCAAGTGCTGGAGTTCAGGAGCGTTGGAGTTGGGGCTCCCTTTGCTACAGTGTAGTTTTGCAGCTTTGTTCCTGCTTTGTGGGCCCCTATGACTCCCAGGCAACCCTCTTGTGAAGAATTGAAACTTGCGAAGAATTTATTTTTCTCTCCTTGAGCTGCAGAGAGCGAGAGAGAGAGAGAGACGGAAAGGTCAAATTATCCTCTCTGGTTCCACTGATAACATTTCATTCATCCGTGGACAAGATGAATGTACTTAGCATCCTTCAGGCAGTCTGGCGCAGTCTTCTGCCAAACTAGACTCACTAATTTCTCTGCTCCAACCACCAGTTCCTGGGACTTTATGAAGCAGTGAATCTGGTGTTTAGTGCCAGATGTGACACCTTCCACAGTCCCATTGTAGGATGGAGCTGGTTTATGAGGCCAGTTTTAATTGCTTGTGCTTGTACTCTTAGTCCAGGTGCTGCAGGTAGAGGTGCCTCCAAAGGCAGCTTGTACTTACAGAAGAGAACAGCTGAAAGGTAATGGGACAGAGAAACCATGTGCTGTGGGCAGGGTAGATGGCGAACAACCTCATTTGGTCTGTGTTTATTTGCAGGATGTTTGGTTTTTTAATTTATTCCAGGTAGAAGCTGAAGTCTGTAACCAGTACCTTACAGTTAGTGGTAACACCAGAGACTGCTGAAAACCATTGAAGTAAGCTTTCCAGCTTTGCGTAGGATTTTACTAAGCTTGCTAAGCTTGGACTCCAGTGATTTCATGAAATCTCAGGGGACTTTTGGAAAGTAAGCTTCTAGATCTTTGCAAAACAAGAACTGAAACTTCTCTATGCACATCCTAAATGAATAACCTCAGTCTGCCTCTGGATGGCTGTTGTGATTAGAATTTTAACAGCTCGTGCATATAGAATTATTACTTTTTTTTCTGAATGTTTTATCAAGAAATGGGTACTTATAATCTACCCTTAACACATATGTTACGGGTAGATTATACCTGCACAAGTGAGGATGCGAACTGGAAGGGGACCTGAGATACAATAACTGGCTGGCATTTGGCCAGAGCTTGGCCAGCACACCATTTGCAGAGAATCCCCATGGGTGCACCTTTATTCAAAAAACTGTGGCTTGTATGTCTGTTCTTGGAAAGCAGTTCCACAACACTCCCCACATTCTATCCTAGAAGTAAAATTTTCCTTCTTTAAGGTTCTCTCCAGGTGCTACCTGAATTCTCCCACTTGTGGACACTGCCCAGACTGCTGTATCTGCACAAGGGATGGAGAAGAAATTTATGCAAGAGTGAAATTATTATTTTCCAGCTTTGTAAGCTTGTTTTTATGTGGTCAGCATATCTGTTCTCACACACACAAAACTAACAGCTTGCTTTCTGCAACTGGAACTAATTGCATTCTTGTTGGCAGTCACTGAGGACATGCCAGACATGGAACCAGCCAGCTTCTTCCCTCATACGATACTGAAGCACTGGGAGGAGGAAGCTGTTCCATACCTGTTTGTCTTCAGTAAAGGACGTCATTCTCCAACACCAAGACACAAATATCTCCAGCTGGAAACCAGCAGCGATCATTGATACATGAAAGGGGGACTGGGCTCCTGAGCTGTCACTGTTCACTTGTATGTTGTGCCTTTAAAACTGAGCTGTCTCTCTGAGTTTCCCAGAAAAGGCAATACTTTTCTTAAGATCATCTTCTCATTTTTCTGTGAAGCATCTCTGGGACACCGTACAGTGGCACAGCTATCCTTGTCTGCATCTATCTGCCAAAGAAAGAGAAAAAACAAGTGATCACTTTAATTGCCCTTTCTTCAGGTGGTGGTGGTTTTCCTCCAGCAGCAGGCCCTGCTTCAGCCTTCATGGGCCAGATTCAGTGGACCTGAAGGAACAGAGAAATGAGAAAGATGAGACTGAACAGACAAGAGCAGTAGATCCTGCTTGACACCAAGGCTGTCTAAGTGACTGGATAAATGAGCTCAGTTTTCTTGTGGAGGAAATGGCAACTGCCTGTTTTTTTTTGCTCTTCCTCCTCAAAGGTGGTGGATTTTTCTCTCTGAGGATAGATGCTCACCATAGTGCCAGGCTCCTCTTATAGCCATGAGAGAGGAAGAGCATGATTTGGCTTTTCCTTAAGTATCTATCTCAAATAGATCATAAGAATCGCAATATAAAGGAAACTGTCTCTCCCATAACTGCAAATGAGTCTAGCTGCATTTCCTATGTTATGTTTTCATCAGTACTTGGACATCAAAAATTATAGGACAATCTCTCTAGATGTCTAACTCCTTGGTATCGGAAATGAAACCCCTGCCATCTCTATTGCTCTCACCTTCAATCAACAATATTATCTTTGTCTGCTAAGGAAAAAAATTTGTGGTCAAAGTTTCCAGGCCTAATGTTTGTATATATTAGTGGAAATGCTATGTCCCAGCTTGAACCAGCAACTGAGAACCTGGCTCACCAAGGCAGGGCCAACACAGGGAAGCTCAGGTGCATGCAATGTACCTTAATGACTGGAAGGCCCGAAGCTAGGATCCATCCTTTCCCAGACCTCATTTAAGGGTTGGCAGTGGAGACAAAGGTATCTCTCTGGAGATGTCTGCATATCTGAGGTCTTTTGGGGGTAAGTAGCTTCTTTTGTTTATTTCTGTGCCCATAGCTGTTTTGTTTGAGCAAATCCTCATTTGCTGTAGCCTAAGGCTTTGCTACTCTGCTGTTACTGCTGTGCTTTCTATTGTGTTAAGTTCCCTCTAGCCCCAGTGGGGAGCTTTTTCTGAAGGCTTGGCCAGCCTTTGGGGTGCAGGTTATTGGGATTTTATGCCTGCTCTACTGGAAGTTCCTGGCAATTCAAGGTGCGTTTGCCTTTGGGGTTTTATGGCAGCAGCTGAAGTCTGGCATCTTACAGTCTTTGTGATTTGGCTTTCCTTTAAAATGAGGCTAAATAATATCATAAATATAAATATGGAAGGTATTGTGAGGTGTTTAATTGCTTTAATGGGCTGTTTCAACGTATAGAACAGCAGTAAGGGGATAAATAATGGGAAGGCAGTGATGTGAAGGTGCTTTCCTAGTTTTGTTACTGGTTTTTGTTGTTGTGGTTTTTTTCTTTTTTTTTTTTTTTGTGTGTGTGTGTGTGTGTTTTTGTTGTTGTTGTTGTTTTTTTTTTTTTTTTTCCTACAAAGTCACTGTAGGATCAAGCTTGAAGGAGAAGCCCAATACTCCTACAAGAGGTCTCCAGTGATGCTGTCTCTTATAAGTTCTTTGGAAGTGTCCTGAACAAGTCCATATCTCTCTTCTGAAGGACTTGGCAGTCTCCAGTTCTCAATAACGCTGGCTAAATCTTTCATATATCGTACTATGTCTCTCAATAAACTAAGCATCAAAGGCTTTCTTTCTCTTCTTATGATAACTTTATTCTTCCTTCCTTCCTGGAAATGTTGGTAATGTTTCAGTCGCTACCCAAGGCCAAGAGTTTACTTAGAAGCTGCCTGCCTCCCCAGATGAGACCTGAAGCTTACTGTTCCCTGAAGTGCCTATGCTTTCCCAGTCTGCTAATCTAGCTTTCTGGGATTCTGCCATTAAATGTCCAGAGGGCTGAGCTTATTAGAAGAAGAGCAGATATTGTCACAGTTACTGGAAGAACAAGTTATAACACCTAAGCAAGAGATTTCTCTCCTTAAACTGGAACTGTGCAAAACCACCTAAAAAGAGTTTGTAGTGTGGTAGAGGTCAGCCTCTTTTGTCAGATAACAACAGCAATAGGGAAGAGAGGGAATGTCTTCAAGGTGCATTAGGGGAGGTTCAGGTTGGGTATTAGTTTTCTAAAAAAAAAAAAATTATTCTCTGAAAGAGTGGTGCAGCAGTGGCACAGGCTGCCCAGGGAGGTGGTGCAGTCACTGTCCCTGGAGGTGTTCCAGAACCGTGTGGATGTGGCATGGAGGGATGTGGTCAGTGGGCATGGTGGGGATGGGCTGATGGTTGGGCTAGGTGATCTTAGAGGTCTTTTCCAACTTTATTAATTCTATCCCTCTATGAAAGGGATAAATAGCTTGTATCCTCTGAGGAGCCTTCCTGAGCAATTCATGCTGGATGCGCAGCATGGGGAGGATGGGCTCCTCTCTTCAGCATTTAAAGAATGTTTTCCTCAACTACCAGATAGAGAGGTCCCTTCCAACCCTGGCCACTCTGTGAGCAGACAGAATTTAGGCCAAATGATAAATGATTTCACACTGGGGTAGCTAAGGCTAGTGCAGATCTAGAAAATGAGGCAGAGCCTGCTTCTGCTTGCTCTCCTCTAGGAGGCACTGGAGAATACCAAGATTTAGGGTTAGTAACTGTATCTACAGCTCCTTCCAAAGATCTTAACACCACATTTGCAATCACCCTGATCACAGCCTTTTCCTTGCCTGAGGAAGAGAGCAAGATGGGATGGGGACTAGGCAACACTTGTGGTTGCTCCAGCAGTCTCTGCCTTCAGTGCCAGCATGCTGGCTCTCTGAAATGAAAGACTGAAGGAGAGGTGCTTCATCTCCATTCCTGACAGAGATCTGAAGTGCTGCAAAGTGGTTAAAGCTCATGCTACGCTCCTGTCCTGCTCTGGAGAGCCCAGACTGACCATCTGTGTCTATCTCTCCTCCTCTGTTCACCCTGTGTAATGGATTTATCCTTTAGAGAATCCCAGCTTTCCTGATACACTTTGAAATTTTTCTGCAAGTTTCAGAGAGGCTTTGTTGAGGATTTGTGCTATCTTCAAATATACTTTTCATTTGCTCTGCAATTCTCAGCTTCTTAATGCTGCAGAGGAAAAGCCTGCTCTCTCTTTTCTGTCTTATCACTTTACTGGCCAAAGAGCAGCAGGACAAGAGCTGGTTATTTCCTTCTCCTGATATATTCTTTTCCTTCTGCTTGTCATACAGTTAATTTAAACAACAGGCATATGGAGAGAAATCAACACTGACTTGCTTGAGCCAAGGGTACACTTAACCCTGCTGCCATCCATGTCCCAGTGTGCTGCTGTGGTGTCACAGCACTTGCAACACTGCTGTCAGTACAGAGGCGAAACAGGCAGACAAACTGCCTTAAGTAATCCCCAGGTGCTGCAGGAAAGAGGGATGAGTTTAACTGGTGTCTCTTCCTAGGAGTCCACAGTGAAACACGTCAACTCCAATGGGTGGAAATTCTAAGCTCAGGAAGGGCCATGGCCGTTCCTGTGTTCATATCCTGGGAGTCTCCTGTTCATCAGGCAAGAGGTCACCTTGAGTGGTCAGGCACTGTAACAGGGTGGTGGTGGAGTCCCCATCATTGGTTCAAGAAACGTGTAGATGTGGTACTTAAGGATATGGTTAGGTGGCCAGCCCTGGTGGTAGGGGGATGATGGCCAGTGAGAAGATTAATGACCTTCAGTTGTGGCAGGGTAAGTTTAGGTTGGATATAAGGAAAAGCTTCTTTACAGAAAGGGTAGTTAAGCACTGGAACAGGCTCCCCAGGGAACTGATTGAGTCACCATCCCTGGATGTGTTTCAAAACTGTTTGGATGTGGTGCTCAGGGACATGATTTAGTAGAGGATTGTTAGAGTTAGGGTAGTATGGTTAGGTTGTGATTGGACTCGATGATCTTTAAGATATTTTCCAACCTGAGTGATTCTATGATTAGACCTGATGTGTTAGAGGTCTTTTCCAACCTTAATGATTCTATGATTCTCAATGGATGACTTTGCAATGGATCACTCTGTTCCTTCCATCAATTCTAATAGAAATACATTTTACACTCAGATGTTCAAACAGTGCTGAGGCTTGCAAGCAGCTGGAACAGTTCAGATGGAAAGAAAGAAGTGGAAAGAGGAATTGTATTCAGGCATTACTGAACTCCTCCTATTGGGATTAGATGAGAAAGCCAGATTAGATGCTTCATATGATGTGCCCATAGCACCCCCTGGATCATAGAGCGCTCTCTTCCCTGTCAGAAAATAAAACCTTAAAAAGCACACAGGATCCATGTGGGATGAGAAGCTCCATCTGTGCTCCACTTGGGACTGTCCCTCTTGTGCTGACCAGCCCTGCTGCTGTAAGATCTGACAAGATCAGAGGTGAGGTAGTTTGGTTGTAGGCAGGATAATTTTTCCTTTTATGGAATTCTTCTGCTTCTCCCCCAGCAACAGCCTTCAGATCCCTGCTTAGTAACACAGGAGATTTTTCTCCTTCTGCAGAACCCTCACAACGATCTCACCCACGTAGAAACCATCTTGCTTTCTGAAAAGAGCCACCCCTCGTGGGTCTCTGCATGGAGGTTCCAGCTGATGGAGGGGTGGAAGGAGTGTGGGCAAAGATGGTGTCCTTTCAGTCTCTTTTGCTGGCAACTGCTAAGGTCAGAGGTAAAATCTGCTGAGTGGGACAAGGAAAGGTTTTTCCAAGCTCTCCAGTCATTAGAGTGCAATATTTGTTGCTGCTAATAGACAGTGGTAGAATTTTATATTAGCAATGCTTAGAATTAAAGCTTGTTTGCAGAATCTGCCACTGATATGTATACCACCAGCTACATCTATGTGCACTGAGCCAAGAAGGATTCAGTTTCCCATCTGGCAGCATCTTCACCCTGTTTGTTCTTTCCCTCTATAGTAATGCTACCCATCAATCAGGCAGCTTCTTCCCTGAGGCTTAGTGGAAATTTTATCCTATAGGTTCAGGCTTTTGCATTTCCTCCACCCCCAAACAGTACTCATTTAAAAAAAAAAAAAAATAAAAATAAATAAATAAATAAATAAAAAAAAAAACACTGTCAAGGGATCTGCCCTGCCTACATAGACTTGGAAAAGCTGTAGTGTCTTCAGCTGAATGAAATCATAGAGGAGCTGGGGGAAATCAGGACAAAGGAGCAGCTGTGATTCTGCAGAACTTCAGCCCTGCTGGGTCTCCCTGGCAGGGGCTGCCCTTGGAGCAGCAGATACAGTTGGGCTGTGTAGTGTGAGTGTGAACAATACAGACAGTAGATCTGGAGACCGCTGTGCCCTATAAGGCTCAGGTTAGGAGACTATTCAGTTCTGATTTGCTGCACCAGTGGAAATACAGGTTGGCTGCAAGTCCCTGCCAAGGGTATGGGCTGCCAGTCTGCTTGCTGGGAGCACTGGTCCGGGAATTAGTTCTGAGCTTCAGGAGTGGGTGTGAGGCAGGATTAGAGATATTGAGGTTTGAGGAGGCAACATGGCTCTCTAACCTGATGAAGACAGGTTTAACTTTAGCACCGACTTGAAGAGGAGGCAACAATGCGGGGTCTTTCATGTTGCTTGTATTTGAGCTCTGGTAAGATTAGAGCTTGTGGGGGAAGGGTTTGCTGTGCTTAGGTAGGGCTGTTCCCAGGAGTTTGCATAAGTAGCTAGGCTAATCTGTTTCGCTGGTTGACTTGTCCTCCAGGCCAAACAGAAACCCCTGGAGATCCGAGTTACTATTTATTTGGCAGCAGCACTTGCTTTACCAGTTCTCTTCCCACACATCACTGCCTGCATGGATGTCCTCTCCTGTAGGTGGAAACAGCCACCGCTGGGATGCGAAGGCAGTTTGGCAATGCAGTATATGTGCTAGAGGATCTTCATCAGATAATACCTCCAGGGCCTCTATATAACACTCTTACAGGACTTTGTATGATGTAACATTTTGAGTGTCTGCTCAGATATCTGTACATAACTGTGTAGGAGTTACCCTTTATATATATAATATATATATATATATTTAATCTGTGACAGCGTTTCTGTACCCTTCCAGGTGAAACTAGAGAGACCCTTTGCACACAGGTCACCAGATGGGCATGCATCGTGAAAATGATGTCTCAGTGTGGCAGTGTCCTAGGCTGGCCTGTAACTGCAGCTCTAGAAGGCAGGCACTCAGTGTCAAGTGCACTAATGCTCTTCTGTTGTTTGCCAGAGCTCACAGGAGGTTTCCTTGCATGATATTGAGCATGGCATCATCTTGCATGTGCATGCCATCCTTCCTAGCAAGCAGCTCCAATAATCCCTTTGTATTTTTGCCTTGCAGGCTCAGATCCAAATGCATGATCTTGCTGAAACTTCACCCTGAGGATTGCTGCCTTAAATTGTCTCTTCCTCTAGAATAACCCATGGCTTGAAACAATGACAAATAGTACCTGCCAGTCACTCAGCCTCCAGTTACTCAGTTGCCCATGTTTCAACAGACTGTCAAATGAACCTGTCTCATCTTCTTCTAATTCTGCATATTGGCATTTCTTCTTGTCCTCATTGAAATGCAGGGAAGCCCTGTCTGCAGAACATTGTTGACTGTGGGTGCTCCAAATCTGAGCCAAACGAGAATAGAGAGAAAACTGAATTTGGATCTCAGTGTTGCCTGTCCCTGCACATGAACTCCTTGTATTTAAGGCTATGCAAGGAATAGAACCTCATTCTGGTCCATACCTGGATTGTGGTGTCTCTCAGAGAGAGACAACAACGTGAGAAACAAGTGTTTTGTGATGGGCTGGCATGCAAGGCCATATTTGTAATGCCAGTGCTTTTCACTTGTGGCTGTGGAATAAATGGGGTTCAAATTCCAGGTTTATTTATATCTATTTTTATATATAAAAACTTTTCCTCACTTCTGAGATTATCTATATCTATCCATCTATAAACATATATAATATATAGATTTATATATAAATAATCTCAGAGGTGAGGAAAAGTTTTTAATTGTATAGGCAGGTTTGGCCAAAACCTCTTATTCTTTTCCTAATTTGTATAAACGAAAGGAGTAGGATACTAAACACACTGTAAAATCTACATGAGGAAAAAATAAGTGGATTATTGTGGAAAGAAAAGAACAACTAGGTGATGAAGCTCAGATATCCAAAGAAAGAGGTCAGGAAGACTCAGAAAGAAGGGAAGCTGTGCTAGATTTTTCTCTGATCCTTTCTGAAGCCCCAGGCTTCTTGGGAAGGTTTATCAGTGATTGCATTGGAAATAAGTCTTTGTCATGACCTAGGATTACTCCTGACTTGTTTCATTCTGGACATAGAGAACTTGATGGAAGCAATTCATTGGTTTTCTCATAAGGCCTGGACTTGTCTCATCTAATGTTAGGTCTTAACTATAATATTCAATTAAATATTTTAGGGACATCAGGAAGGTGATTTGCCTTCTCTCCCTTTTTCTATTGACTGAAAAGGGAAGCACTGTGACTGGGTTTCTAAATTTGGGTGATGAATTTGATTTCAAATGCCAGCTCTGTGGCAATCTGGTTACAAAAGAAGAGAGAAGGTTGCTTGGGGTGGGGGGACTGGAAAGAGATGAGGGATAGTAAAACCTTATTCTGGCATGCTCCAGTGACTTCCTGGGGACCAAGAGAACCTGCCAGGTGGCCATTCGCAGGTCTGCAGCAGGCAGGAACACGCCATATGCCACAGGCCATCAGCTTTTCTGCAACATATTTTATGATGCTCATAGGGCCCTAGGATAAGCCCGAACTCATTCAGAAATGACTCCATATGTTTTGTTCATGTCAGAAAGGGGAGGGGTCTGGTTCCAGCTGACCCAACATGCTTGCTCTCTGAGTTTTTCCTCTGGCATGCAGCACGCCCTGTGCTGCTGATGAGCAAGTTGCATCAGGAAGTATATCTATCTTTTTCCTCTCCTATCTCTACTTCTCTCTGTCTCTTTTTTCCCCTTCCTTCCCTTTTCCCTGTTGGCAACAAAATAATGTCTTGTCTCTATGCAATGTTTGCAGTGTATAATTTGCAGCCTATAAATAGATCACCATTATTAACAAAAAAAGTAAAAAATAAAATACATATATAAGGTATACACTTTATTCCTTTTCCAAGCATTAATACTTTTCAAAGCAGTAAGCAAACTACTGTAGGCAGAGATGAAAGACTTGCAGTGCAAGATGTGGTGCCCAGGTGAATAGCCAAGACTCTCTCTCCTGCAACTCTTCACCAACCCATTCCACCATCCCATCTCTTCGTGCACCTGTCTCCTTTCAGCTTTTCCTTACTCTTGGCTTTGCTCACTAGCTTGGTGTATCATCCCTGCCATGCGAAGCCACTACCTGTCAGCCCGCTTTTGCTCCACCACTGTGCTTCCTGCTCCTTCTCCCTGTGCTCTTAGCCAGTTGCTCCAGCCCTGGCCGTTCCCAAGCGAAGCTCCTCCTTGACCAGAGGAACAGGAAAGTGAGTGTCCTCCACCCTGCAGGTGCCATCAGACATTTGGCTCCATGGGAGCATCCTACTTGTGGTGGCCCCTGCAAGCTGATGGCACATGGTGATGGTGGCTGGATGGGAATGAGTGATGCTGTGGTCTGGCTTGGGGGCAGGGGACGAATGTAAAGCCCATGTACAGGCTAGTCTCTGCAAGGTGGCATCTGGGGTGGGGGAAGTCAGTGGGGAGTGAATGTTACCCTTTGCAAGAATTGAAAGAGGGATGGAGAAATCAGGGTATAGGACTGAAGGTGTCTTGTATTTCCATAGTGCTTTGCATACTCAAGATCTCATAGGATGAATCCTCCGCTCCATTGTACCCTTGCTACTCACTGGGGCTCATCATGTATCTAGAATCATAGGATGGCTTGGGTTGGAAGGTACCTGAAAGGTCATTTAGTTCCAGCTCCCCTGCTGTTGGCAGGGCTGACAACTACTAGATCAGGTTGCCCATGGTCCCATCCAACGTGCCTTTGAACACCTATCTTGAACCAAGTGCGACTATGGTCCCGCAAACTTCAACTTAACCCCAAGCTCTGTGTGACTGCCAGGAGGTTTGAACTGTTTGCAGAGGACTTGGTGACTCAACTGGGAAGACTGCTGAGAAAGATAAAAGGCTGTGCACCTTCTGCTGAGCCATTAGCAGCACTGGGGCAGGTCTATGACTCAGAGGTGGTTCCCACCACATGGTCCACGTTCCAGGGCAGATGAGTCACCACTGTGCAGCCCAGCCCCAGGTGGTAGCAGGAGGAACAAACACAGGTGATCAATGCCAGGACGCATGCTGGGCACAGCATGGGTGGCAGCTACAGGAAGACAGCTTGAAAGGCCAGGCCAAGGCAGGCATCAGTGCTGCATGGGGCTGTGAAGTCCCTGAAGATTTGGGTTATTATTTGTTTTAAATAATTACCTAGAGGCTTGCAAGGTTTTTGCTGTAAGAATAAAGAGGAGAGGGGGTCTTTCTATTTTATGTGTAAATGTTTTATTATACAATTGTGTATTGCTAGCTTGTATCAAAAATAGTGCAGTCAGTAGGAGTGGGGGGGTGACCATCCCTCTGTATTCTATACTGTGAAGCTGCAACTTGACTACTATGTTCAGTTTGGGGCCCCTCGCTTACAAGGAAAACATTGAGGCACTGGAGTGTGTGCAGAGAAGGGAAACAACAGAGCTGTAAAGGATCTGGAGGACAAGTCTTATAGGGAGTGGCTCACGGAACAGATTGTTGAGTCTGGAGGAGTTCAGGGAAGACCTTACTGCTCTCTACAAGGACCAGAAGGGGGCGTTGTGGTGAGGTGGGATTCGGTCACTGCTCCCATACAAGTGACAGGATGAGAAGGATGGGCCTCAAATTGCTCCAGAGGTTGTTCGGGTTGGATATTAGGAAAAAACTCTATTCTGTAAGAATGGTGCTGCACTGGCACAGCCTGCCCAGGGAGGTGTTGGAGTCACTGGCCCTGGGGGTGTTTAAGGAAAGGGGAGATGTAGCACTTAGGGATGTGATTTAGTGGTGAATTTTGGTGATTGCACTTGATGACCTCAGGAGTCTTTTTCAGCCTTAATGGTTCTATGATTCTGTGATCACTCTGAGTTGCCTAATCTAGCATCCTGGAGTCTAGCCCTTAGCCGTCTTCCTGGGCTCACAGGAGCAGCATAGAAGAAGAATAGCTTGTGAAATAGATGTCAGAAATAGTATCTTGAGTCATTGCTGGTGTGGACAGCTGGGCTCTTTCTCCTCTCCCCCCCTCCCCCAATACATCAGTATGTGTTTCACAGGGACGGAAGAATCTGCAGACCTGAGGCCAGGGCCTTCATCCCTATCAGTGGCCATGACAAGCTACCCTGGTGCTGGGTATGGACCAGACAGGGGAGTGAGGGGCTCCTACCTCCTCTGAAAGCTTGGAGATGAGATCAGATGTGGGCCTTTCTTACACTGAAAGCCAAGTCTCAGCTCAAGTCTTAGCTTGACTCACGGAGTCAAGCACCCTGTGGAAGTTCAGTGAATCCTGTTCAAAGGGACAGAAATATTACATTAAGAGCAAATTCAAAAAATAAAAGGTCTGAAGTGCCAGGCAACTACACTGGCAGCTCAGTGGTGGTTGGTTTCCACTTGGAGATCAGCCTAGAAATAACCCTTTTCCAGCTATCCTGGGATCATTCTGCCCTTTTGACTTCATAAGGATTTATTGCCTTTTGGATTTAGACAACTGTCTTGGCTTTCAAATATCAACTCTGGTTCAGTGTTGTGCTCAGTGAGGAAAAAGTTTCAGTAAATCTTGCAAGGGGTGAAAAATTCAGAAAGAAATAAAGTCCTAATTCAGAGAAGTGTGCCATATATGACAACCTTATATGTGCCTTTAAAAATGTAGTGATGTGTATTCATGTGCTAGGTTGTATGTTTGTGCTGTACTTGCATTTCTGCCTGTTGGATGCCAGAGAAATTTCCTCCAGCAGTCATACATATGTCATACATAACTCTCACTCAAAGGGGCTCTATTTGTCTGAAAGCAGATACTAATGTGCAGCAGAGATATCACAATATCTTCCACTACTGTTAGTAGCTGGTTCACAGTAAATAATAATGTGGATGTTAATAGCTTGTTGTGGGTGGGAGATAAAGCATCTCAGCTGTCATCACCTGCAGCTGCACAACTATGACTTCCCACTGGCCAGAGGAAATTGATACCATGAAAAAGCCATGAAAAACTCGCTGTGTATCACTCCAGTACCACCAGATTTGACAGTATTTCTTCTGGGGTTAGCAGGCTGGGTAACTTGCAAAGGAGTGTTTGTTCTAACAGGGCTCCAGTGTTGAGTGCCTTCAACTACATTGACAGCTGTGCCATTTTCTGAAATCAGACCGTTCCTGCAGCCAGTCAAAATGATCCTTGGCTGGTGTTTACCAGTCTGACCACCTGTCTATCTGTGTGTGAGCCATGTGGGTGTGTCATCACCATCCCACCGAGACACAGCAGATAAGTAGATAAAATCCCTTTGGAAAATACAATCAACTGGTAGGACCAAGAGAACTTTACTGCCTGGAAGCACTAAATGTAAATTGATGGAAGTCTTAATGTTCTAAATGAGCCATTTTACTTCTGAAGGCTGCAGGCCGTGCATGAAGATCATTAACATTCCTGGGTGACAAGCTGACAAATCTAGACAAAGCAGAATTGATGCATTCCACCCTTGAGACTTGGTTCTTCATCCTAAGAGGTGACATTCAGGTGGGAGCAAGGAAGAATATAATCTTTTTGCTTTGGGGTGTGACGTGTGTGGAAAGTGAGAGCTTCCAATGGCTCCCAGTTGTAAGACGCAGCAGAACCTGAACATGCTTCCTGCACTTAATTTGTTCAAACTGTCTCAATTCTGGAGCTGAAGAGGACAAAAAACTGCCCTGTGCTGGCTGCTGTGAGTAGCAACTCCTGGTGATGCTTTTGCTTAACCCCAGGGGTGATGTGACTATAGTGAGGACAGGGACAGCCCCTCTCTCAGCTCCAGTGGGGGAGTGTCCTTGGGTGAGAGGGGGGCTCTGAGATCTCCTGGGCTGTTTGAGAGGGCACAGAGGAACCTGGAGGTAAAGCAGTGATGCTGAAGTGTCCCTGAAAGTCCATTGAGATGCTAGGGGTATTGGGAGAGGCAGGAAGGAAGAGAGAACACTAAATAAATAGGATTAAAAAGGAAGGAGTAAGTTGAGGAGACAAAAAGAAGCAAGCTTGCTTGGGTTTGAGTTGGTTGTTGTTTTTTTCCCTCCTTGATGTTCCTCGTAAATCCTTTCTTTTTGAAGTGGCTTCTCTCCTAGCACTGAGGTGTCAGAGAAGTGAAATTATGGGGAAAAAAATGTCAGTGTGGGCTCTGGGCACACCCTATGAGTAACCATGGGCTCCTCATCTTCTGCCCTGCAAAATTTGGCCAGAGCTGGGACATTTGTGTGTACTTCTCAGCACTCCCCAGGCTCAAGGCAGACCCCAGAGGGCTGTGAGATGCAGGAGGTGTGAATGTTTTAGGACTCCTCTTCCCTCTGGACCATGAACTTCCCCTTTTGGTTTGTCTCATCAGGAGAAAATCTGGTTGCCTCACCAGAGTACATCTGAACCCGCTCAGTTCTCTTTTGCATGACAATTTTTCTTTATCTGAAATTAGTCTGATGAGAGTGCTTGGCAGAAAACCTGGGAGACTGACGCTTCCCATTTCTCACCTTGCCAGATATGAGCAACTTCCCCACCTGCACCTACCTGCTGGCTGTTCCTAGCAGGGGTCAGGGAGCTCAATCTCTGTCCTAATGGGGCTTTTGCCTTCTGGTCTGGTGTTGTCAGAAAGCCCAGGAATGTGTTCAGAAAACGGCAATGAAGCCGTGAAGGGTTTGGAGCATAAATCTTATGGGTAGAAGCTGAAGGAACTGGGATTGTTCAATCTGGAGAAGAAGAGGCTCGGGGAGACCTTATTGCTCTCTACAATAACCTGAAAGGAAATTGTGGCGAGGGGGGAATTGGACTTTGCTCCGATGTAACAGTGATAGAATGAGAGGGATGGACCTCAAATTGCTCCAGGGGAGGTTCAGATTGGATATCAGGAAAAAAATTTTCTCTGAAAGAATGGTGCTGTCCAGGGAGGTGGTAGAATCACTGTCCCCGGAGGTGTTCCAAAACCATGTGGATGTGGCACTGAGGACATCGTTAGAGGGCATAGAGGGGATGGGCTGGTGGTTGGACTTGAAGATCTTAGTGGTCTTTCCAACCTTCAGTGATTCTATGAAAAATGGGAATTAGTTCAAATTTCTGGGTGCCCACCAGCAAGGAACAGCTGACCCATTTCTCGTCAGACATTGCATCAAAAAACATTTTGCCACTAACTCTGTTTAATGCAGGGGAGAGACTCACGTGCTTCATCACCCTCATCTGTTTAATACTTTGACCCATGGTAGAAACAGCTTAAGTTCAGCTGAAGAGAGATCTGTCTCTGTGCTGTGCCATTTCTTACTGCAAACAGTCACACGGGTAGATTTCCAGCCAAGACAGAGAGCTCATAAATTACTGAGACATCAATAAATGACTCAATGATTTTAGAGTGACTAAAGTGAAACATATCTTATTTATGTTAATGAAAATGACTGACATCCCCAGTGCCTGTCATCTTGAAGAATCACTGAGTGCTCTGCAGACTACGTACACAGCGATCATTCAGCCACAGCTAAAACACAGCTACCTCTGGGGTGGACTGTGACAGATGCTTAATAATGTCTGGAAACCCAGCAAAGGCATGTACAAAAGGAGGAAAAGATAACACTTTGCTTGGAAACCAGTGGGGAAAATTTGAAGTAGCCAGTGTGTGAAGACAAAGTGGAGTCTGATGAGATGCTGAGTAGTAGTAGCTCCTCTTTGAGTAGTGCCTGACACTGAAATCCAAGGACTTGGTGGTTGGTAAATCAGGGGGTGCTGTCCATTATCACTGGGGCAGCATGTCTGCTTGTGAGGAGGTGCATACTTGCTTGGTGTATATGATGGTGGCAGTTTCGCATTCAAATGAAGCTGTGTAAATACCAGTTTGCTTGTGAAAAACGCTTGGTTTGTACAGGCAGTTCCATTATTGCAAAAACCAATGCAGAAATGCATGCTCCTCTGGGCTTTGCTTCTGTAAAGTTGAATGATCAAGCACTTGGCTTTCTGTGCCGTTCAAAGCCAGCATGTTGCAAATCCTCCCTGCTTGCTGTTACTTAGAGCTGTGAAGCAAAGTGATAGAAAACTGAAGGCTTTACCACTTAATTCAAAAGTGATGCTAATTGGTTTCTTTCAAGTCAACTCTGCAAACACCACCTTGGTAAAGCTATAGATTACTGCAAGGTCAAACAAAGGATGATGCATGATTTGTATTGCAGGTGTTTGGATGGAAATATTTCTCAGCTTTGCAATCCTGTTATTTAAGATCACTCGGAGCTTTCCATATGAGCCAGTTACGGCCCTAATTGTGAAGGACAAAGGTGCAAATGACTGCAGCATCATCCAGTTCAAGGTAGAGTGGCCATTTTACACCAGCAGAGCATGGTTGGAGGATGCAGTATCAAAAGAGCTGAACAAGGAAATGAGCCCAAGAACTTCAGTATCTAAATGGGAGTTCTAAGAAAGAAGGTGACAGAGACTTTGTTGTGACAGGACAAGGGGAAATGGTTTCAAACTGAAAGAGGGAAGATTTAGGTTCGATATAAGGAAAGAGTTTCTTATAGTGAAGCACTGGAACAGGTTGCCCAGGTCATGAATACTGCTTCCTCAGGGACAATCAAGCTCAGGCTGAAGGGACTCTGAGCACCTAATGGAGCTGTAGGTGTTCCTGTTCATTGTAGAGGAGTCGGGAGAGGGCCTTTAAAGGCCTCTTCTAATTCAAACAAGTCTGCTTCTGAGCCCAGCACTCTTCCCATCTGCAGACTCATCTTCTCCAGCTCTCCCTTCAGCAGAAGGAGCAATGCTAAATGAGACATCTTCCCAAAGAGAAAGATGCAACCATTTCTCTTGAATGATGCACACTGCGGTACACCTTCTGGGGGTGATGCATGCTGTCACTTTAAGGCAAGCTCCTTCCTTCTTGTATGCTACTATCTTTTACTCAGTAAATGCTCTCTGGAGCATGCAATATACTGAGGGGTGCAGACGGTGATTCAAACAACAGGGGTGTACGTATTGCATGCCTGCATTTCTCCAGCTCCATCTCGTATGTACAGCTCTGACACTTCCCTTTCTGGTAAGCACACATCTCATACCCCGGAGTGTTTTTGGGCTTTGAGTGCGCAGCTGCACTCCCCTCACACCCTGCCTGTGTAACAAGTCCAGAGGAGTCTGTAATGTAGAACAGGCAGGGCTGCAAGTTGGGAGGGAGAAAAGGAGGAAGAGGGGAGGAGAGACGGAGCTGCCCTGGCTGCCATCCTCAGCTGCTTTCTGATTTGCAGCCCTGGCATTCACCTTCCCCATATTTATCATCTTTATTTATTAGACTAGCCAAAATGATTGCAGAGGAGAGCAGGCAGAGCTAATAATTAAGATGGCCAAATGAAAGTGGAGCCAGGTGGGAATACAGGGGATTTTAGGAGGCAGGGGAACAGAGGGAGAGAAATGACAATCTATTTGGCCCTCTGTCTGGCCCATTGCCCCAGCTTCCTGAAGACACCCAAGGTGAATGAATCTGCTGCCTCTTTCCTGACTCAGAGCTGAGCAATGTTAGCTCTGCAGATATTGCAGTGGAGGGGGGAAAAAAAAAAAAAGCTATTGCCATATTTTTGCTTACAAGGTTCTGAAAGCCCTTACCTTCTCAATGGGGCTGCTGTCATACAGCATCCTAGTTGCATCGTATTTCTACATCTATAGATTAGATGCCACTGGATTTTTCATGCATGGGAATGCCTGCACCTGCAAAACACTCTGAAACTCAGGCTACTCTGGGTCATACACAGTCATCTGGTACATCACATCCCAGCTTGAAGAGTGCTGCAGTAAATGAGGTGGCCCAGGAGCCTCAGACTCTAAAGATCAAATTGCTTAATGAGGGGTGTGAGTGAAATAGGAAAGAAAATGACAGTTATGGGTCTATAAACTTCAGTAAATAAGGGCTAAAATGGAGCTTGTACCAATAGCTCAGAGAATTAGACAAAATTCTGTCTCATCCCTTCCTGGATGCTTTCATTTTGTCCTAGACAACGTGGAGGGCTGTCCCATATTGTTCTCCATGGGCTGTAGTTTCTGGTTTTGTATTGATTCAACAAAAAAGAGCAAAAAAGCATGCTATTTAGGGCCAAAGAACAATTACTGCTTTCAGTAACAGTGCTTTTGTGCTTTTTTACTTCTAATTTATCCTACTGTCCAGGTGAGCAGAATCAGGATGCAAGCCCTGGTTCCAGTGCAGCCTACAGTCACAAGGCATGGACAGAGCATGGTCTGCATGCTCTGCACTCAGAAATCCTCTTCACTCCTTTGTCATTCCAAAGCCAGCGAAGTGCTGTTGGCTGTCTTCTGAAGGGACCATTGGAGCAATCCTCCTTATCTAGATAGTGAGTGTTGATCTACTGTATGTGAGTTGCAGCATCTCCTTAAGAGCTTATGTCTCTATTTCTGTGGGGAACATAAAGATCGTGTAAGTAGAATCATAGAATCATATGCATTTGAGTTGGAAGGGGCCCTTAAAAACCACCCGGTCCAACTCTCCTGCAATGAACAGGGACACTCAGCTCAATCAGGTTGCTCAGAGCCCCTCCAGCCTGACATTGGATGTTGCCAGGGATAGGGCACCCACCACCTCTCTGGGCAACCGGTGCCAGTGCTTCATTAAGTGTTGCTGGGCTGTCTCCACTGTGCCGAGATCTGTGTTTTCGGCAGTATCTGGTAGTGTCCAGCCAATCGAGCCCTTGCTTGGCGTCCCTTGCTCCCACATGAGGTTTGGATCTGCTAGCTTTTCTTGCTGTTTGAACATCAGCTCTCTGAAAAGCCTGGAAAAGGCACTAAGGCAAGTGGCAAGAGGAGGGATTTGTGCTGGAATGAGAGTATGTATTTTAAGACTACAGGGAAGCTGTAGGGTGTATGACCTTTCGTAATCTCCCTGCTTTCAGGTTTCTTTCCTCCCCATTGAGAGCCTCTCTCAACTGTTCCCCAGGGGATTTCAAGCATTGCTATTATATGTAATTGCACAAAAGGAGAACGCTCTGGCCCATGAAAGGAATAAGAGGGATAAACTAATTAATTCCAGGCCATAGAAGTGGAAAAGAAAGCAAATACTCAGCAATTAATCAGGGGGCAGCTGAGCCCTTCTTTCCTATCAGATATGGAGGAAAGTGCTAATTGCAGAAGATAAGCCACGCGGTGGGATATGGGAAGCTGCCTTCAGAACAGGAGAAAAAAAGTGAAGCGTTTGGCTGGTGGTATATGGAGGGGAAGGATAGGGCAGTGGGTGCCCTCACCAGAGCTAGAATGCAGGAGCAGGGTGGTGTGAGGAGTCTGAGATTTGGTACGGGCTGAAAACATTGCCCAAGCTCTCCCAGAATTCTGGCCGCTCAGGGCTGTGACCATGCCCACCGCCCTCTGGTGCAGACCCTGTCCCTCACCCCCAGCTGCCCTCCCCTGACGCAGCTCCATGCCGTTCCCTCGGGCCCTGTCGCTGTCACACAGAGCAGAGCTCAGCGCTGCCCCTCCACTCTCCGTGAGGAGCTGCAGCCGCCATGAGGCTTCCCATCAGCTCCTCTGCTCTGCGCTGAGCAAAGCAAAGGACTTCACACCTTGTCCTCCAGACCCTTCATCATCTTCCTAGTCCTCCTTTGGACACCTCTAAAAGCTTTTTGTCTTTCCCGTATTGTGGCGCCCAAAACCTCATGCAGTGCTCGAGGTGAGGCTGCACCAGTGAAGAATGGGACAATAAATAGCTATCTGTGTACATGGGGCTGTTGGCCCTCCTGGGCACAGCTATGGCCTGGGACTGCTGCATGCGGTGACTCCAGAGCCCGTCCAACTGCTTCTGCTGCCACCTGAACAGCCACAGCGCTTCCAGTAGAGGTCTGCATGCAGACGTAACCTCTTTGATGTTCCTCACTCAGCAGTCAGAGCCCAGTTATGGACTGAGACAAACAGGTTTGCTCCTTGGTGAATGGAAAGAAAAGCATAGCTCCCTCAGTGTTGTGGGTTGATGTTGGTTTTCTTCCAAGTATTCAGATCTCTTGGGGACAAGCCTTTTATGCTAGACCCAGAAGGGATTGGTTGCCAATTGGTTACATGTGTTATTCGTGACAGAGCCCCAGAAAGCAGGACATGTGCAGTGGTGCCTGGGATGCAGAAGGCACCGTGGAAATAATCCCTCAATGGCAGTGTAAATCTGCAATAACTCCCTGTTAGCTTCAGTAACCACAGATTTACGTCCATGCTAAGAACAGCTTGGCCTTCCCCTATAATTCAGTACGTGCAAATAAGCTTCCTGCTTGCTTGCCACATCTCTGCATTGTGCTGGGGAAGCTGGCAGAGTGGTACAGTGAGCAACTTTCCTGCTGGCTGCTGCCCTGCTCCTGTGCAGAGCCCAGCGTCAGCTGGCAGCTGCTGCAGCAGCCCTTGCATTTCACTGTCCCATTCCTCCCAGGATTTCAACAAATTTGCATTCCTGATGCTCTGAAGATGAACTGCGGGCTGCTGCTCCAACAAACCTTCATTTGGGGGTGCAGAATTCATCAATATTTCACACTGAAGAGAGGGAGAAATATGTGCTTGTGCATATATATGTAGAGAAGGGAAAGGTTAGTGAGGCAAAAAGAAGGAGATAAAGCTGAGGAATTTTCAGAGAAGGAAGGGTTAGAGGAACTGTTTCTGCATTTATTTGACCTCTCGGGCTATGCGTAATCCTAGGGAAGGAAAAATCCACGTGGTATTGAAGATCCCTGTTTAATCATTCTTTTATTTGTAGGCATCAGCGCTGGCAGAAATTTCATGATAGCCAGGCAGAGACTGCAGCTTCAGTTAGAGGAGAGGAAAGAGGAGAGGCAGAACAAATGACATGGGGAGAACAAGAAGCAGAGTGAGCGAGTGAAACGTATTCACAGGGGCTGGGGATGGGGGGGTTCAGCAGCAAGTCTCCTTTTGCTAAAGCCCCTGCAGCCCTTACTCAGCATAATGTGGCCAGTCAAGTGCATACAATGCTTTTAGAAGTCTCTGGCAGTTCTTTCATTAAAAGCTTGACCGCGAGGCTGGGTTATAAATAATTCGATATTAAACACACACGTCAAAGAAGAGGGTGAGGAGGGAGGGAGATTGTTTTCAAGCCACAGAATAATTATTCGGGTGTATAATTTTAGCTTCAAGCTTCTTGGGGATGAAGAGGCAGCATAGGGTGAGGGACTGGTGAAGAGTAATGGTTTCAATATCAGGCAAGGCTGTGTTGGTGCTGGCTGCAGCACAAGGTGGGGCTGCCAGCTGGCTCAGGAACTCCATGTCAGGCATGAGCAAAGGCTCTGCTGCTCACATCATGTGGGATGGGCTCAGGAATATGTGCCTGGGCTTGCATCCAGTGCCACAGAACCTGTGTTTTGCACCTGTACCTACCTGTACCTACCCCCTTGAATGTATGCACACACAGAGCTTGCATGTGCATCTGCTTGTTATAGATGCTGAAGGGCTGTGCATCTCAAGAGTGGTTTCTGTGGGACCCAACACAGCATGTGCAGGAGGAGGGCTAACTACTGCAGCTATTTTATTTCTAGAGACTCCAAGGATGCTGCAGCCTCTCCTCTGCCCTGGGAATACTTGCTCACCCACACGCCAGTTTGCAGAAGTTCCTTCATGCTGGGGCACTGGCCTGTCTCTTGCGTGCAGCTCCACAGTGTGTGCATGCACATGTGCTTTCCTTCCCTCCTCATGCTCCTTTCAGCCCATGCCATCCCTCGAGGTCCCATCTCTGTGCTTGCTCCAGTGCTGCTTCATGTCCCAGCTCAGAGCTTTTCCTCAGTCTCTTTTCTCCAGATTTGGTGCTGCCAGAGCCAGAAACCTCAGTACTGGAGGAAAAACTGAGCTAGGCAGGCTCAGGATGGTTGATCTCTCCTGGATATACACCAAACTGCCTCTGTCTTGTGTTAGGAAAAAGGGCTGTAGCCAGAGGCCAGGTCCCTTCGGGCTCTGTGTTCTCACTGCTTTGTCCCAGATACACATAAACCAGCACAGCCCACACAGACCTGCACCTTGGCTCATGTCACATACAAGCCCCGGTTCCAGCTACTAGATCTCTTTCATTGCAGCCCTGCAGGGTTTAAAACTTCAGTGATGACTAAATCCTGCTGCTTGTACTGAGGATGGGCTACAACGCCTAGTTGGAGAGAAAGATAATGTGACCTGAATGTCTCCCAGCCATGGTGCCACTGGCTATATCCCATCTCTGTCCTGGAAAACAACTGCTCTATCTGTGCAGACTGCTCCTTGTCTCCCAACCACCACAGTGGCTGATCTCTAAGGAAGGCTGGGCTACAGAGGTTAAAAATCTCTTGGGAGCCAGAGATTCAGTGTGGGGCTGTGGGGAAGGAGTTGGGCAGCCAGCAAAATGAGTAGCCTTCAGACTCTCAGTGACTGAGGGAGAGAATGCTGTGGGATTTACAAAAAGTATCCACAGTGGTGCTCTCCAAGAGGATTTTGTGTCACCAGTAGGTGGAGGATGGTATGCCGTCGTCTCTGCCCTTTCACTGATTTTCATCCCAGTCCCCACTGGATGAGTTTGCTGCAGCGTCACATCCTCCTGTGTTGTGTAGGGCACCTTGTGGGGAGCAGCCCTCAACTGTGTGCTGTCTGCTGCCTTCCAGCTGTTCTCAGCGGTTGCTTCCTCCTGCACAGCCCTGAGCACTGGGTGCACGGTTACCTTAGAAACTGATTTTTCTCTTCCTCCCATGGCTGTGCACAAGTTAAGCAACGGGTAGCAGGAGGCACACAGGCTTCTGCATCAGGAAAACACCCAACATTCTGCAATGGTCTTATCTATGTGGGAATGGACCTCCCAGCTCTGTGGGATGTGTGGGAGGCCGTGATGTTCTGCCATAGGTTGGCCAAGTTCACAGCATGAAGAAGCAGGATGCTCTTTGGGGCAACTGATATAATGTGAGGTTGTGGATGCTCTTGTTTCAAAAGCAAGTATTTCCTGTCTGATGCAGGCATTTTAAAGCAAATTTTTATTCACTGAATAAATAAACACACTATACATGAAATACTTTTTGCAACATGGAAACACTTTTTTTTCTTGTCTGAAAGGTGTAAGATGAAGCTTGGGAAGGGTCTCAGATTTGCCCTCTAGATGGTATTTGGAAAACTGATGTTGAGTAAGGTGTTCATTTTCTTAAACCCCTTGCCAGTGGGGGCAATGGCAGTAGGCTCTGAAGTAGGTGGATTTCAGGCTGGTTTCCAGGGAGGAATAAAATGTCGATATTGCACCACTACTGAATATCTAAAGGCAGTCCCAGCAGGAAAGGAAAAAGGAATGAAAAGCAGTGAGAAATTCATCAATATTCCTCGCTAGTTCCATGCTGGAGTCACCTTATCCTTTTCACAAAATGGATGAATAAGCAAAGAGCTCAAGTTCATCTTGTACTGTGCTGACATTCTTATTCTATACCCTTCTAAAACCAAGGTCCAACACTAAATGTTTATTTACTATTGCTTTTTGCTTGAGAATAGGTGTCCATCGATTTTGAGGTGCTGAGGGACAGAAGGGGTGGTGTTATTTTGTTGGTAGGGAGGCAAGCCTTACGCTGGGGAATGGCTTTTTCTCTAGTGCTCTGTGGATGCAGCCGAGCTGTTTGTTTGTTGCAGTTTGGGATTTTGTGTTTGCTTTGTGGGTGTTGTTACCCCAACCCCCCTCGAGCATATTTCTGCTTCTCCATCTCAGCTGCATGTGGCTTCAATTAGGCTGGGTGTTTGTGTGTCTCAGTGTGCAGGGAAAGGCTCCGGATCATTACTGTGAAATGTGTTTGATCTTCTCTCGCCTTCCCATTTGAAATGGAAATCGCTGCATTTGTCGGTTTGTCAGGTCCCCAAGTAATCGTCCCACCAGATCCTCCAGCAGCCTCCCTCTCCCTCCGCCTCTTGGGAAAGCTAATGACCAGCCCCAATCCACCCCAGCAAGAGGCATTTTTGCCTTTCTCACACTGTCATTTTGATCCGTTTGATAATTTCTTGTTCTCCTTTATTCAGTGATCCCTTCTTTTGCTCTCTTCCTTCTCTCAGGGCTTGCTTAACTTTGGCACCCTTCAGAGCAGGAAGACAGTTTATTTTTTTCCAGACCATGAATTCTCTTTAAGGGCTGAAGAAATGAAAGAGCTCTTGGGTCCTTTTACTGAGGTCTTCCTTTTGCCCACATCATATAGGCAGGAGTTAGGGTTAGTCAGCAAAGCCATTGCATCCCCTTTCCCATGCCTTCGCATGGGAAGTTGATGGAGCCAAAGCGCCCTACCTGGAGGTGTGCACTGCCCATCCCAGCTGCACAGACAGCCCTTTACCCTGGGACTTCTGCCCTTGGCACCAGCCTTTGGTTCCTGCCCCTCCCTGCCATACAGCAGTATGCTGCTGCTGTCATCTCCAGCAGGGTTGTTTCTGGTAGGACTGGTGGTCCCCACTTTGGTGGTGGTCAGTTGTTCATCCTCTTTACGCCTCTCTGCCTTCCAACCAGAAACTGGCACCAGCAGTCCCTGAAGAGAGGCCAGGACAATTACTTCATTCTTCCAGTTCAAGAACATGGGAGAAGACAGAATTCTGTGTTAACTTCTCCCCATTGGGCAACCTTTTTAAATAGGCCTCTTGCCACAACTGGAAATCAAGACCAGGGAATGGGTTTATGGAGCAGAGAAGGACAACTCAATTTCTCCATTCAACATTTTATAAAAGAAAGAATCACAGCATTTGAAAATATCTAGTTTGAAAAGGACCACCAGCTTCTCAGTTTCTGTAGGGCTCTGCACAGCTCTACTACATGTCTCTCACACCCTACCCCATCCCTAAGGTTATCTTCCTGCCCTATGGTCATCTTTTGCTTTTTCTTCACTGGTCCCTTCTTCCCTTCCTTGCCCCATGTATCTACCACCTCTTAGGCTGCTGGAGCTCTCTTCTGGGATGTCCATGGCTCCCGTGGTGAGGGAGACCAGGGGCTGGTGTACAGGCACTCACAGGTTTCTGTTGCAGCTGGCCTCAGCCCTACAGCAGGTCCCTTGGCAGAATGGGTGTGAGCTTGCATGTATCCACATCACCTCAACATCAGCACTGGGCAATGGAGGAGATGCTGCCCCAAGGAAGGAGGCAAAGGAGCCACAGCTGATGCCACTCATCAGCCTCATATTCAGTTCCACAGAACATAATTAATGCTACTCATGCATGCTTCCTTATCTGAAACACAGAAGAAAAATGAGCTTCAGGAAGAGTGACAGGAGAAAAGGGGAAAAAAAACATCACTGCCTCTGGTTTTCATTTGGCAGTGAGGCGAGGCAGCAGATGGGGAGCACAGCATCCTGTGGTCATAGCAGCCCATCTGCCTGTGCTGCATACCAAGCACAACGCGTGCAGCCAGGTAGGGGCGGGCTCTCAGTCCTTCTTAGGTCAGTGAGGTCAGGCTTGGAGGGCAGGACACTGCTCACTGTAGCACACTGCAAATGAAGATTCCTTAATGCTTGGATAAGAGATAATGGCCTTAATTTGCACCAGAGGAGGTTCAGGTTGGAAATTTGGAAGGACTTCTTCTCAGAAAGAGCGGTGATGTACTGGAACACCCAGGGAGGTGGTGGAGTCACCATCCATGAAGGTATTCAAGGACCATATGGATCTGGCACTGAGGGACATGGTTAGTGGGCATGGTGGAGATGAGATGATGGTTGGACTGGATGATTCTAGTGGTCTTTTCCAACCTTAAGGGTTCTATGATTCTATTAATGTCTGTCTGTGTGCAGCAGCCTTGTGTGGAAGACCTTTGCTCCTTTTCTTACTCCTTCTCAGGACAGCCCTTCTCTCCTAGACAGGAGGACCAGTGACACTTGTCATGGGGACCATGAGTTAGACAGTTCCCTGAGTAGCACAAGGCTTGGAGATATTAATATCATGGCTCCTTTCTCTTGCTGTTTTCCTGTTTCCACCTGTCTCCTGCTCCTTGTTCAGGTTTTTATTTCCCCACTCAAGGACCCATGAAACCACAGGACATCTTTAGCAGCTCCAGGACTTCGCTAACTGGTCACTCATGTCCCTCGTGACATGAGTGGATGTCTCAATGATGAAGCATGACAGGGGAGCAAGACAAGAGAACAGACATGGCTATTTCCATGGCCACATCTTTGGCAGAGCACCTCTAGCAATGCCTACTGGCTTTTGGATGCTATCAAGAGGAAAAGCTGGAAAATGAAGGAGTTGCTTTGCTGAATGCCCACCCTTTGAGTTCCACCTTTGAGATGCTCTGTTTCTGCTTTTCCAAGTGTTCTACCTCTTATGCACTTTTTTTTTTTCCCCATGAAGGCACTGAATCAGCCTTAGTGTGAGATGCAGTAAGACCTGTCATGTTTATGCTGGGACTTGGACAATTTAAGGCTCTTTCCAGCTTTACCACAGGTACCATGTGGGATGTCAGAAGAATTATTTCTTCTCTACAGGTCCAAAGCTCTCTAACTGTAAGAATGGCAAAAACTACGGAGAAAGAAGTATACATGTCATCAGACCTCTGGTCCTCCTCATGGCCCAGACTATATGCCTTAGAAAGAGACAATAACCTGGATCTCTCTTAGGGCATTTTCTGCTTCTACCGCCCCTCCAAACCTTTTTCCCTTTCTTCCACCTTCCTACTCCCATTTTTCCTCCTTCCCCTAGTAGCCCCATCTTTTTGCCAGTCTTTACAGCTCCATGAAGGTACATCTGGCCCACAAATGGGTGTTGTCCTCTCCCTGGGAGACTGTGACCTCCTGCACGTGGTTGCCTCCAGCTCACTGCAGTCATGAGCATGTGCTGGCCATCAGCCTGCCTGCAGTCTTTCAGGCAGGGTTATTTATTTATCCCTGTGACAACGCAGAGGGGACCTGGGCATAGCTCAGCATAGAGGTGTTACTGAACTCACGCTTTTCTCATATACAGTGTACTTTTTGTGGTTGGTGGGAGAGCAGAGGTGTGACCTGACTGCTGAGCTCTCCCATTCTCCAGCAATGGCTGTGTTCACCTACCTTAAACACACTGCAGTACACAGTAAAAGAAGCATTCCAATTTGGGTTGCACACCAATTTTTCTTGCTCTCTGGTGTAACTGGTGCTGTTCAGCACAAGTCATCACCACCCATTTCTAGCACAGTCAATAGCTACAGTTTATCTTCTTTTTGAAAGACCATAGTTATTTGGCTCCCTTTCCCATTCCGTTGCGTGCTCCTTCCCTTGGTGGTTTCCTCCTTCAGTGACAGCGCAGGGTGCGGGTCTTCTCCTCTCCAGCACGCCTGCTGCAGGATGGGGTTGAGCATGCAGATGGCTCTGACACAGGTCTGCACATAGGCTCTGTGCACTGGCTGTGCCAGTGAGAGGTCACCAGCCAGTGAATGCCTGGCCTCTTTTGCTGTCTTTGCTATGTCATGCTGCTCAGCTGGATTCACAGCCGCCTGCCTGCCGCAGGCTGCTCCTCCAGTCCAAACCAAACCTGATAATTGATGCAGTAATCCTTTGGATTCCCTCATTAACAGTCACTAATGGCCACTGTGTTAGCAGTGAGCATTGCGAGCAGGACCAATTCAATTAAGCCTCTAATAAACCCATTGTAAACGGCAGTAACCACAGAGTTCAAAGGCAGGATTATGGAAACTCTTTGCTATGGCTTGTGACAGCAGACAGGGTGTAGGACTTGCTCTGATTAATTGACTGCAATGAGCTGAATGCCTTTCTCAGAAACCCTTTGCACCACGGGCTGGCTGGCAGGAAATGGCCACCAGCACAGGATTTGGCTCTGATGCTCCATTCCCCTGGCCCTTCTCATTCGATCGTGAGCCCAAACTAATTCACCCAAACCTAGTGCAGAGTTATCTTCCAGTTTCTTCCAGTTGGTGAGGCACTGGAGCAGGCTGCCCGGGGAGGTGGTAGAGTCACCATCCCTGAAGGTTTTCAGGAAAAGTATGGATGTCACACTAAGTGACACTTCAGTAGTATGGTGTTGGTGCATTGAAGAGTGGACTAGATGTTTTTGGTGGTCTTTCCAATCTTAACCATTCTGTGATTCTATGATTGAGCATCCCAAAGGTTTTATACCCTTATTGGTGCAGTGAGGATCAGTGCTGCTGGCAGCTCCCTTTGTTACAGCTGGGTAGTCGTGGATAGTGGTGAGCAGAGGTGACTCGGTGAATTATTCAAGAGCACATCATGGTTTCCTTGCACACTTAATGTGAAATGATTTGGCAGGTGATTTCTGTAGATAAATCGTGACCTGTCACTCATCCTGAAAGACTTTGCAGTGAACAAGGCCAGGTAGAAGTACTTCACTGAAAACTTCTTCGTCTTGAAGGCTGGGAGTTTTGTTTCTTTATTGTTTTCATATTCCCTGGATAAAAGTTGAATGGATTTTGTGAAATTCTTGTTGAGAGGATGTGAGAAAAGAAACCTTCATTATGAATAAGATCTAATTGCTGAAAATGCTGGATTTTCATTTCAACTTACTGTTTTAGAATGTAGATTATTCTTCATTTCTTTTTTCATATTATTTTTTGATGTGAAGATTACATATGCTGATGTCATAGCACATTTAAAAGCTATAGAAGGTAACATAAAACTGGAAAATGGAATCAAAATGAAATATGAGAAATGAAAACATAATTTTGAGATGTTTAAATAATTGAAACGTTACCTAGTTCTACTTTTTGAGGACCATTGGCATATTCATTTCAATTTCTGATTGTTGTAATTAATTTCATTCAGTATGAGCTGATTAAGCTGGGCAGGTAGGTCATTTAATAGGCCTTTGTTCTCTTCTTGGATGTAATTCCTGGAATTAAGTTTCTCATGCAAATCCTGACTACAGTGAGCCTGAAATCTCTCTTTTCACATCTCCTGTAGGACTCATTTAAACATTGCTGCTTCTGCAAAGACACACACAAGTGAACTGATTTCCTAGAAACATGGTGAAAATGGTCATACATGGGGTACTAACATGCTGAATGGTTTTATAATTGAAATGAATGCTTCCAGCTGACTATTGCTTTTTTTTTTTTTCCCCATGACTTCCTTCGGCTCTACAACTTCCTGGTCCACCTTCAGACTTTGTAGCACCTTCTGGATACTTCGCACACAAACTGAGACTCAGAGCTCAGCCAAACGTGGAGGGAGATGGGACTACATGCACAACAGAGTTCCCAGCTTGCTCCTGGGCAGTATGCTGGCTCACAGCCATGTTTGTTGAAGTGGAAGCTCAGATCAGAAGTTAGGAAGTTTAAACAGTAGGGTTTGCCTAGCCACTAGGGCTAGCCCAGCTCTTATAAGAGTGAGCTAGGCAGGAGATGTTAGCAATGAAGGGGAGTAGACGGGCTTGATCTATCATCAATCTCAATCACAGAATCATTAAGGTTGGAAAAGACCTCTAAGGTCATCTGGTCCAGCTGTCAGCCCATCTCCACCATGCCCACTAACCACGTCCTTCAGTGCCATATCCATGTGTTTCTTGAACACCTCCAGGGATGGTGACTCCACCAGTCCCTGGGCAGCCTGTTCCAATGCATCATCACTCCTTCTGAGAAGTAAATTTTCCTAATATCCAGCCTGAACTTTTCCTGGCACAACTTAAGGATATCACCTCTAATCCTGTTCTTGTGCCAGCTCAGGGATTGCAATGCCTGTGATGGGTATTGGACAGGAATGTCTCACCACAGAGTTCTCATTCAAGGTATGATCACAGAATCACCAAGGTTGGAAAAGACCTTCAAGATCACCCAGTCCAACCATCCACATATCACCAATAGTTCTCACTAAACCATGTCCCTCAACACCAAGTCCAACCCTTGCTTGAACACCTCCAGGGTCGGTGACTCCACCACCTCCCTGGGCAGCCCATTCCAGTGACTGTCCACTCTTTCAGAAAAGCAGTATTTTCTAACATCCAGCCTAAATCTCCCCTAGTGCAGCTTGAAGCCATTCCCTCTACTTCTATCACTAGTTACATTCGAGAAGAGGCCGACCCCCAGCTCACTACAACCTCCCTTCAGGTAGTTATAGAGAGCAATGAGGTCTCCCCTGAACCTCCTCTTCTCCAGGCTGAACATTCCCAGCTCCTTCAGCCGCTCCTCATAAGCCCTGTGCTCCAGACCCCTCACCAGCTTTGTGGCCCTTCTTTGAACCCGCTCCAGGGTCTCAATGTCTTTCTTGCAGTGAGAGGCCCAAAACTGGACACAGTACTCAAGGAGCCACCAGAGCTGAGTGCAGGGAGACAATCGCTTCCCTGCTCCTGCTGGCTGCAGTATTTCTGATGCAAGCCAAGATGCCATTGGCCTTCTTGGCCACCTGAGCACACTGCTGGCTCATGTTCAGCTGAGCATCAATCAACACCCCCAGGTCCATTTCCTCTATGCAGTCCTCCAGCCACTCCACCCCGAGCCTGCAGCATTGCCTGCGGTTGTTGTGGCCAAAGTGCAGGACCCGGCATTTGGCTTGTTGAACCTCATCCCATTGGCTTCAGCCCAGCAATCCAGCCTGTCCAAATCTCTCTGTAGGGCCTTGCTACCCCCAGGCAGATCGACAGTTCCACCCAACTTGTTGTCATCTGCAAACTTACTGAGGGTGCACTCAATGCCCTCATCCAGGTCATCAATAAAGATATTGAAGAGGACAGGCCCCAGCACTGAACCCTGGGGAGCACCACTCATGACCGGTCACCAGCTGGATTTAGCTCCATTCACTACCACTCTCTGGGCCCAGCCTTCGAGCCAGTTACTTATCCAGCCAAGAGCGCATCCATCCAAGCCATGGGCTGTCAGCTTCTGCAGGAGAATGCTGTGGGAGACAGTGTCAAAGGCTTTGCTGAAGTCCAGGTAGAGCACATCAACAGCTGGTCCCTCATCTACCAGATGGGTCACTAGATCCCTAATACAGTCTCTTTCCGCAGATGACTCCCAGTACTTAGAGAGAGAAAGGAAGAGCTGTTAGCTCCTGGGGATCCTCCCTATGGAATTTCCAAGTTAGGTTCTCTGCAACCTCCCTCATGTCCCCAGGAGAATTCATCTGCAATGCACCTGGCTCAGATGAGGAGTAACATCAATGTTATCTTCTGTTGTACTGCCATGTTGGTTAGCGACCCTGCACATAGCAGAGGGATTGAAACTAGATGATCATTGTGGTCCTTTTCAACCCAGGTCATTCTATGAATACAGCTTTTCAGTTATTAGCCCTTTTTTATTATCAATATACATCTAAAATCTCTCTAAGAAGCAATGGAATTTTTTCATAAAAAATATGAGTCCTGATCATTAAAAAAAAAAAAAAAAAAAAAAAAAAAAAAAAGCAGAAAAAGAAGAAAAGAAGAAAGAAAGGAAGGCAATCAGGTCCAAACCTCGCACTGAGGACTTTTGTTCCACTCATTACATCACTTAAGGACAGATAAAATTCTCATTACTTCTCTCATCTGAGAAAGTGAATCTTTCTGTCTCTCACACATTCCCTCACCCCCTTTCTTTCTCCTAACACTCTTAGAGGTATCTGTCTCTACTCAGTCACTTTTCCTGCAAGTTTCATTAGATTGTAATTGGATTGTCTTCCAGATTCTAGAAGACACTTTGTCAGAGGAATTCCTGGGAATATAGCCTCTGTTTGGTGAAACCGAGAGTTGCAAAATTAATAAAAGACCAATTAAAGATGTGATTCTTTGTTCCTTAATAGAAGTTTTCTTTTACCAGCAACTATTTTTTAGCAACTCTAAAAATGTACATTCATGATCTTGTGTTACATTTTCTATCAAATAAAACTCTCAATTTATGAAGATTGTGATCTGTGTTTGCGTCACAGGAAATTTGCACCTTAGCTACCCCACTGTCCTGGAGATCCTAAATGTGCATGCACAATTCCAACTAATTTCCCCAAATCAGTTTAATTTTTCGCGCTCTCTCTGAGTGTATATTTACCCATAACACAAAGAATGGAGGGCTACAGCACTAAGTTTGCCTCGGTTTGAAAAATTCAGCCTGCCTTGCTCACTCCGGGAGGATGGTTTGGATACTGTACAAGGGTATAAGAAATCAGGGCGGAATGGATCAGAAGGCCAGGAAGGAGGGGGCAAAACATTGTGAAGCATTTCTTTCTTAAATTATACCCTTGGAGTGTGTGTTAGCAGGGACAGCACTGAATAACTGAGTGGTAACCTTGCCTCTGGTGCCTGTCACCACCTCCAGTTTCTTTCATGCCTTCTTTTTTCTTTCCCTGCCCCTCACTTCCTGTACACTTCTCTTAATTCTTGCTTGTGAAGAGCACCACAGCATTCATATGTAAATTCCATGGAGCACTGCAAGAGGGAATGTGTCTGAAGGAGGAATCTATGCCATGCCCCTCCACTGAGTTTTCCATTCCCAGGAGGGCTTCTCTCCCCGGTCTCTGAGAAGGCATCATGGGTCCCATGTCTATGGATGGCAATTAAAGAGGGAACCTCTCTCAGTGCCCAATGACTGTAAGAATGTACCACACTGCTCCAGGATCACCCCAGGTACAAATCTTGCACAGCCCTCAGCTTCAGGGTGGTTCCATTCCTTTGACACAACTGCAATGACTGTCACAGCACTGTTGATTGTATAGGACTAAGTCAAATGGAAGAATCAGAGGCACACAGAGTGATTCCCTTCTGCCCCCAGGAAAGGGATTTTCAGGAGAGACTGGAAACAGAATTTCTTCATGCGTTGGCAACATGTTGGCAGGTTTTTGTCACTTTCATTCACTCCCTGAACAGGTTACTGGGGGACTGAGAGCTACTGCTCCTCTCTTCTCTGTCATCTTTTAGCTGCACAATCAGCTCCAAAATCAAAAATTTCTGCTCTGCAAGTCAATGGAGCAAAGCCATTCAGTCCAGCCTGAAAAAGGAGTGGACATCAGCTTTACCATTCTGCTGGGTGCTGAGACACTTATTCTCACCACTCTTCTCAGACCAGATTTAACTTACTCAGCTGTGGGAACCCAGCTGCCCAGGACCTGAGCTCCCTTTTCTCCCAGGCTGCGGATGACATTTCCCCCTGCTTTGCCTTCCTTTTCCTCATGTTGAGGAGCAGGCTCTGAATTTGACACAGGTGCAGGAAGGGATGGAGAGATTTCCCAGTGACTTGCCCCCTCAGCCAGTGCTGTCAGTGCTGTTTGTACTGTAATATCAATGCAGCCAATTGAGAAAGTCACTTTTGGGAATGCAAGGAATGGCTGTGCAATACCAACGTGCATTGTTTCTGAGGACACCCAGTCCCTTCCATGGCTTTCCTAGCAAGTCCTAGGAGCACTGCAGGGGGAAAGGATGCAGCTGCTCTGGGCAAGCCCATGTTGCCATGATGGGAGATACTGGGCACCTCTTGTGCTTGGGATTTGCCAGGGCTAGAGCAGGATGGTAAAGGCACAGAGGTGAAGGCAGTGGGATGTGGAAGGCCACTTGCCACACCACTGCTTGGCGACAGGTCCTTTTCATACTCTGATCCTGAGATCAACCCCAAAGGTCAGCACTGCCTGTGCCCCATGTGAGTTCAGCCTGACTTGGACAAAACCATAATAGTTCCATGGCACCCCAGAGAATGAAGCTGCAACTGGAAAAGATCTGAGGATTCCTTGCCCAGAGAGCCCTCTTTGTTGCACTGGCCTCCATTTGCAAGTGCCACCTCACTTTTTAAATGTTAGTTCATAACATGTTGATACTGCCCAGAGACCCTGGAGGAAATGCTTTTGAGCTGGGAAAAGGTTAAATGGTAAGTGATCATTCTGACACCAGAAATGGTTTGGAAAACAGGTTGGATTGGTAGCACAAACATGTTCCCTGGTTAGTTGAAAATCCAGCAACAAAACATTTCAGGCAATGCTGGTGGGAAGTGTATCCTTGTACTTGAGAAATAACTCATCAAGAAGAAAAGTTCTTCCATCCTTTCTCCTGAACCCAACTATGGTCTGCATTCCATTCTTGTTTCTTTAGGTTTTAGCCCCAGGAGAAGTCTTTTTTAGAGGGAAGTAAGATCAACTGATATGACTGGGTGCAGGAACAGGGCAGCCCTACCTCTGATTGTGCTGAGAACGAAGGATAGTGTAGTGGAAATGCTAAGTCATGGCTTGAATCAGTGATCGAGCACCTGGTGGGAAGGCAGGGCCAACGCAGGGGAGCTCAGGTGCATGCAGTGCACCTCAGTGATTGGAAGGGGTGGAGCCAGGATCCTTCCCAGACCTCACACAAGGGTTGTCAGTGGAGGAAAAGGTATCTTTCTAGAGGTCCCTACATGCCTACGGATCTTACAGACCTTCTGAAGGTAAGCTGTTTATTTCTCTTATTTCTGCAGTTAGTGCTCTCACATCACAGTGGTTCCTCATTCAGTGTAGCCTAAGACCTTGCTGCTTTGCCATCTTGTTATGCTTTCTATTGCATTGCAGATGGGAATGGGCTTTCAGAGAGGCAAGATTCTCAGCACTGTCAGGAATATGAAATGCTCATCCATTAGGGAAGAAGCAGCAGCTTTATGCTTTTGATGTCAGCTACTGATTTACAGTGATTTATATCAACAGCTACAACCTGTATTTACATAGTATTCTTCACAGGACTGTCAGGGCTCTTTACAGGAAAGGAAAAAAATGGTCTTGGGCTAAAATGATAAGTCCTGTGAGAAAGAAGGCCAGATTCTTGCCAGAACTCTGCTAAAGCCCTCCTGCATCCATTTAGAAAGGCCATTTTAAGCTTAGTCCTTCACGCCTGAGTTTCTCCAGCTTTGAAATGGGGACAGTGATGCTGTTTGTCTTCACATGGAGGGGCAGGTGATGTGAAACTTAATGAGATGTGCTTTTAAAAAAAAAAAAAAAAAGGGAATTTAAGATCCTGCAATTGAATATGCTAGGTAACTGCATGGCTCCCAGCAATGGCATCCCTGGGGTGAAGGAGCACACTAAAATAGATAGGACAAAGAAAATGGTTTTAAACTAAGGGAGGGGAGATTTAGACTAGATGTCAGGCAGAAGTTTTTTGCAGAGAGTGTGGTGAGGTGCTGAAACATATTGCCCAGGGAGGTTGTAGATACCCTGTCTCTGGAGATGTTTAAGGCTGGTTTGTATGGGGCCCTAGGCAGCCTGACCTGGTGCTTGATCTAGCAGTTGGCAATTGTGTCCTTGGCAGGGAGTTGGAGCTAGGCGATCTGTGAGATCCCTTCCAACACAAGTCATTCTGTGATTCTATTAAATATCTATTAATGCTGTCTTCCTCTGGGCCTGTGTCCAACAAAGAGCTGTGTTGTCTCAGGCTGGACTAGATGGAAATGCCTAGACCAGGAAGTACTTCCCTGATAACTGACATTTTGTTGTTTATGCAAGTGAAAAATTATGTAGTGGGGTCACAACCCATGACCGAGACAGCTGTCAGAGAGCCCATGTAGATAGAATTTCTGCACAGAACTGTACAGTCATTCCTAAAAACCTCTGCCCGCATGGATTCATAGCCTGGGGCCTAACAGCTCCTGCAGCTCTATGTGATCCCTTTCACCAGCATGGGAAGGGGCTGGGTACCTTGCAGGGGAGTGACAGTTGCTGCTGCCTGGCCAGGTTACATGCTAGGGGAGAGGGGTCTGTCCTAGCTCGTGTGTGGCTTTCCTTTTCAAACGCTTTTCATCTAAATCGGATTTATTTGTTCTTGATTCTTGGATCACGATTGTCTTCATTTTTTTTCAATGCATTTGAACTTTCATTATGTTTTCTCTCTTGTGGCTTATGAAGTCCTGGACTAGTCTAGCTACTAGGGTTTTTTTTAAGCCTCAACAAATAAACTAACCAAGTCAGAAGACTAAACATAATTTTAGTGAAACAGAACCAGATGATGTTATTTGTTCCTTATGATGCCCACGGTTGTTCTCTTTCTATATGAGCAGGTAAAATGAATGAGCTTTCAGTGCTGTGCCAGGTCCAGAGGGAAATCTGTTCTTCTAATTTCAGAATGGCAGAGAAAAACAGTGGTCAGTAAGAACCAATGTTTCCAGCTTAACACAGATCCCCCTTTCTATTTATGTCCAGATTCTGCCAGCCCAGAAACAATTACTTGTATGAATAAGACCTCTTAAATATTCCCTTTGTGCATACTTGGGAGAAGTAACCCAGTTTAAGCTACTTGAAACCATTCCAGCTTGTTCCAGTTCTTACAGTCAGTACAGAGGAGAGGCTGTTGGTTGTAGTGAGCAAGAATGTGTGTTACATGTTTTGGGGTTATGATAGACTATAGTGAAGATAGAAGAGCGTTACATGAGGCTGCATCATGGTGGCATTAGATAATGTACCTCTTCCCCCATGTAACTAGCAACAGGATGAGAGTGAATGGCTGCCTCAAGTTATACCAGGGGAGGTTCAGGTTGGATATGAAGAAAAATTTATTCACTGGAAGAATGGTGAGTCACTGGAAAAGGCTGCCCTCAGGAAGCAGTAAGTCACCATCCCTGGAGATGTTCCAGCATGGAGATGTGGCACTGAGGGATATGGTGGGCAATATTGGTGATAGGTGGATGGTTAGACTAGATGATCTTGGATATGTTTTCCAAACTCAATGATTCTATGGATGGCAGCTCTCTCCTAGCGCACAGGACTAAGCAGCTGTGAGTGCAATACTGGCACTTGTATCATTAGGGAAGAGAAACAGATTGAAAGCCTTTGGTCTGTATGTCTTGAAACTGGCCACAAGTAGGGAACCATTGATTTGTTGTGATGAATGTAATTTCTAAACTAACGGAAGAAAGGTAGTGTTCTGTTTCTAGCTGTTCCATTTACATAAGAATGAGATCACCTTGAACAAGAACAAAGAGACCCTTATACATAGTGAACTTGGGGGGGGTGGAGAGGGGAAACAAAACAAATTAGCTGGAGGTGGGAGAACTGAACAGCCACTGACAGAACAAAATTAGCTAGTCTAGATCATAGCTGTTACAGAAACAACAGAGAGAAATGAAAACAAACCTTTTAAGAAAATACGGATTTTTCACAGGAAAATATACAGCAAGATGTACATTGGAGTGTTTCACTTGATTGATAAATGACCTGATGAAAAATGCAGCAGTATCTAACATTAACTAACTCTGTCCAGCTCCTGATGCAGCCATAATGCGCACAATCATTTGCAGAATACTTGAAGATCCTCTGACAAAGATATCCCCATCTCCAGTCACTTCCAGACCTAATTTATGCACACTGAAATGTTTACATCCATGCTAGATGCAAGCTTGAAAGAATGATCTTTGGATGTTGCCTGTATTACTTATAATTATCTCCAGGCTTTTGATTAGGCTAACCTTGTTATAGGATACTGTACATACACTCCAGTAGGCAATAACTTTGCTTTAGCATTTCCTAGCTGATGGGGATGGACATGAGCAGATGCACTTGTGACCTCCACTGAGTGACAACAAACCTGCAAGGCAAACCTTGCATGTGCAGATAGAACTGGGTGGGTGAAGCTCCCCGAATCGTGGGAAATCCACAACTAGTACATTTGGGAGCAGTCTTTTTAACGGAGTCTGTATGTTGCAACCTCCATGCTCAGCAGGAGTCCTGGATGCACTTGTCTCCAAGGCCTGGAGCAACCTTGGAGATGAGAAAGGCATCTAAGATGGACTCAAACTGGTCCTGACCCGTGCTGGACAGTGTGCTACTTGAGCAGACCAAGGTCACAGCTAGCAGCTGAGTTTAGGGTCTCTTGTTTCCTAATTCTGTGCTTAGAGATGGGGGGAGAGGAAGCACCCTTCTATTATTTCATAGCAGCTGTTAGTTCAGCTCATCTACTGACTGTGACTAAGAATATTTCATGCTCAAGTAATCCATCACGCTTATTGCTGTTAACTTTTCAATACCAACTGTACATCCCACAGAATATACAAAAAGCCCTTCTGGGATTCTTTATCATCATAGCAACAACTACAGAAACTACTTGTCCTCCATGTGAAAGACATTTAAACCACGTGATCACCTTCCAGTCCTTTTCAGGCCAGAAAAGAGTAATGATTCACAGGTGAGGCAAATCCTCACTGTTTCTCACTTTGTAAGGTACATCTTGGGTGCATCTTTGAAATAAGGTGCTCACGGAGGCTTAAGTACTAAACCTGAGGCTTGCTGTTCCTCTTCCCACACCCCAATCTACTGCCATATAACTGTGTGTGGGCTTGCTACCTAACCTGCTCCTGGGCTGGGGAAGCAAATCCTGAGTTATAGGACTTAGCTATGCTGGTTTACTTCAGTGTAACTATGATATGAGTACCCACGATGTTGGTCTGCTGATATTGGCAGTTCTGAAGGATGGTGACTTCTTCGTCACCCTGAGCTGTACTCAGGAAAATGTATCTGAGTGCAGCTTGTGGCTATCTGTAGGTTCCTGTGATGTCACTCCACTCCTGGAGCACGCAGATTTGGGAGGGTGAGAATGGTTACTACCACACATGAGTGTTGAAGCTTGCCTTTATTTGACTAGGGAAGGTGAAAGTTCTCTTCTCCCAGTTAACAGTGATAGGATGAGAGGGAATGACCTGAAGTTGCATCAGGGGAGGTTCAGATTGGATACAGAGGAAAAATTAACTGAAAGAATGGAGCAAGACTGGAACGGACTGCTCCAGGGAAGTTGCCATCCAGGAAGGTGTTCAAGAAACATAGAGATGTGGCACCGAGGGCTGGATTGGTGGGCAATATTGGTGGTGGGTGAGCAGCTGGACTAGATGATCTTGGAGGTCTTTTCCAGTCTTAATGATTCTAGGGAAGAACATGCTATATTCTGACTGTTCTGGAAACAGAAGCCATACTTACATAGTTACAGACCTTAAAAAGGGAGAACGTTAAACTGAATGGAGTTTCAGGATTTTTCTTAAGTGCAAATTGTCCTGGATTCTGTAGCTGATGTGTGGTTCATCTCTGCCAACTACAGTGATTCATCCAGCAGATTCTATATGCAGGAAACCCAGACATTTCTTGAGAATGCCAAAAACCTGCTGTGCATTTACTATAGATCTGAGTGCAAATCCTGAATCTAGTCTTACCTCAAAACAGTGCATTTCACAAGGACAACCTCTCCCAAGGGCTGATATCCCAGGTTGATCATTCCCTTCCTGAAAGGAGCCTAGCAAGGCAGCACTGTTTCCCTTGGAGCTGAGAGAGGGCAAGCAGATAAGTATGAGCCCTAATTGCACAGGAAGTTGGTTCCTCATCCAAGCCCTATCTTGCTGCCATAAGGTCACTCTGACATCTACAGAAAGCTCTCAGCTGCTTGAAATGCTGCTTTCCTCAGCAGAGAGGATCTTGAGACCTGCAAGCTTTGCTTAGGAAGAAGCTGCACCAAGCTGACACTCAGTGTCCTTGGAGAACATTACGCTCCCTGACTCATCTCAAGTATCCTGGAACTCTCCTATAAAAAATCTAGTTGTTATGTCCATGGATACAGTTTACTCTCAGGCCACTTTCTGTTTTTTGCAAGGTGGGTCACTGGCCCTGAAGGCTGTGTGGGCTTCAGCTGAATCTCAGGGAGAGTTCTGATTGGGTCAGTCATGAGGGAGTCATGTTGCCCAGGAATGCATGGAGCAACTCCTTTAATAATATCCTGAACCTACATGGAATCCTGGAAATCGCATCTAGTAGAACAAAACCTGCCAGGTCTACTTGAGATACTGGAGTTAATCTGGATGTTCAGATTGCAGACTCTATGTTTGTCACAAGCATTGGGAGCAGCAGCACTTAAGCTATCAAGATTGTTAAGCACAAACTGTTAGGTAAATAGAATGAGAAATAGTCTAGGTCATCTAAGTGAACATCGCTATAGGACACTGACAAACTGTTGCAAGTGTTATCATCAGTCTTAAAATAAAAAAGGAGATGTACTTTGGTAGCTCTTTCTGCAAGAGGTGCATTGAGGTCAGGCTCTTTACCTCAATAAGGGTAAAGGCCTAAGCAAAGACATTTTCAGGCTCCTGTTGTGTTAAACCTTCTTACCCTGTGTGAAAGATGACCCTTTTCTCTCCTGCCTCCTCAGAGCAATACAAAAGCTGCCAGCTCAGGTGCCTGCAGCAGGGGAGGGAGTAAGAGTCACAAACAGGAACCAGAACGGCTGATACAAATTACCTTTCAAATTGGAGCAAATGCTCCTAGAAATGTCCCCTATTAAAAGATCAACTAATAACTTCCTGCTGCAGCCTGAATAACTTGACTTAAAAAAAAAAAAAATACATGCTGGTAGTCTTCAGGACCATTTTTTTTTTTGCGAGCTTTACAGTTTGAGGTTTGTCAGTTTTGTACTAAGCACAACTGATGAGGCTCTGAGCAGTATTTATTACAAAAACCTGCTGGATCTCTTTGAAAATCTAGACCTTTAAGGGCTGGGAACAGACATGTGACTTCTTGCTAAGCCACAGCAGATAGCCAGGGACTGCTGGAAGCTGGGGAGGGGGTGCTTCACTGGTTCTTCACCTGCTGTTTCAGTGTGTGTTTAATTTGAAAAATGCAGTAAGCCTCCCAGAGATCCAGAGGCTGAAAGAGCAGAATGGTTTTCATGAGGTCATGCTTAACATAGTGTATGTTATTTCTACAGCTTCCAGGATGAATGTCTCTCGGATGCAAAAGCTCTAAAATTAGTGTGGCTTGACTGCATTCTAATGGGTGGATTTCATTTTCTTTGAGTGACTCCTGATCACTTTTCAAAGTCATGTGTGTAATCACTGTGAAACCTACAATTTTCATAATGATAAATATTGGCTATTTTAAGGTTTATGGAATCTTCCTACCATACATTCTTGTTTTGCCAGTTAACTTCTGATGCTACCAGCTGTAATGTTGGAAGGTCTGCACCTTGCTGGCATGAACAAGGATCTTATTGGTAGAAAGTTATTTCAGCTATAGAAGAAGCCTGTCAAAGATGGACTGACCAGAAACCTCTGTAATTAGTAGGTTCTCAGAGCTAACGACCGTGAGAACAAACCTGAAATTGAAGGCTGTATAATCCGAAGGTCACTTGACCAGCTGTTTGACAGAATTTTGTCTCTATGCACCTCCTGATTGTGGCTATAGTGGAGTCTCTTAAACTTCCAATCATCTGCTTCCTGACTCATCTCCTGTGGCTAATGCTGAAGCAGATATGGCTGAATAAAACCTATCTGCAATTGATTGGCACTAGCAAGTCAGCTTTTGCTTGTTAAACCCTTACAGAGTCATTGTAAATCAGCAGATTGTGCTGTAGGGCCAACCAGGAAGATGCCAAACAAGAGCAATGCGTTCATGCCAATTATGTCATAACAGAAAGTAGCAAGGCCAGGTAGGCGTACAATGGCAGTCTGCTCCTGTACACAAAGCGTGTGTGGTTTGGCTGGGAAGAGCACCCCGCTGCAATGTAATAGCATTCTGTTTCATTTATCTACTAAGCTCATTTTATGTCTGCCCTTATTGTGCTTGGCATAAATCTAGTTGTGGTGGGCTGGTGGCTATCAGCTGCTGGTGGAAGAGGACTTGCTGTTGGGGTTAGACCATCATCCGTGTAACCCAGCTTAGATTTAGTAAGGATGCTTTTGCATGGGTGGCAGTTGCAAGTGCATGTTGCAGTGCAGATGTGTCTGAAGTCAGGAGAGGGCTGGAGAGAGATGTGTTGAACAGGAGGATAAGGTGAGTGGTTGTCTGAATGCAGCTCCAGTTTTCTGTGTGGATGAGTAGCTGAGGGTGTTTATTTCGAGGTGCTCCATCTGGGGAAAGAGCTGGACGGCAAAGACTCTTCTGTCTCCTTCCAAGTAGTGTGCAAGGCAAACACTGCCAGCAGATGGATGTTTCTTTGCCTTTGGCTTGTTCCTGTTTCTGACACACACTGTATATGAGCAGCATTAGTGCAGACTCTTGTAGAAGACTTCATGTCACTGCACACCATATACCATTTGAACTCAGCCATATTCCAGGTGAATTACAGAGTTAAATGCAAGTGGCTCTAATCAAAAGTAATAAGTTCAGGTTTAAACCTACCTATGCCATGAAAAAACGGCTGTCTATTCAGCAATGTGTGCAGAATGCACATCTTGCTGCTCTGCTGTATGTATTATAATAGCTGGATAAGCTAGGCTTTCCCTGAAGGACAAAGACCACTTAGCTTGGTCTTACTGATGTGGTATGGACAAGTGACCACTGGCACTTCACTGCTCTCCCCAGAGCTTTTGTTCTGACTTTCTGACACTGTGTTGCACCATTTCATGGGATGCTTCCTTGCTTCCTGGGACCATTACTGAGCTAGCTCATCTATGATCTCTGAGCTGGGATACTCTCAAGTTGCCATTTTTGCTAGATTTGTGGGCAATCCCTTCGTCCTGTAAGTTGAACGGCACATCCTGACAGGCAGTATGAGGTGGTAGGGCTTGTCACTTCTCATACTGGAGATGACAACAAAGCTCTACTCCTGGCTAGGAAAGAAAATTTTGGTTTTTCATCTGGGGAAAAGTAGTTGCTTGCTACCACTTTTCCCTCCAGATCATCTCTAGCACAGGAATAAATAATTTGTTCTCTTTCTCTGTAATGCAGTTTCTGCCAGGGATAGCATAAAAAGAGAAATAACAGAGTATATAGAGCCAAGAGGCAACATAGTGTCTGCGCTGTGCCAGACAAATCAACCCAGTGTAATGTGTTAGGGAAGGGCTAGAGCTCTAATTCGCAGTGGCTGTAGTGCACTTTGTTTCCAAAAGCTGGTACGAAGTCTCCCCTTCCTCAGATCAGCCAGCCCCCTCCTATGAACAAAGCAAAACTCATAAGGCTCCCAGTATTCCCCGCACACATTTCTTGGGGAGGATAATTCTTGCATTAAGCTTCCGAACTGGCTGAATGTAGGGGGTAAGAAATGGCGCTTCTGCTCCCCCTCACTTCTCCCCTGATATTCCTGAACTGGTTGACTGAAGCTGTGGAGCTGGATGCTAATAAACCAGCACTCAGCCATAGCCTTCTGAATAATCTTCTGTTGCCATAAATTATCTCTTCCATCTAATATTGGGATTTTTGTATAATTAATACTAGAGATGGAAGGGCTTTGGATTCATGGCCTATAGGAATGAAGGCTTTTGCTATGCAAGTTTTCCCTGCATCTGAAATAACTCTGCCTTAAGTAACTGTTGCCCTGATTATAGGATTACCGCTGGAATAAGCAGACAAACTGAGTTGCTTGATGCATGACAGAGGGGGCTGGAACCATAAGATCTCTGTTTTCTCCTCTCTGTGCTGATAATGCCTTGCACAGGCAAACTGTGCACTAATTCCAGAGCGGTGAGAAACCTCACTGGGAAGGATGCTGCCTGCCACTCCTGTGTAATGGAGATGGAGTGCTTAGGCATGCACAGGCTTACATAATTTTCCTGACTAAGTGACTTCCTCTTGGATAATGTATAAATCAGATGTACCTTAAACGTCCGCTCTGTTTTCCTGAAAGCTTGGGCAAAGCTGTACAAGCTGGAAATAATGATCCCTTGATAAATGAGGGATAAATGCTCATGGAAGGTTCAGAGGAAGCCTGTGCAGAGGCTTAGCCATTATCCCTGAAATTGGTTTTGGTTACTGTAGGGGTCTTCAGGTGGAGAGAGAGGACTGCTGCCCACCTGGCTTGGAGTGGAAGAGAATATGGAAGAAGCCATTCTGGCTTTGTACATTGTGATGATCTCCAGTCTCTCTGACCCCTTCAGTGAATTTCTGCTCATTTTCATGAGAAAGTGACGGAAATCTACTGGTGTATGGGTATAGGGAAATATTAACTGGTGTGATGAACATCTGGCAAAAAGACACACGGGCAGAGATGCTATAGCTTCCTATGCAATTTCTGTGCAAAATGGTCGTATTTTATCTATAGGGAATTGTGTTCAAAAGATGGTAACAAGTCCACGGATCTCATGAGTTCTATTTGTACAACTTATTACTAGAGGTTATAAAAAGGCTACAAACTGAAGCCACGTTGCTGGTTTTGAGCTTCTTCAGGAAAAGGGCAGCACTCGCAGCTTCCAATCCATGTGCAAGAAGCAATTTTTGGCAAAGGTGATGGGGTGTGTCTCTTGTCTCCACTGTTTTACATTGATTCTGAGTAAGACAGGTACAGAAACTTTTCAACATGGCTTTTCTCTGTTTTCCTTTGGAAGGCTCACTGTGTCTGTTTCAAATCTTGCTCAAATGCACACTGTTTGTCTGTGTCTACACAAATGTAAAAAGCAAAGCTTTATAGATGTAGAATCAGTTCTTTACAACTCCTTGGGTAGAAGGTATAATCCTCTCTTAAGGATGAGGGAAGACACACAGATAAAGCTTCAATGACTGACTAGAGGCCTAATTATGGGTAGAGAGTAAGCCTGAGATTAAAAATAAGGCTTGAATTCAGCCCCTTAATGAACGCTCCTAGATCTTGCTGCCTCATTTCATGCAGATGTACAAGCAGCATATGTTTTACTCAACGGACTCATCATGTTGACTCATCGGAAGGAACAGAAAAGGGAGCGTTTCTGTTTTACCCACTATCTGCCTTTTGCAATGCACTTTCCCTGTCTCGGTACCTTAAATGCCCTCCTTGCTGTGGTCTTTAAGTGTGCTTGTCTTTAGGAAGAGCAGGTTTCCTCACCAGCTGGGAGTCTGTGCAATCGTATTTCAAAGGAAAGGAGATAGGTGGAGATGGAAGGGAGGGGATTTTGGCAGAATGGAGCCAGTCATGGAATCTGCCCCTTTGGCTGAGGAATGGTGCAGGTGAGGAGTGCTGTCTGCCAGTGCTTGGACTGCCTGGTCTGGAGTGAGAAGGGAGCCCTCAAATTTGTCCTTTTCTTTCTGTTTTAACATTTATTTATTTTTCCCTTTCTTCTCCCTCATCCCTTCCTACCATAACTTGCAAATTAATGGTATTGTATCAAAACCTGTTGATGCATCTAATATTTAGGTTATCAGATGTTTGCAGAGTGGCTTGGCTAATACACCTGGGGAACATCTGTGTACCAATCACACAAAGACTCAGAAACAAAAGTTAACAAATCTAGTTGGTTATGAGGCAACATTAGGCATTGGATAACACTATCTCGGAATTCTTCTAGTGTCCTAAAAGCTGTTGGATGGATTGTGGCCACTGAGGGAGCCTGGGGCTGGCTTGCTTTGTATTTGCCAAGTCTCATAGGTTGGTGGTTGATAGCATTGGTATGAAGCTCTTGTTTTATCATTGCATTGTATTCTCTATAATGACCCCACTGATGGTGATAATGAGTGACTTTCCCCCGATCATGGATGTACTGAAATTGGTAGTGGGTGTGCTTTTTTTTTCCTCCCAGTAAGAGTATATTCTGCCTCTTGAGATTTCTGCTATGAGTGACAACTCTTTCTGTTTCTCTGCGTAGCAGATGCTAATTGTGTCTCTTGTAGAAACTGTTCCTCCTTTCTCCCTTAAGAAATAAACTATAATTATCCAAGCTAAAGGCAGGAGAAGGATTCAGAAGATGGAAACCAAAGATGGACGTCGTTTAGCAAATCAATAGGATCAACAGCATGAGGCACAGTCGCTCGCATTGGGCTCAGCCTCCTGACTTGCTAGAAAATCAGAACAGGAGGAGATAAAATGCTTTCTCAGAGCAGTCTCCTCTATGTAGAGCCAGATAGGGTGGCTAAAAATCTGTTCTGCTCTAGACTGCACTGCAGACTAGGTTTTTGTTTTCTGACCTCAGCAAACCATGACTGCCCTAGGGAAAAGAGGAATGCAAGTGGCATGAGGAGCAAGCAGTCCCAGAGCAATGGTAAAACATTACTTGGGAAGAAGCTGTCCTGTGGTGCTATGAGAATTCTACAGCCTTAGCCCATTTGCTGCTTGTGGATCACCTGTCTGAGCTCTGATTAGCTATGGAAAAAAGACTGTTTCCTGGAGTATGGATTCCCATACTGGAGTATAGCTGGTTGCCTGGGTAGGGGGCAGGTAAAAGAAAAAGTCTCAGGGTTTGATGTTCTGGCTCATTCATTTATACTGGTAGTAGTTATGAATACCATCAGAGTTGTGTGTTTAAAATATGTGGTTCACGTTTCCTTTGGCTGCTCTTCAAAGCCTCTACCTCTCCACAGGTCCACAAAAATGTGGTTAGTGCCCTGTGAGATGCTCACAGTCGGTATTTGGGCACCTCCCTGACTGTAAACCAACACTGAAATTGGCAGTTTAGGATCTACTAGTTCTTGTGGAGATTAGGGTGAATCTCACTCTCTCAATCTGCAGCAAGTTGGAATTTCTTTGCTAGGTCCTCCTACCTATTGTGGGTAGTTATGTCCCAGAATTAGTGGCTGGTTCCTTTTAGTGGTATCAAGTATCTTGCCTCAGTATAATTACCCAGAGAGAGATGCTGAGAAATATTTTTCTTTATTTTTTCCTCCCTCTCTTTTTCATAGACTGGGGAGAGATGCCAGCTACCATAGCAATGCCATGCAAGGAGATAAGTGTTAGCTGGTGCCTAGCATGCTGTTGATAGGGACCTCTGGAGATTGTCTGGGCTACTGTGATGAGGTGTCTGATAATGCAGTTGATACCTTTGGACATTCAATTCCAAGAAAAATGAGCTTTTCTCTTAAGATATGGGTGCTACAGTCTGACACTCCTAGTTCCACAGACACTCCTAGGCCTGACAGTGTCTCACAAGACAGAGCTGGGGTGAGTGGAAAGGTCTAAGGCCAAGCATTGGGTATGAGTGGGAAGAGGTGGAAGATCTTTAAGGCACCTGTCAAGACAACTCCAATGAGTTAGAAGCTGATCCTACTGAAAAGACTCTACTAAGGAGACTGAGAAGAGGATTCTCAAGGGAGACGTTATTGCTCTTTACAACAACCAAAAGGAGGACTGAAAGGAGGTTGTGTGAGGTGGGGTTTGACATCTTCTCCCAGATAACAGAGTTAGGGATGAGAGGGAATGGCTTCAAGTTGTGCCTTGGGGCATTCAGGTTGGATGTTAGGAAACACTTCTTCTCTGAAAGAGTGGTGCTGCAGTGGCACAGTCTGCCCAGAGAGGTGTGGAGTCACCATCCCTGAAAGTGTTCCAGAACTACATGGATGTGGCACTAAGGAACATGGTCAGTGGGCATGGTGGGGACAGGGTGATGGTTGGGCTAGGTGATCTTAGAGGTCTTTTCGAAACTTAATGGTCCTGTGAGGAAAGTTCCTGCTCTGACACTCCTTGCCTTTTGTGCCCCTGGATCCAGACTGGTTTCAAGGACTGGTGTGAAGCATCCCTTTGGTAGCTGTGGCACCAACATCTCTATGAGTGACGCTGTTCCCTACTGGAGGAGTGCTCAGACCCAACAAGACAATACCTTATGATCTGCTCCATGGTCAAGAATTGCTTGCTTCTACTCTTTGCAGAGCTGTATCTGTGCTCTATAGCCATGGCTGCTCTCACCCCCTTCTCAATGCTGGCTGCAGGCTAAGGATGTCTCTGTGCCACCTGGCAGCCTCTCCTGTGGTGCCAGTGCTCCCAGTCTCCTTGGCAGGCTGGGCACGTCGGGCTCTGCTCCCCTGGGTAGTTTTGTTCCTTGCCCACCTGAGTGCTGATGCTATGGTAAAAATAACTCTGCACGGAAATGAGAGCATTGATTGGGATTTAAATAAAATTTACATAAAACTCTGCTTTGAGTACTAATTAATTAGGTGTTAAAAGCCCCTGGTAAAAGGAGAGGGGAGCTTGTTTGCCTTCTCAAATGGGGGAAGCTATTAAGAGAGAGAGGCAAAGACTTTCTGTGGCTTTAGTGTAGCACTATGCTCCAGCTGACAGGCGTGATGGGAGATCTGCTGTTGGAATGAAAGAGAGAAGGTTCCCTTCTGCTTTACCCAGTGCAAGATAGCCAGACTCCTAGCACAGCCGTAGGATGCCTCTATCAGGTACCAGGGAGGGTACTGCCTAGCTCTAATCCAGCCCTCCTTCTTGACCGGGTAGTGCTCATCCCTGTGTTGGGCAGAAGAGGAATTTGACTCTTGATCTTGTCCCCTAAGGGGGGCTGTAGGAGGTAAACGTAATGTGGAGAGGGGCTATTCTAATACTTGCATGCACTTACTCCTTCATAGCCCCTCAAGGCAATTTTTTTTCCTCATGTGTTACAATTATTACAAAGGACAGCTCTATGACTTGTGGTGACTTAGTAGTTACTTAAGCAATGAGATGTACACATTGGGGTAACAGCATCAATTAACGTGTTCCTTGTACTGTCCGCCTAATTTAATCAATCTAGGTTTTTATAGAGTGCTCATAGCCATGGAGAAGTTGAGAGTAGGGAGGCCCTTAAATTATACTGCAGTTTGTAGTGCTGTCTGAATCCCTTGGCCACCATTAGAAAATGGGTCATATGAATGGACAAGCAGGGACGTTCTATTGCTCGAGCCTTTTAGACTGAATTGAACCAACTTTCAGAGAGCACATTTAGCTCTCTCTTGAAGTGGACTGGGCTCTTCACACCCCAGTAGGTCTTCAATGAATTTCAGTGAACTGGGTTGTGACACTTCTTCACTTGGTAGCCACTTGCTGTGTGCTGCAGAAAGTCTTGCAGTCTTTCCAGTGGATGTGCTTAGAGATAGAGCCAGCAGGATATTTATAACAGTTGGTTAAAGCTGAATGTTTGTTCCACACTAGGGGGATGGGCCAACTACAGCTACAAATATTAAAATCCTCTCCAGCGTGGAGTGTCCCCTCCTTGTCCAGCTGCAAACCTGAATAGTGCAGCAGGCTGCTATGCAAACCTGAAGGTGATATACTTCATGTAAATCAAAATCTGTCCTGTACATCTTTGATTTACAATCTATTTGGGCTTTTCTGTTGTTGTTTTTAATGTTCAGAGATGTCCAGATCTTACAGAATCCATAGGCAATGAAGAATCCCCTTATGTCGTATTAACCTTTCTCTGCAGCTGGCTGTTTCTGTGGGGGATGCAATAAGCCACAGTCACTTCCAACCCTGGTGTATACTACGCTTTTACCTTGAGATAACAACAAATCCCAGCATGTGTGTGCTTTCTCATTCTTCTCTCCCCAACCCCCAAAACAAGTTTTAGACTGTGCAAATATTTTGTTCCCATTTTCCTTCTCAGCATTTCCACCTAGATACAGCTGTGTCCCCAAATGTTTTAAAACTCCCACCGTGACTGTTATTGTGAATATGACCAAGGCAGACATGACCTGACAAAAATGCAGAGACATGGAGCTTTCGAGGAAAATAAAGTGGGTAACAACTTTACTGGGGCTATCTGATGGATCCACATGTTTTTTTTTTGTTTTTTTTTTTGTTGTTGTTGTTGTTGTTGTTGTTGTTGTTTGTTTGTTTGTTTTTGCCACTTCTGTGCTAGAAAAGATGAGACCAGAGACCCCAGTTTATTGAGGTCAGAAAACAAAATCCCAGTGCTTTTTCCAGTGCCTAAGAGGTTAATGCTCATTCCTATACCAAATTCCAGGTGAGGTTGTTACATGTTACTTATCTTTTCTTTGCAACAGCAGTTGGCTATCTCTGTATTCAGGATATTTTACCAGAATGGTAATGGTCGAAGACCAGGGGAACAAAACCTGATAATCCAAACTAGAGTCTGGCGTTGCTGGGTGCTGCCCAAAGATAGGAGCAACCAGCCTGGAGGCAGATGGACCTCTTCTCTCCCAGTCTCTACTCACTTTAGATGCCCGTATTTGAGCTGTTTAATTTTCAGCTTCAGGCCGAGTGAGAATGCAGTTAGCATAGCAGTCTACATGTACGTTTGATAAATGTAATTATTCCTGGAATCGCTGGTGCGCTCGGTTTTCATTTTCAGGTTACATCCTGCACCCTCCAAGTGTAAAAGTAGAGTATCTCTGGTGTGAATGCTGAGGAACTGAAGTAGCTGCACTTTTCCAGAAGGAGCGTGCCTCCCTTCTAGTGACTAGCATTTCTTTGTCCCGTCCTGCACAACCACTCACCAGCCTCCATAGCATTGTTGCTGCCATCCTACAGGTTGTTGCTGCAGGTCTGGGACACCATTTGCAATGTGATTTTTTTTTTGGGATGGGTTTTCATGGACTCCATTTGGGTAGATGTCAAAGTAACAGCTCCCTGTAACTGTATGATGCGGTATGTAACCAGTGGGGTGGGGATGACTGAAAGCAGCTGCGTCTGCATGCACTACGTTGAATTCAAGGTGTTTAAAACTGGTCTAGCTGTCCGGATCTCTAGGAAGGCATCTAGGTCACTTTGAGTGCCCAGTGTAACTCTGATTTCTAGTGCTACTTTCACCATAGAAGTGTTTGAGCCACACCTAGCAGTAAATTCTATTAAGAACTTGATAAGCATGTGTGTAACTAAACAGAAGGATTTCTGAAGAGAGGAAATGACTTTGAAATGTGAGTACCTAAGTATCCCTTGCGTGGACTTATCAAATATGTTTGGAAGGAAATTCAACCTCTTTTTGTTTCTATTGTATTTATCTTCTGTCAGGCTTCTAGTTTAATGTTTCCACAATAACCAAGGCTTATAAAAGCTTTGCTCCCTCCTGTCTTCTGGATTTTGTTTCTTTTCCACCTCTCTCTACACCACTGGAGAGAGCTGTGGTTCAGGACAGGGCACCGATCAGAATGGTGGCAGAGTCTCAGATGCCTTTGGGGCATTCTGTTTGCATGCTCAGGATGTTTGCTGAGCTTATGGATTTTCCTAGGTGTTGGGCTCTGGGCCTTTGTAGCTCTTTTCTGGGGAAGCATGAATGGAAAGGATGGTGTGATGGGCTGGTGGAGCTTGTGCAGGCTGAGTGCCTCTGAAATGGCTTCATTTTATGTGAGCTGTTTCAGCCACCTCCTGTTATTCCTGCAGTGACAGGAGAGTTCATTCATTCTTAACTCTCTTAAAATCTTCAAGACCAGTTTATGTTCCTGGGTAGCAGGAACTGTTTTCTATATATTTTTCCTTGTAAATCCAAGCTCCTTTGTCTGTCTGTGTTCCACTATGCATCTTTCCAATAAATAGGTATTTTAAGTAACACCTTTGAAAGGTTTTCAAGAGAATTCACTTTGATTAAATTTATGGCCCAGTATTACAAGATTCTTCCAGAACTGAAAAGAATTTCTGTGTTTTGAGGACAAAATTGTAGATTCCAGTTGAAAGAAACACAGGAGGTAACTCAGGCCTTGCTCAAGCAGGGTCAGTGTTCTGCCCGGCCCCGCTTTGCTGTCTCACAGACCCTGTAACCTTAACTCTGACCATGGCTATCAATCACCGAAGGAAAAATGTCCACCTAATATTCTATCAGGAAACATAACCACAAACACTGACTTTTTTTTCCTCCCACAATATAAGCAAATCTCTGCTAACTGCAAACTGCCGCTTTCCCACCTGACAGCACAGTTCCTCAGAAATGTGTTACATGCAACTGCTGCTGGTTCCAGTCCAGACCTGCTGCTGTATTTGGAGCTGTTAGGAAATGCTGGAGGCCGAACACTGTGAGCTCAGTGCTGTGGGAGAGGCTGTGTGCACTGTGAGGCAGCTCTGGTGCAGACACAGTGTGAGACTCTGCTTAAAGGCTTCAGACTTTCAGTTCCGCATGCAGTGTGAGGAAATTTGGCCCTGGCATCCTGACATTTTAGGCACCAACTCTTAAGCAGCGGAGGAATGGAATCAGCTTTTCTGAAGTGGGTGGTTTCATCTCTGCTTTGTTATGGTTGCACCAGAGGAGACCCTGGAGTGCGGCTTTATTTGTTGGAAGGAGTCCAGAGCAGGGAAGAGCCTCTGGTGATTTTAGTCCTGTTCTCAGCTTCCCCACAAGTTCCACAACAACCACTGGCAGAATGTTTCCAACAGGATATAGCTGGGATCTTTGAAACTCTGGGGCACTCGAGTACATCAGTAAATATGCAACACATTCACTGCCTCCTGGCAGGATTCTGGATTTATCCAAAAGGAGATACTCCATGATAGAGGAGATTAGATCAACTGCTGAAAATGATCCTGTAAATTCCAGGAAGTTCACACTGCAGTTGCAAGATGTGAGGCTGTACCCAGTGCCTGCTTGGCTTTTTTGATGTTGTTTAATCACAGAGGTGGCTGCACAGCAGTTGGTGCTTTTTTAATGAGGCAGAAGGTTTCAAGCCACACGTCTGCAGTGAGAGATGCAGGCAGCCTGGTGCTGGGACTGTGATCTTGCGGTGTGTGAGCACGCTTCAATTTCATTGAAGCTGCTGGGCGCACGGTGGGATGGTGCTCTGGGGATCCAGGCTCTCCTTGAGCTCAGGAGTGATGAGTGACAAAAGGCAAAAATGATGCAGAACCCGGAAACTGAACTGACTAGAATCCTTACTGAGCCTCTCTAGCTGGCTGTCTCCTCCTTCCAGCGCTCAGCTCCCCTTTCCAACCAGACCACAACCTTCAGGTAAAAAAGAAGAAATACATCAACTTATGCAGTATTATTTTACTTGCCCAAATGTGGATTTTTTTTTCCCTCCTAATGAATGTGGCCTATAGTCCAGGTTCGACAGCAATCAGCTGAGGGAGAAGTTTTATGCACACCTGCTTGTCCCTTGGTGACCAAAATCCTCCTGTCAGATTCTCAGTATTAGGTTGCTGTGCAGCCAGAACATGCTTGTTACAGACATGAGAATTACCAAACGAAACGGCTTTTCTTTAGCTAAATGTGCACTGCATTTTGAATGTCTATCTTCTGTGACAGGATCTTCCAAGGATAGTGATGGAGAGTGTGTGGGCTGGAACTGTGCCTTAGCCAAAGATATAGCAGACATCTGAAACACTTAGAGTGGTATGAATGGGCATGAAAGGTACCAGTGGATGTGGCAGAAGGCTGGAGTGGCAGGTGTTAGTGACAGCTAGGCTCAAAGGTTATCCAGATCACAGCACACCTAACAGCTTCCCAAAGCACCCAGACTGGGAAACCAAAGGTCACCTTCAAGCAAACAACAGACTGAAGCCATTGAGAGATGAAAAGATAAAGGACAAGCCTGAAGTCGTTGAAGAAATCCAGGTAAGGAGACTAAAAATAATGAGTAAATCAGTAATGTTTCCTAATACTTCTGACAGGTAGAACAGGGTGGGGAGACAAATTGCCACATCCAGTGCGAACCCTTAAAGTGACCAAAAGGCAAATCCAAAAACAATTGGCCGTGGCCTAAGAGGAACTCGAGAGATGTGATGATGACCTTGTGTCCCTTGTCCTCTTGCCTTTGCAAGCAGTACTGGCTTGCATGGGGGCATGAATGTCTAGGTGCCTGAAAACTTGTGGGCGTGAAAGAATGAGTATGAATGAAAGCGGTGGTTTAGAATAAAATAATCTCTTCTGATAAGGATTCTCATTGAACTTTGCTGCATAAGCTACGTGCAGCAGAGCACTGTTCCTAGCCAAGGACTCACAGTGTAATAAACCTTAAAAGAGGATGTTCTGCATGAGGAATGTGGTATATTCACATACATCCCTGTGAAGGTGGGTGTGTGCTCCAAAGCCTGTGGTTAAATTAATTCTTAAAGCTCCTCAGTTTGATGTGGCTTTCCTTTCCATATAGAATGTAACTGGAGGAGGGATAATTTTCTCTCCTCCTCTGCTTCTTTCTCTACCACCTGCTCACGCGTACGATGTCTTCTGTTACCAGAGACTATCCTGAATGAACCAGCTCTGCTGCATGGCAGTGGTCTTCAGGCAGAGGTGTGTGAGGAATATTAAAAAGTCAGGCTGTGAATGAGGGGAGAGGCACTCTGCAGACTATATATATATATATATATACACATATACACATATTCCTTCTTGTCTTCTTTCTCTATAAACTCTGGCTCGAGCTCATGTGTGAGCTGCAAGACAGCTGTCAGACTGAGCCCTGCTTACTAAATACATATAACAAGGCACTGAGGGTTGGGCTAGTGCAATGAGGAGAAGCAAAGCCTTCCCCCCAGCTGGCAGATGGGAAAGAGCCTGGCTTCTGTCTGGACCTGATGCTTATCTACCCATGGAGACTGGAAGTGACTGCAACTTCATCCTCCTAAGTGCTTGGCTGGACCTGAGGGTGCTTGGATAACTTTCATAGTTCTTATATGGATTTTCCCTCATGCCATTTTCTCTCAAAGGCTGTGGAGATGCACGCTTGCTGCCTGAACGCAAAATAGCTTATTTACTACTTCTGCTCAGCCGCAGCCCTGTTGACTTCAAGTGCAAGGTCACAGCAGTGGGTAAGGCAGGATGAGTTTTATGTCAGTACAAAGGAGTCAGTGCTCAGACAGGTGCCTGCCCATAGGCTGTGTGCCCCTGGTGTGCACAGGGCTGTGACCAGGTCAGAACTGATGTTTGCTGGGGTGGAATGGCTGCAAGTTTTTGTGTGTAGTATACCTCCATATAGGCTCCATATAAGCTGGGCTTGTGTGAAATCACACTAGTGTTGACATAAAATGCCCCACTGGGACAGAGCAATGGTTCCTGTAGCTCAGTGTCTATCCTATGGTGTCAGTACAAGATGTTTCAGGAGAGTGAGGGAGACAGGCCCCTGTCTACAGTGTGTGTACCCAACAGCACCCACAGCCCTGGGCTAAGGGTGGTGGCTGTTTACCCCTGCCACTACCTGAACCCACTTACTCATGAATGTATCTAGCTCCATATCAGGGCAGAAGTTCAAGAGTGCAGCTATGAATTGGCTAATTAGGGAAATGAAGCAACCTTGGGTAGGATGCCTACCTCAGCAAGATGGGTAGAAGTGTGATGACCCAGAGAGGATTGAAGATGGGATCTACCACTGATAGAAACAGCTTGAGAGGATTTTGAGACTCCAACTATCTGAGATAGCAGCTATCTAGTGGAGAACTTCTACAGCAGTCTCGCGCAGTGTCTGGTTTTCTGCTCAGAATATGGTTTCTGGTACAGTCGGTACAGACTTCTTGCCATTTCATTCAACATCTTTCACCAAGAAAAGGTAGGAAAATGTGAGAAAGGGGGTTGCCTGTGCACTATTATTACATGACTGTGGCTTCTGGAAGCCTTCTTGGGTCCTAGTGGCATTGCATGTGCTGGCTGGATGCTCTGCACTCACCATAACATGGGTTCACAGCTGGTCAAGCACAGCACAAGAATACTTCGGATAGGGCTGTGACACGGTAGGACCTAAGTCTTACTGTCCTCAGTTTCTGAGCTCTGTATGTTGTATAAGAAGGCAGAATATCCCACAGGATGAGAAAATGTTTTAAAAAGCATGTTTGCCCATTTGCATCCTGGTCCTTTTGCCTAACTCATCTCAATGGAGATAACATCTTGAGCCTTCTGAGTCTTAGTGTCATCAGCTAAAAAATGGGGCCAATATCAAGCCTACCTACCTTCCATGTGTTGCAGCTAATTAGAGTTAGCATTAGTTAATGCTCACACAGCTCTGAGATGTGAAAGTGGCAATATCATGCCAAGTATTACTTCTTGTTCCTAGACACCATGATTCTTCATAACCAGGGCAGTCAATTAAATTAGCTGACAGAGGAGAGATACCAAACATAATACTGTATGCATGATGGCTAGGGAAAACTCTGCTCCTGCTACATAGAGAGCCAGTGAGAGCAGTCTCTGTTTGTGTAGGAGAGCAGGTGTTCCTCAGTGGCTTTGCTGCAGCAGTCCACTGAGAGAGGAATGGAAGGACCAGTTTCTCACAGATTCTGGGATTGAGGGATCTGCTCAAATCTCACATGGGCCTTGTTCGTGTATTTCCAAGGATGCTGATTATCTGTGATGCTGTTTTAGTTTTAAAGCCCTTAGGAATGATACTTCCAAGTTGCTTGTTGGAGGTGCAGCAGTTTTTCTTCTAAGCTAAGCAAAAATTGTAGCAGGTTGGTTGAGCTACAGGAACAAGCTGAGCAGCACGTCCAAGTGCTTGCCGCCTCACATTTGTCTAATGGCACCATCCTCATCTGGAAGAAAAGAAGATTCTTCACAGGGCTCCACACATGGCAGCATTTCACCAGCTGCTGTGCAGGAGAACTCTGGGCACAGTGCAGCCCATGGATGTGTGCTGTCTCTACGAGGATACCTGTGTTACTCAGGGACATCATACCAGCTGTGATCAAGGAGCAGGCACCCTGGGAGAGCATAGGAGAAGCAGGTCAAGAATGAAGCTGCCTCTGTACCCAGCAAGGCACCATTCTGAATAGGAAACAAAAGTAGTGTGACTTGCTTGAAACCCAAAACTGGGAATTACAATTGTGTAATGCCGTTTCCCAAAGCTGGACTTTGTCCAAGATCAATAGCCTAGGTTTTGGCCATTGATCCAAAATGATTGCCCATGCTGGAACCTTAGCTTGTGGCCTCTTTCAGGAGCCGTCCCCAGGCACTCAGAGGTCCTTCCCCCTGCAGAGCCATGATTCACTAGGGAGGCTGAGGGAACAGTGCCATGCGCTGAATCACCAGGGCTGTTTCTTACAGTTCCTCAGCACTAACCTACATATTAGCAGAGGAATTGGCCACAGTTCCTGGCCAGCTTCCATCCTTTGCAATTGCATTCTGTTGCCTTGAAACCCCCCCTCCTCACACACATGCACATGCTTCAGAGAGACACAGAAGCTGTCACTGTTTTCTGTCCAAAACTCCTGCACAGTGGTGGAGCTGGCTCATCCTTCACAGGAACAAACTCCGTTTCAGTGCCACTGGACATGAATTATGTGCCTGGAAAAACTCCTTGGGACCTTTTGGAAGGAAGATGCAATCTTGAGGTGTAAAGTGGTATTAAAATGTCACCTGGTTTGACTACTGGCTGTTTAGGGCCTATGGCTTTGACAAACGAGTTGGCCTTGTGGTGCCGAAAGGCAGATTGCTGACAGTAAGCATATTCCATTTATGAAGTCATAAAAATGTCCATACTGGGTAAATGATTTAGGATTTTGTCCCTCCTTCCTCCTCCTCTCTTTGTCCTGTGGTTCTTCAGCCTTCTCCTCTCCACAGCAGCTCTTCTCCTCCCAGATAAGCCAAGTTTGTTTGCATTCACTTGTGGCCTGCTGTCCCAGCCAATGTATGTGTGTACAGAGGCACATGCTTAGCCCACCTCTTAGGCTTCCCAGCTCTATGCAGGCTTGTGCACTCCTGACCAAGAAATATGCTTCCAGCTCAACTTTTTTTCTGCTTCCATTCTCATTTCCCTGACTCTTAAACAACAATTTAGTCCTGTCCTGTCTCATATTTGCCCCTTGATAACTCCTCACATTGAGAGGAGGCTCTCAGGGGAGGACTGAGATGAAGGGAGAGGTGGTAAGTGGGAAATGGATATTAGTCATCAATAAAGTGTAAAGAACACCCCACCCTTCCTATAAATATCCTATCAGCTCCCCTGCTTCCTAGCAGCACTAATGAGGCTCAACAGGAGTGATGGAGGGCAACAAAGGAATTACTGATGAACAATCAGAGATGGTGCTCTGCTACAAATGGAACTAATTAGCTGTTTTGCATAAGCTGAGAGGGAGGGAGAAAGAAAGAGGAGCAGAAAAGCTCCTAGAAGGAAGGCCAGTAGCACTGCAAGCAGCACTTGCTGCTGCCTTCCTGTTCCTTCCCTGTCAAGAGAAGATCACAGGAGAACCAGCACTGGGCAGCTCTCCCCAAGTGGCACAGGCACAGACTGCTGTGAACCAAGGCTTACTTCAACATTCCCCAGCCCATATGGCATGTCTTGTGTAATTCTTGTGGGCAGAAAGGCCAATCCAATCATTAGCTGAGGAAAGTGGACACATCTTCCATAAATTCAGAGGCCATGACATGGATATGTGGACCTCCAGAGTACAGTTTACCCTACTTTTAAAGATATCCAAGTTAGATCAGACATGTTAGACTCAAGTGCATTCACCATAGCAGGATGGGTTAATTCTCAACTTGTATATCTTCTGTGCTGGCACCAAGTGTGAGCAGGTAGATAGGAATTTCAAGGGGATTTAACCTGCTGTAGATGAGAAAGTCAAGCTTCACTGAGGGTGGGCAGCTGTGATGCAGCTGAGGAAGGAGCATGCAGGAGAAGGAGCAAGAGGAAGAGGTGTGTCTTGCAAGGAAGAGTTGCTCATCTGTGCCTCAGTCAAGCAGGAATAGGCAAGGGGAGAGAGTTTAACCCCATCTCACACCACTGAGGTTTGATAATGACTTTGTGACTTAAAAATTAGAGTGCCCAGTGTACTCTTGCAATGCCTGGCAAGTACACAAGGTGGATTCCCCAGCTTGAGAGTGTGACGTAGACAAACCACTTTTGGGTCACTTTTTGTTGGCACATTACTGCTATTTCTGTGCTTGCTAATGATGTGAAACCAGAGTGCCCTGTTCTGCCTTCTTTGCCTGGCTGCCAGTTCTTCCAGCACTGCTGGCTGAGGGCAGGAATACCACCTCTGTCACCCTGTCTCAGTCCATGACGCCTTTGCTGAGGCTGTGGGCAACCAAACGAGCTATGATCTCTATTATAATCTAGACAGGGGTCTGCTAATAGCTGGCCTGTGCCCCATTAATGCATTTCCCTTTCACAGAGGCTCCCCAAAGAAACCGAAGATGGTGACAACCTGTGTGGCAAGAGCAGCAGGTTAGAAAGGCTGCAGTGTTGCTCTCGTTTGAATTCAGAAGCAGATGCTATAAATTATCTCACAAATGGAGCTGTAGGAATGATTTTCTGCCTCGCCTCCATAATTTGTTGGCACTTCATCTAGGTACACAGCTGCGGGTGGGGTGTCCTCGCAGGAGGGAAAAGGCACTGTGCTATCAGCCCACTTACTAACTTATGCTGGGAGAGATGATTATGGGCTGGGCGCAGCTCCACTAACGGACAGGAGCAGACGAAAAACATTTTTCCCCTAGGGCAGGGTGTATGCAAGGCAGTACAGACTCCCACTCCTGATATAGTCCTCAATTTAGGGAGCATTTCTAGGATGAGATGAACCAGTTCTGTATTCAGAGCAGCTTCTGGGCTATGTAAAACCATACCAAATTCAGATGGACCTTGTGCTTCTTTAGCTTTTCAAGCAAAAGGGGAGATTGGAAGAGGATAACATAGTACTAGGCAGATGAAAAATATAGTGCTAAGTTGACTTAAATCTATTTAATTGGGAGATAGATAGACTCCATGCCTTGGGGTGTTTGCAGGGAAATGGCAGCCTTATTCTTCACAGGTGTGTTGGAGATGCTACTTCTCCTTGTGGTGTCCTACATATTGCACTCCAACATATCAATTCCTTCAGTTGGGTCCAGGAGCATGTGATATGTATACCAAAATGAGACCTAAAGTGAGCTGTGAGGCAGATCATTTATGAGATCCTCATGTTGCTTACAGGATATTCAATCCTGCCACATCTGCTAATTCTGTGTCTCTAAGTGCTACTGAAAGTGCCTCTGCAGGATTATCTTCTGGAAGCTGTGCTTAGTTGCAGTGGAGCACTATAGAAAATCTTTGCAAGTTTTCTTTGACTCTGCATGGAGAATACTGCAAGAAAAAGAGGAAAGAAAAAATGCACTTAGCTCAAAATCTACTTTCCATCTCTTCTAACAGCCACCATGCTGTTCTGATGCCTCATCAGAGAAAGAAATTTACTTTTTTGGTAATGTGATGTGCCTTTATGATGACAGAGAGACAAAGCTCTATCAGGCCAGTTTCCAAACACACAGATGTAGACATGTAGATTTTCTGTGTCTTAACAACTCAGAAGAGAAACCTATGATGGGGGCAGGGATGCAAACAGAAGGCACAAAACGCCTCATGAGTTTTGTTGTTGCAGTGTGTCACCATCATTGTGGTGGTGGTGGTGGTAGTGGTGAGATACTGGCACTTATCTAGGTGGGATGAAAGAGGGACTGGAGCTCCTGCCTTAGCATTGAGAATGGAAAGCCTTGTGTCAGTAAACTGCAAAGAGCAATGGGACAGTGTTATCCGCGGCCATCAGTCTCTTCCTTGTCTGCTTTCTGTAACTGCTTTGCCAGCTTCAGGCTTTGATTGGCACCACTGTCAGCTCCTTTTCCAGAGAAAAGAATGTATCCTGCTGTGTGCATCCTCACACTTCCATACATCCATCCCTTCAGGATCCGGAGGTGCTAAGACTTCTGTTGGAGCACAGTTTTGCAACCTGTTTATTTGCTGATGGTCCTGGCACCGGCACCTGAGAGCACATGTACTTGTTTTGTCTAGCTATTGGTACCCTTTAGTCCCCACTTACTTTTTCCCAATGGTTTCTTTCCTAAAGGTTAGATATGCAGAGGCAAAAATAGATAGAAAGACAACAGACAGATACCTCCAACAGAAGCTTTTCCCAGCAAGTTATTTCAGGGTTTGACCCTTAAAATATCAGAGAGAAAGGCTTCTGCTTTCTCCCTCCTTAACTACACTGCAGCTGATCAGTGCAGAGATACCTTCCTTCCAGCAGGTAAATGCTTTCCTGCTTCCTCTATGTAAAATACTCTTGTGGCTGAAGGATGACGGGTTTTTGTTGTTGTTTTTGTGTATTCGTGTGTCTGGTTTGTTGGTTTTGGTCTGCTTGTTTTTCTTTAATTATTTCATACTATTTTTTTTTTATTATTCTATTTTATATTGGTACTGTTTCTAGTTTGGTAAGAAAGGGTCTTCACTGAAACCACAATAGGCAGAGGAGTGTCAATTGGGATCCTGTGGCCATAAAGTTGCTGCTCTGCCTTTATTTACTGCATCTGCATGATTATGCTGGGTCTCAGCAGCTGAGCTATGTCTACTGATTTCTGCAACTGAACACCTGGAGATCCTGTTCTAGAGATATTCATGTAGCTAAACATCTGGGTGGAGTTCAGGAACAAAACATTCAAACGCTTCTGTTACAAGAAGCAAGGTGTTTTGACCTCTTGTACCTTATCCCTGTCTATCAGCGGCAAAAATACAGTTATCTAAGTCGTTGTCTCATGATTGGATTTGAAGTTCTTTGGAGCAAAAGTTTTCTTTCACTACATGCACAGCAATCTCTTTTTGGACTTTTGATTATCAATGCTGTTGACAGATAGTTTCAGTTAGTATTAAATCTAATCACTTTTGGTAAGCAATGATCTTATGATGCTCTTTGTAAAAGGATAAAAACTATGCTTGGAGTCCTGTTCTAGTTCTTCTTATATTGGTATTCTTCTTATATTGGTATGTGCTCTTTTTTTTCTTGGTTGGGTTGTTGTTTTTTTTTTCATGCTGTGCTACTGGTGCATGAAAGCTGCCATAGACCACCACTTGACATACATATATGTGGGAAATTGGAGGTAACAGATGGGGAAAAATGTCCTCTTACACTGGAAGATAATGGTAACTTTGCAAACCAAAATTTGCAGTCAAAAAGGATTTAAACTTTTAAAATTATCTTGAAACCTCAGAGTACATTCAGTCACAGAACAAGAAAAGTGAAAGGACAAAAACACCACCACGTGCCTGAGGCTACATAGAAATTTGACCTGTGGTACTCACCTACATTTGTCTAGGGGCTCATTCTCTTTTTATCTGTGAGGCATCAATTTCTGGGGACTATGTTAGATTTGAATGCTTAAATGCATCAAATGAAATATTTACAAATACACCTGGTTGAAGGAGAGGGTCTCTGTAATTATCTTTCATTTCAGTGGCATCTCTGATAGGAAAAGCCCTCTTTCTCTGGTAGATTGCTCAAGCAGAAGCACCATAGGCCCTGTTACTATGGAAACAAAACCTTTTCCTTCTCATGTTCCAATAATATACAGGTTTTTAGGGCCTTTCCCCCTTTTTACTTTGCTTGGCCTTTCAGCATTTACTGTGCATAATATGCTGAAAATGCAATGCTCTTATTCTTCCAAACCAAAACAAAAGAAGCAACCCATAAAATTGTTCCTCCATCTCAAGTGTCTCTCTCTGCCATCCTTCCATCTTATTCCTTGTCTGTCATTTGATGACTTAGACTTTTTATGGCAATCTAACTCAGTAGCTGCAATTTGCTTTGTACGATACAAAGCTCGTCTGCCCCTGCCCAAAATCTCTCCCCAAGGGTGATGAAGAAGCCCTGCTGCTGTGAAGCTGTCGTGTAGATTAAGTTTTTGCCTGTTATATAATGCAGTTGAATGTCTTCTGGGGTATTGGGGGTGAGGAGATAGGAGGTGTAAGGATTTCCACTCTTGGGAAGAAAGTGATGAAATGTGCTCTCACAGCAATGATTTCTATCTCTTCAGTTTCAATGCCTTACAGATAGGCACGTGCTATCTGTTGCCTATAATCTGAGCCGGCTTGCTCTGCTGCATAGATCTGGGTGTACCAGTTTATTAGCATCTTGGTTGTTCGGTTGAATAACACAAGAGATGAAATTAAGAAGAAATCTAGGAGCAATTAAGCACTGAGCTTTTGGGATTGTCCTCATTGTGCTATGCAGCCCCTTGCATAGTCCATTCCTCAAACAAGCTGTGCAGTTCCCTTTGAACAGAGCAAGTCCCACCGCAGCAGGATCTGCTCCTGGATGGTGCAGAGGGCCACTGCCAGCTCATGAAACATTAGCAGAAAGCATAGAAAGGGTCTGATGTTTGTGGTCACTGTGGTATGGCACCCGAGAATCATGGGCTGCACTTTAGATAAGCATTATTATTAGCACTATTATTAGCACAGCCACTCATCTCTGCTTCCCTCTTCTCCTTATGCAGCCCTCCACAAGCATAATTTTAGATATTTTTGCTCTTTCCCACTAAGCTGGCTATAAAGAATTCAGTGTGTTTGGGTTTTGTTGCTTTTGAGTGTGTGGGAATAACTGTCAGGCCTAGAGGGCAAATAATGTTTTCTAGAAGATTAAAAAAAGAAAAAGGCAATTTATTTGAATACAGCAGGGGTCTGACTGGATATCTTTTGCCTGGACAGCACTGAAGGCATTCTCTGACCCTTCAAAAGAATAATCTAGGACATTAAAAAGCACTAGAGACAGCAAATAGTACATGTGTTTACCTGCCAAGAATAAGAGCATGAGCTATATTTTACTTTCATAGCTGAGATATTGAGATGGGATGACAGGAGAACAGATAAACAACCACCAGATTTGATGGGCTTGAGATCTGCTGCAAAAAATAAATAAATAAATAAAATGAAGGGAGGGATGCTTACGATTCATCTTGCTCCTCCTTGGTAGTATGGGAATGCCTCCTTAACCAATCCACCATTATCACTAATTCCTGGTCATCTACAGCAATTCCTCCTCGGCCTACTCCTGCAGAGGGCTTAGAAGAAAAGTTACTGGGCCCTGAAGTGGGCTCTGCAAGGATTAAAGCTGTAATAGCACAGCATACACATGTGACTGCCTCCCAGTGAGATTAGTCTCTGCTGTGTTCTTATCTGTGCTCTCAAACTGAGTCGGGCTGAGCTAAGTCATTACTTGGATAGGAGGGAGACTTGTAATTTGTGCAAAAAAGTGGTTTTAATGGATATTCAGCACTGGTGACATTTCCACAGAGTCTGTAGAAAAGGCTGTTCGCAAGTCAAAGGTGTGCATTTGGCTGTGGGAGGTGCCCTCTTTCTGGGGAGCAGAACCACAACAACAAGCACTTGAAGTCATGAAGGACTTTGCTCTCTGCTTCCAAATGGCACAGTGAAGGAAAAGTGCTACACCGCACTCTGACTTCACTGCTTAACAACAGGAATGTCTACCCCCAGGGAAAGTGCTTGAGACTACATGATTATGTAATTTCTCTGTAAACTCATAATTGCTTATTGTGTTGCCTTCCAAAGATGCAGGACTGAACAGAGTGTCTCTTATTTTGTAGCAATTACTGATAACAAATGGTTTAGTTAAAGCTTAGTAAAGATACTTTTGGTCAAAGCCTCTGTTTTCCAGCCTGGACTGGAACTTATTTTTGGCTGCAGCCCAAGGAGGTGACATTTTAAAGTGTGAGTAAAACTAGCATCACAACCTGGAACCACATGAGGACAACTAAGATCTACATTTCCTGTAATTCCTTATGTTGTCTGCTGGCTTTTCTCATTATTTGGATCATCACCATTTGGTTGAACAGCTGAATAAGAAAAGCAAGACTCATCTTTCTGCTACAGTTCTGTCTAATGCTTTGAAGAATCGAGGGACTGCAGCTGGGGGCTGAGGTATGGGACCACACCAGCAGTGATTAGACCACTGATGGCATGAGTGACACTGAGCTGGATTGCAAAAAGCCAATGGAGTTCAATGGGAAATGCAGTCCTCATGCTACTGCTAGTTAGTGCAACCGGGGCTTAAATTCTCTTCGTCAGGGATGTCAGAGAGTGATCAGTGCTGGCAGGAAAAGGGGAGCAGTTTAAACAGATGGGATATCTCTAATCTTCTTGTGGTTGTGTCTGAGCATTGCTGCCATGAGGGTGAATAATCTGGGCATCTAAATCCCTTGTCTACACTTGGAGTGTATCCAAATGGATGTCAAGGTAAACAACCACAAATCCTGGCTTGGACCGTCTCCCCTTGAGGCCTCCAGTGATGTCTCTGGGCTGGGTGACTGTCTGTGGCCTGTGGTCCCTGCCAAGTGTACACAAGGCTTAATCTCTGTTTAGGGGAGAGCAGCCTTCCCGGCATGGCTTTCAGGAGCTACCTCACGCTCTGGCATCCAAGATGGGCAAGGTCCTACCTTTCTGTGTCAGTCTATAGCCTTGTCTTGCAGTGGAGAAAGGCTCTGGTGCTGATAACAAACAGGACTTTGGGACAGCTGGCAGTGAGTGGGTGACATCCTCTCCCACTTCTTCTGTGCACATCACTTTTCCTTGGTGAGGGTCTGTGCTCTTTAGACAGCATCAGTGTCAAGGCTGTGGGTGCCTAGCTGAGTTCACTCTTACCCCTAGTTCTTCTGATGTGCCTTTAGGTTTTGCACTCAGGCTACTTGGCTTCAAGAGCATAAAATACAGAGATGGGTAGGAAACCAGCCTGATTTCTGTAGAAGATGGAGGCTGCCTATGAGTGTTGTCTGGCTGATGTAGCAGCACAGAGCAAATATGTCTCTGCCCACCAAACCAGAGCTCCAGTTAGAGGTGCCCAGGGGTACCCAGCAGCTGTCCACCCACCAGCTTGGCACTAGTGGCCTCTTTCATTCCTGAGCCTGTAGCTGTCACACTGCTGTCCCAGGGCCTAAATGCTTCTTGCTTCCCTACCTGTCTAGAGACTGTTTCCTATCCCCTTTCTGCAAACCAGACCACCTTCCTTCTGTACTCTTCAAATCCTGCTCTGTCCCAGGTCCCTCCTCATTCCTTCAGAGTAGTTCAGATAAGAGAAATCCACTACAATCCCACTAGTTTCTTTTTTTTTTTTTTTCTCCCCAAATGTGCCCCTCTTTTATTTGTTCTTGTCAGTGGCAGTTTCTACTGGTTAGTAGAACTAACTAATGGCTGATCCAGGGAATGTCAAACACTGAGCATTCTGTGAGCATACAAAAAGACAAAGGAAGCACCTGTCAGAGTTCCTCTTCTGTGATCAAAGATCACAAAAACATGTCTGGGGAAGACTGGACCTACATTAGTCCTGTTGTGGTTGACTTCTGGTAGGAATTTAGGGATTTATTATTAGTAGTTCTTAACTCTATTATGCATTTGTTTAAAAACTATGGAAGCTGGGGTGGGCGGGACCAAATTATTTGAGCATTTGGGCAATATTTTTGAGAAGATCTTGAGATGTTGCCACAGTGAGTTTTGGACAGAAATAAAGATTTGATGGGTAATTTTGGAATGGGATTAAAAATAAAGTAAAATAAAAGCTGTCTTTTTCAACCATGGTTATTCTATGATTAGAGGATTAGAGATGGACTTGCCCATATCTGAGTAGAGATAGCCCTATTTTTATACGATACAAAGAGACGAGGGGCAGGCCCAGCAGAGAAGAATGTACAATCTCTGAAGAAAACAACAAACAGAAAAAGAAATGCAAGGTGAAATAACTATCCTGTCAACAAAAATGAATGCCTTGATAAGCTGTATTTGTTTTTTGGTGACATGTATTAATAATGATTTTTAACATTTTTTGGCCTGCTTAAACACAAGTTTTATACAGATTTAACTAAAATGGTTTACAAAAGAATTGAATTAAGTCAGGCAATCTCTTACAGTGCAGACACCTGTATCATTTTAATTATTTATATTGGCTTAGCTTGTGCCAGTAAATCATCCTTCGTTCGCTGCCCAGCTCCATCCACCAGCAGCCTGTGTGCTTGCATTGCAGGTGGCTCTGCCTTCCTCTCTCCCTCTGGAATGTGACCCCATCCCACTGCAGCAAGAGAGTAGTGAGCTCAGAGAAGGACTGGGGGAAAGCAGCCCTGTCTCCCTGGTGGTCTTCTTGGGAAGTTGATGCTGAGAAGCGAAAAGAGGCAGAGGGGAGGGCCAGGAGCTCTGCAGATGCAGCGCCTGCATCAACTCAGAGATGTAGCCTGCAGCTGACTACAGCGGAACGCTGGCTCTCCCAACAGCCATTTTAGTCACAGGAACTGAGCCTCAAAACAGTTCTGAAATTTTTTTTTGAGAAAGCAAGCAGTGCACATGAAGACGTCACTTCTGCGTATTTTGTCCCTATGCTAGCTCATTCCTCCTGTCCCAAAATGCTTTTTGAAAGCACCTTGGTCATAGTGATGATGTTGTTATTTGGTTGCCTTTAGGCTCACTCTGATGAGGGATTCCTTGGTAGGTTCTGCAGTGTGAGCTTAGAAAGGAGCAAGGCCAGCAGTGTGTCCTTGTAGTGTAGGAAGCCAACTGTATCCTGGGCTGCATGAAAAGGAACGTGGCCAGCAGGGTGAGGGATGTGATCCTGCCCCTCTGCTCTGTGCTGGTGAGACCTCACCTGGAGTACTGTGTCCAGATACGGAGTCCTCAGTACAGGAGGCACGCGGACCTGTTGGAGCATGTCCAGATGAGGGCAACATGATTAATTGGATGTATGGAACACCTCCCCTGTAAGGACAAGAGAGGACTGAGAGAGCTGTGGCAGTTCAGCCTGGAGAAGAAAAGCCTGTGGGGAGACCTGAGAGTGGGCTTTTCAGTATCTGAAGTGGGGCTATAAGAAAGAATGGGACAGATTCTTGAGTGGGGTCTATTGTGATAAGACAAGGGGAAATGGTTTCAAACTAAAAGAGGGGAGATTTAAATTGGATATAAGAAAAAAAAAAAAAAAAAATTGCAGTCTGACTGGTGAAGCACTGGAACAGATTGTCCAGAGGTGGTAGAGCACCTAGAGTGCAACTCCAGAGAGGCTCTGAGCACCTAGCGGTAGGTATCCTTTTCATTGCAGGGGAGTTAGAGAAGGTGGCCTTCAAAGGCCCCTTCAAACACAAATGATTCTATGACTCTATGAAATGCTCCTCTCAAACTAAGCACAGTCATTTTTGAACTGTCTTGTGCATTATGTTTTACTGGCATCCATGTGGCACGTGGATACCATACAGATATGAAGAAAGGCCGGTGTGAATAAAGGCAGAAAGGTGGGTGGTCTTTCAGCCTCAACCTGTTGCTGACACACAAAGAGGAAGAGATTATGGTGGCCAGGGTATGCGGTGGTAGAGCTGTGTGACTTCCAGGGCCATCTGAGGGGATCAGCTGCCTCTTTGTGAGTGTGTCCAGAGAAGGGCAACAAAGCATGAAGAGTCAGAGCACAAGCCTGATGGGAAGCAGGTGAGAGAACTGGAATTATTAAGTCTGGAGAAGAGAAGGCTTGGGGAGACCTTACTGCTCTCTACAATGACCTGGAAGGAGGTTGTGGTGAGGTGGGAATTGGCCTCTGCTCCCGGATAACAGTGATAGGATGAGACGGAATGGTCTCAAGTTGTGCCAGAGGAGGTTCAGGTTGGACATCAGGAAAAAATTTATTCCCAGAAATAGAGGTGCAGCAGTGGCACAGGCTGCCCAGGGAGGTGGTGCAGTCACCATCCCTGGAGGTATTCCAGAACCGTGTGGATGTGGCACTGAGGGATGTGGTCAGTGGGCATGGTGGGGATGGGCTGACAGTTGGACTAGGTGATCTTAGAGGTCTTCCCTAACCTCTGTGATTCTATGATCAGTTATACGATTTTGGTCTAGGAGGCATGTGCATGTGGAGAAACGGGGAGCGAATTAATGGGAACTGGAGCTTTCCTACAGCACGGTAAGTGCCTCTGCTATCATTGATACCACGCACGTTGCAGGTCCTCCATCAAAAAAGAGACCGCGTCGTGCAGGGGCAGGCACTGGGACCGGGCTGCGGTACAGCTGCCGCGGCTGAGGGAGGCGCCGGGCCGGGGCGTTATCAGGGGGCGGCGGGCGCCATCTGGTGGAAGGAGGCGCGGGGCGGCGGGCACAGCTCGGCAGTCCGCTGCACGGCCTGTAGCAGCCTGGTGGTGCCCACACCGGGGCCGTTCCATCACCCGCCGCCATCCCAGAGGCTCGGGCGGGGTGGCTGAGCCCCGCGGTGCCCGGCGCCTCACGCTCCATAGACACCTTTCGCTTGGCAGCGCGGCTCCCATCCTTTTATTAATTTCTACTTCACACTTCCTCTTACCTTGCCTCTCCGCTACAGCCATCCAAGATGTTCTTTCTCACCAGGGCATCTTTGCCAATCTGGTACATATCAAGCTAAATGAGGCATAATTAGGAATAATTATGACATGACATGGTCTGGAATGAGAAGCAGATGGGGCTTCCCCCTGGACGCTCCAGGTTTGATGTCAGGGAGGAGGGGACAGGGACAGAGGGGAGACGTAACAGACTGTAATGAGTTCCTGCTTTTGTCACCTCCACTGGCAGGGGCTGGACTGCAGAGGGCAGGAAGGTGTTTTCACTCGGCCTCTCAGTTATGCCCATTCTGCAGGGTTTTCAGCTGCTTTGTGTTGTACGGTGGGCTACGCACGAATGTAGAGGTGTTGGGCACCACTGTAAAAGGAACATTGGAGGGAAAACTCAGCCTTCGGCTTCTCTGTGAGTTGCCCTTTGGAACTGGGGTGAGGGAAAGGCCCTTGCTTGTGAAGTTTCTGGCATGTTTTCTTGCTTTTATGCCTATATAGAGGCAGGAGGGAACACAGGGTTTGACTAGAGATGTGTGACACAATGGATGTACACAGCTGTGTGGTGGACAGTACACAAGGTAGGTAAGAGTGTGAGCTGTCATGTGAGTGTTAGTTTCTCGTTAAGAACTGATATCATACAGAAAAATATCCACTATGAGGACTAAGGGAATATAGAACCACTCTCCATCATTACAGTCATATGAGCTGTTAGCAAACTTTGTCTCTGGCATTTTGCCCTCTTACATAGAACCATGAAATGGCTTGAGTTGGAAGTGGCTTAAAATTTCAAATCCTCTGCCATGGGCAGGGTTGGCAGCCATGAGATCAGGCTGCACAGGGCTCCATCCAACCATCTTGAACACCTCCAGGGATGGTGTGCCCACAACTTCTCCGTGTAACCTACGTAACTGGGAACATTCCCCTGAGGAGAGAGCCAAACCTTACCACACAAAAGGTGGTAATATTCTGAGATAGACTTCAGTACCAACCAGAGGACCGGTATAGGTATTTATGCATACCTATCTTCATGTCTGGAAGAACAGACAGGAGGCAAGAAGACGTACTAACCCAGGTCATGTTGGTTGGGAATCAGGATAGATGACAATACAGGACCACTGTGCTGCTGTCACCTTCAACAGCCCTCTGCCCAGCCATGTTTCCAAGGAAATATACAACATGCTGAAGAACTGGCTTCTTTACAGTCATTGCTGTACAATCTTGGCTGCAAGAGAAGATCCAGAGGGATTCGTTTCTTCTATTTTACTCATACGAGAATAAAACTCACTGGTTGTGGAGAGTTTAGTGCTTAGATTTTCAAGCTGCTCCTGCCTTCAGTTATATAGATTTGCTGTTCCCAGCAGACAGCCTTTTTACTAAAAAATGTAGGCAAGGGGGTCCTTCTCAAGAATGTTATTGGAGATGGATGCGTGCACTTGGGAGTAGTCAGCAGCCATAGGCTAGTTATTCTTGGACATTTGCTCAATCCGTACCTGCTTATCTTCATCCCACAGAGCAGGTGACACTGCCTATTCTTGTTTATCTTGTGTTCAGACTCACTGAATTGCCCTCTGGATGCTCCTGTTAAACCCAAATTATTGGTTTTGTCCAGATGCCCAGTTCTTAGATAGCTAAAATTAAAATGATGATTCTTACCCCACAGGTCTAATTCAAATTTGAAAATGATAATTTGATATTTATGTCATTTGGACATTTTTAAAAAATGTCCTCACTGATAACTGCAATCATCAGTACCTTTCGTAACCCTTGAGTATGCATAGCTCAAACGTGGCTTCTTCAAGAGCCATTGCTCGGCTTCTTGGAGAGATATTGCTCATGAGCATAATGCTGTTGTTTGCTTATACACTGTGACACATGCTGTGTTCACACACACTGATTGTGCCCCCCTTGGGCATCCTAGATAGCACTTTCCCAGTGATGGCATCTTTCATCATGTCCAGTTTTAAGAACTATTTTCATCAGTAAGACAAACTGGGGAACATTTTATGCTAGAATCATTCTAAGAATAGAAGTCTGCTGGATATCTATGCAAGATGCCTCCTGCGTTTATTGCCTTGTGGGCTTTTGAATCTGTTCTTGAAAGTACAGGTAGACACTCTCTTTCAGGCAGATCACAGAGTCTCCTCCGTGCTGGCTGTTTCACGTATCCCCACAGGTTACAGACTTGTAGCAGTGTATGACAGGGTGGGGACAATTCAAGTGAAAGATGGTTATGGAACACAAGTAATTGCTCCTCCTCTGGCCTGCTGGATACTTAAGGTTCACCATTAGATATCAAATCAGACTTAGAAAAGATATATCTTCCTGAGTTTGACTTCTCATGAGGTCTACAGAAGCCCACAGGTAACTTAGGTAACAAAGGATGAGGAGGAGATGACTACCTCTCTTAGAAACTTTTAAAATAAACAAATACTTCTATCTGTATTTTTAGGTTTCCTGATACCTTTTTTTTCTCGTATGACCTCTCATTTCTGTCATTTCATCTCAGTTCGAAAAACCCAGTTTGGCATAAGCAGGTATCCAGTCTATTTTCTCTTGGTTCTGGCTGGGAGCTGTGTCTAATAAATAGAAATGATGGGGCAGCTCTGTCCAGGTGGGAATTCTTGTCTTTACTGTTGTCTCAGCACTGCAGGATGACCCTGATAAACAACAGATAACGCAATTTATTTCCACTTTCTCTGTGTCTCGTCCAAATTTTTGGCACTTGGCTGATACAGGGACATAGCTTTGCCTTGGAGAGTTGGAGGAAAGCATAGCATTAATTGTTTACTAATCAGATATTGCAGAGACTCCTGATTACTGACCATTCCCATGGTGTTTTTGTACCGTCCTCATCATCCTTAGTTATAGCAGTGGGTAGAATGCACCAGTAAGGTTATTTGCTGCTCAGCATATGGCTGAGTTTCACCTTGAGACCTCAGTTCTGTCAGCAGTTTAAAGATTAAATGCTACCTCTCTAAGTGACTGTCAGAATCACCACAAAAATCACCGAGAGGTAAGAGAGATAATCCCTTAGGAGCTTCTCCATTGATCCTCCCATGGTTCCTAAGCAGTGTGTAGCCCTGAACGCATGACTGTCCATTTCTCCAGATTAGTTGATTTAGTTACACATCCCTTGGGCTTGTCGGGGGAAATTTGTATCCCTGAAAAGAAGTAAAAGTCAAATAAGAGATACTCCAACCCATACTAAACAGCATTACTCACTGCAGTAAAGTACAGATATCTCCTAGAACTGGAAGGCTGTTTCTGCTGGTCCTGCTGACACCAGCTCCATTTCACTCTCTCCCACGGAACTGTGCATGCTCTGCTGCTTGGTTTATTCACCTGGCATCCAGCATGGCATCTAAAAGCTGCTGTGCTGGAGAAAGAGAATTCTTTACATCTTCACCCAGGTTTAGAGTCTGCTCTCCCCTTAGACATTTGGCAAATGGTTGAGTATATGTGCAGCACCCTTGAGAATTGTAAGACATGCCCTAAATGATGCTCTCCCAAGGAAACATTGTTTTCTCTCTCTTTCTCTCTCTCTCTCTTTTTTCCTTCCTCCATCTATCGTTTCCTAAAGTATCTACTGTTTTCTGATATACAGCCTGTGAAGATGCAAGGTGATTTGTACTCCTGCATGCCAAGGCACGTAGATAGCATCACATTACTGGGCCATGTTCATGGACATTTTCTCCAGACAACCTATTAAGAAAAATCCTGCCGATTTTTTTTTTTTAATTGCACAGCACAAAATGAAATGAATGAGGAGACTTGATTGTCATTTTGCATACACAGGCATTTCTGTATGAATTAAGGAGCCGACTTGAGCTGGTCGTTTCTCACACAAAAGCAGAGCCCTCTGGTGGTCGTTGAAGATTTTTATTTTTTTCTTTATTATCATTTTTATCCAAATATGTAAGGACTTTTGTAAGACTTAGTTTGCGTATCTGTTTTTCAAGATGAAAGTTTGCAACAGTTAATGTAATTTTTTTCATTATTTTTCCACACATTAAAAATGATGTTGTTCTTTTGCCCAGTAATGTCAACTTGAAAAATTGGCTTGGCCTGAGTGCCATATTTACTCTGCAGGCAATGGAAACTGTTGATATGCAGTTAAAGAAAATTCAGGGAGTGTTTTGGAGTTGGAAATCATTTCAAATTAGCATGCACTGAAGCTTTGACTTTGCCATAACTTTTCCTTTTAACCTCCCAGCTCAGAAGCAGATTTTTAACTACTCTAAAAAGATGGCTGATGTGGTGGAGAACAGGGAAAGTGATGGAAGAAAGGGAAAGGAGGGACACGTGAAAAGTCAATACAGAGTTCTGAGTTTTCTAGATACATCCTTACTTCATCCTTCTCAGGCAGTTCAGCTGAGGCAGCACAACTGTTTGGTTGGTTTCTCCAGATTCTTAAAGACAAGATTGGACATGCTTGTTTTGACCAGAGAACAACCTCTTCTGGTGTCATGCTGCAAGAGACATCATGATCAGAAGATGATTCTCCCAGCTTAGAGGTGCATCTTGCAGTTCATGTGTACTGATCTCTGTAACAGCCAGCTCTGGAGTTTGTCACAGAGGTCCTTCGTCCCAGTGCCCCTGGGGCATCTCAGCACTGACCAATACAGTTTGAAGAAACAGCCTTATTCCAAATGAATGGGGCTGTGTGCTGGGCTGGACAGTGAAATGGGAAAAATTCAGCAAGAAATAATGAAGTATTTCCTCTTTTGCCAGCCGAGGAAAGAGGAAACAGGTTCTTCAGGGGAAGAGGCAAGGAAGGAAACAGAAAGAAGAAATGAAAAGGAAGGAAGAAAACACAGGGGAAGGAAGGGAGGAAGGGATGGAAGGAAGGAAAGAAAAGGAAGAAATGAAAAGGAGGGAAAGAAAAGGAAGGAATGAAAAGGAGGGAAAGAAAAGGAAGGAATGAAAAGGAAGAAAGAAAAGAAAGAAAAGAAAGGAAGAAAAGGACAGATGGAAGGATGGAAGGACAGAAGGATGAAAGGAAAGGAAAAAGGAAAAGGAAGGAAAATGAAGGAAGGGAGGAGGGAAGGAAAAGCAAGGAAAAGAGAGGAAGAAGGGAGAGAGGGAGGGAGGGAGGAAAGAGGGAAAGGATGAAATGACTGGAGTGTTCAACATGTAGTGAGTTTATATGTGTGTGTTTCTGTGCATGCAGATGCAGGGGAGATTGAAAACCTATTCCCAGCTGGCTTGGATAAACTTTCCCATTTTACTTTGGAGGCAAGGCAGCTGTATAGTCCTTTCGGGATACTGACAGTCAGCAAAAGCTGTGGCAGCTACATGATGGCTCTGCAGGAAGGAGCAGTAATCGTACAACACCATGGTTCAGATGTGTTGCAAAGGCCCTCCCTACTGAGCTCGTTGCTCAGTGGTTGCAGGGCAGGATTATGAATGATATGATGCATCCAAGGCCAGCCAGAAAGCAGTCAGAGTGGAGATCTATTGCAAATCTGTGGCCAGTCTGATGCTGTTGCTTCTGCCATCATGCTGAGAACTGTAGCAGATTTGTATTGTTTGCTTTCTGGGAAGGCACCAGCCCAATATAATTACTAAAACACTACTTATGTACACTTAGTGTGTAACAGAACATTTGCTGTCTTTATGAATATTGCTCCAGGTGTCTGAAGAAGTAGAGGTGGTGGAGGGGGAGGTAGGCAGTTTGTATAAATTTTCTCATGGTGTAGTTCGAGCCATAATTTTGTTGTTAATGTAGGTGAAAGCTGTAGAGGCTAGGAAGTAGCCTGGTAGCTTGTGTGCTCGCAGATCGCTGTCCTGATTGTACACTGCATAATCTGAGTCACATTACACTGAATAGCAATAATAGCCATCACCCGCCCTTACAGGCTGCTAATAAAATTGAATAGTTAATCAATGTGAAAATGCTATGATATTGCAAGTCAAGCACATCTGGACCTGGTCTACTCTTGGTAACAAGATTTGGGTGATACAGTAGATGACATTAAGATCCTGTCTGTGACATAATGCCAAAGTAATAGTTTTGATGACACTTCTGCCATCCAATCATTTGTATCAGGCAATAGAATCATAGTTTTCTTGCTTGTTAGCATTTTCACAATGATGTAGCTTAGTTTGAACTGGTGACCTTACCTTTCTTTAGTCTTCTAAGCCAGCCTGGCTACATGCTAAAAAAAAGATTCTTTCTTTTCCAATCTCAGAGAGAATAAAAATCAAATCCCTACGGAACAAAGAGCCTTGAAGCGCTACAGAGCAGTAGGAAGCCGAGTCAAGCCGTTGGACAGCATGAGAGCTTTGAAAGCCTGTATTAAATTGCAAACTTACTGAATGACCCTCCTGAAGAGAAGAGATGTCACCTTTCATTCAGAAGTGGAAATTTGTCCTCCTAACTGTGTGCATGCACGTGTGAGAAAGACAGGCAAAGAGGTAGAGGAACAAGGCTGGCTTAGCACCAGACTCCTATCAGGAGCAGAATGCAACAGGTTAAGCAATTTCCAACAGCTGAGCCCGTCTTTGCTGGTTTATGAGGTGCAAAAGACATCTGTCCAAATCCTCTAGCAGGTAACTAGCTTACCCAAATGTTCAGTCTCTGTTACACCCTTCCAGACAATAGTTGGCTCTTTTTCTATGTTCGGATTATCTTTTACATTTCTAAGGTGGTAAGGGACCAAGGAGGAAAGATAATTTATATTGCTTCAGAGAAATAATAACATCTTATTTTTGCTTTTGAACATTGTAGAGAACACCATGTTGGAACTTCTCAAATAGAGACAACCTTTGGTTCATCTGTTTGGAATTAGAGGCTAGTGTGACGCAGAGTTTTTCAATTGAAGTCTACAGAAGTAATGTGATTTAAATGCTGCAGGAAAATCATTTAATATTTAGATATTGTAGCCTTCTCTCCAGAACATGAGGGATGTGAAGCTATTGGAGTGTGTCCAGAGTAGGGTCACAAAGATGCTCAGAGGGCTGGAGCACCTCTCCTGTGAAAACAGGCTGAGGGAGCTGGGCTTGATCAGCCTGGAGAAGAGAAGGCTGCAGGGGGACCTCATTGCAGCGTTCCAGTACATGAAGGGACCTTATAAGCAGGAAGGGGACTGACTTTTTACACAGTCTAATCTTCAGAGGACAAGGGGGAATGGCTTTAAACTAAGAGGGAAGATTTCAGCTAGATTTTAGGAAGAAATTGTTTGTTCAGAGAGCAGTGAGGCACTGGCACAGCTGCCCAGGGAAGCTATGGGTGCCCCATTGCTGGCGGCTCAAGGCCTGGTTGAATGGGGCCCTTGGTAGCTGAACTGGTGGGTGGTAGGGAGTGGGACTGTATGGGCTTTCAGGTCCCTTCCAACCCAACCATTCTACAATTCTGTGTTTCTGTGATACTATTATTCTACAATTACATGTTCCTTTTCATGAATCAAAATGTCAGAATCCAGCCAAAATTAAAAAAAAAAGAAAAAAATACCATATATATTTCCATTTCCGTTTCCTCCCTCCCTTCCCCATAGCCAGGCATAGCAGCATTTTCTCGTACATCTGCTCATAAGAGGAGCTGGGTACTTTTCTCCAAAGTGGCCTCTGTCTTCCTTAACTCTGCTCTCTTCTTCCAGCTGCTGTGGGGCCAAGGACTGTTTGAACCACTCTCCTGCTGGCAGCTTAGCTCCCACCAGGCAGATGCAGGGGAAGGGCCCTCTTCTGTCTCAGCAGTGACAGCATGAGAATTTGGTCTGTGTATTTTTTAGGGCTGTTGGTTTCCCAATGTTTTTTTCTGACAAAGCCCTTAATTCCTTCTATTGATGTAATAATTGATCTCCTGACAGTACAGCCTGAGATGCTGCTAAGCATTTCAAATGGGCTCAGATGAAATAACCTACAATTTCTCTGTTCAACTGTGAAAACACTTCCCTGAAATTATCCTGTAGGTGAGATCAGGTTCCTCATCAGGCTACCTCTGAATTTTCTGTAGCACTTCAGAGGAAAGGGAAGCATCCCACAGGATATTGTTTAGGGATAACCTTCCTGGAGGGATACTTTCTGGTTAATCCTTGACACTTAGAAGCTGGATTTTACGTGCTGTGGTACAAAAAAATAATTTAAAATCTCATCCAGTGTAAGATGTATAAATCTTGTTCTACATTTTCCTGAATTCTTAGCCTGAATAACGTCTTCCAACAATAAATTCCATACATTATTTAGAAGCCACGTGGAAAACATTTCACAGTACCTGCCTCCATCGTAATTCAATGCTCTTCCATTTCCTGCACAAGGCAGTCATTTTGTCTTCTCCATCCTTTGATATTTTTATCTATTGCAGCCCTCACTTCTTTATTGCCTTTTGAGATCAAGCAATGCTAATCGTTCTCATCTCTCTTTATGCCACAGTCTTTCTATTGCTCTGCTTTTTGCCTCTGTTTCTAGTTCATATTCCTTTCTATAATGTCCTTCTTGACATCCTGATCCAGTGAAGTCAGAGGTAATGTGAGTGGGATGGCTTTGTTAGTGCCTGAGTTTCAACCGGGTGCATTATGGTTTTGTCTTCTGTTATTTCTGTTATCTGTATTCTGTTATTGCACATTCTTATGTGCAAGTTACTGATCCTACCAAGTTTTCATGTTGTTCCACAGTTTGGGTTATTGTTCCATAGGAACAAGTACTTATGTGCTGTAATAAATTTGTTTGTCAAGTCATTTGCAAAAATTTAACAGTAGCTGCTGTTTGCTATCCAAAGTGTGCACTCAGGTTCTCTAGCATTAATTTTACTGGAAGAAGTGAGTTTGTTATCCTTATCAAAATAAAGACAGAGATTTCAACTCAGCTAAATGATTTCTTTGTTTTTAGTCCTGAAGTTCTGCATATCCTCCAAAGAGTTATATCCATCACAAGCTTGCTGTTTGCCTGAGAGATTTTACAAAGAGGCAAATTGGTGTTTAGCATTGGCTTTTTCTTAAAGAATAGTAGTTTTTGCTGTAGGGACCTAGGTCTGTATTTAACTGGGGGAGCAAATGCTTGAAAAGATACTGATGGCTTCAGCTCTCTGATGTCTGAAACACTGAAAAATGAATCACCAGGGTGGAAGAAGTACTCAATTTTACTTTTCCTCTATAACCCCAGCATGGAGTCAGGTTGGAACCTGCAAATTTATCACTTCAGATCAATTCTGCATACATATCTGCCACGTGAATTCCCTGTTCCTTTCCAGGTTAGACTCCAGGCCTGGAGCGCTGTGTGTGGGCTGCTGCAGATATAGGGAGCTAGCCATTCATGGGTTCTGAGTTTGTTTTCTTCCCTCTCCTTTGGCTCATCTACAAACTTCAGATCTCTTTCCTGGACAGGAATTCCACCACTGTGAGACCCCAAACACTACGTCTCTAACAGATTTTGAGTAAATAAACATGAATAAAATAAAAATGCTGATGAGGACAAAGATTGTAAAAAAAATTCTCTGGAAATAATGAAACCACGGTCAGAAGGACATAGATTGATGTGCCTGTGAGTGAATGTGGGCTGGTAGGAGACTGCTGAGCTCACGGTCTGTCAGACTGACCAGAATTGCCTGATTGTCTCTTCTTATTCATCTTCTGGTTGGTATCCATCTGTTGTCTCTTGTCTTAGCATATTAATTTAGGCTTGTAATTGCATCCGATCATCAAAGGGATAATTTTAAAAAAGCTTTTAAAATAAATGAACATTGGAATTTAACCCATCCATAAAACTTTCCAGTCTTCGTGCTCTCCCTCAGCTCTGTTCCCAGTCCTACTCTCGGCCATTCTGTTCTGCCAGTTATACCTCCCTAATCTCCCATTTCACTAATCCATGACACCATTTCTCTGCTCCTGTCCCCATTTCTCACACGTCCTGTTATTGTCACTGCAGTGTCCGGAAGACACCTGCGAAGAGCTGGGACTTCAGGGGTCTGTGATGCCCCTGTGATGTTCCCTTGAGTTATCAATGTGCTCCTGTTGAAGGGAAGTTGGCAGATAAGGTTTTGTGCTGTTTTTTTTCTGCATAGTCAGTGACTGGACATCTGCTGTTTTCCTGTCCTCCTAATTTCACCATTATGACCTCCCACACACATGCAGTAGATGCAATAGCCTTCTTCCTGAGAGCCTCCACTAGTGCCTTGCCTCTGAGATAAGTGCCCCTTGTGAAGATACTGTCCTTGGTCACTTGCAGGTTTCCTTGGGGGAGGGCGTGGGGGTGAGGAGTTGGTCACCTTTATCCAACTAGACTCTATGAAGTTAACCAGTCCTGTCAGTGAATTCTTTGCCAGTGTGACTTTCCTGAGTAGCTTTTACTGTTCTGATGAAGAGGAGCACACAGGAAGGAGTGAGAAGCTGTCCCAAGGACCCTGAGCCTGCTTTCCCTTCAGGCACCGTGCTGCAATAGGTGGGATGACTGGCTGACTTGCTTGTATTGTGAGATCTTGAAGAGTCACAGTATTGACAGAGGCTTCAGGTTTTGTATGGAGACATGAGGGGCTGGAGATGCTGGCTATGGAATAGGTTGAGATGCTCTCGGAAACTGTCCTAACACTAGATCTCTGGGCCCAGACTTGTCTATAAGCTGATGAGCTGTCCATAAAGTGATCTAGTAACATCAATCTGATCCCACTGCATATCGTGTCCTGACTCTCTTCTTCCCGAATAGTCTTCAGTTTCTGGTAAAATCAGGCTGCAATTTCCTCATTATGATCTACAGATATATCAGGATTGTCATCTTCTGAGTGCTATGTATGTGGCTCTTGGGAATAAAATGAGAGTAGAACTTGAAGGGATGCTTAAAGCAATTAGGTACCAATTCCAACAGAGATGAAAATACCAGCCTGGATTAACTATTTGTCAGAACAATTCAAAGTTGTTGCATCTTGAGGGAAATTAACTTGGAGGTGGAAAGGCAAGCTAATCCTAAAACAGTAGGCAAGCACCCTGTCAGAGCCTATGGTTATATATGGTCAACATCAACATAATTACTATGTCTTTATTATTAATTAGCTTATCATTGATTATTAATTAGCATTATCATTAACAGAATTGATTGTAACTTAAGAAACTGAGTTGGGGCATAAATAATTGAATTAATCTTAAGGATGCATAAAATGCTTTAAAAATGCTGGATCTGTATTTCTTAGTGTGTACAGAACACTTTACCTCACTTGTCTACTTCTCATTCAATCAGTCTGTACTCACGATGGCACTTCTTACAAAGAAAGCTCGAGGGGAAACAAGTGCTTTGGACAAGACACATAGCAATACTGCTGACAAATTACAGGCAGGATGTTGTTGAGATGCACACTCCTGTAGGAAGACCAGGGCAGCTTGGCTGGTGTGGGCAGCTTGGCTCGTGTGTCTGCCAGGAATAGGTTGAAGGTCCTCATTTCTCCCTGGGTGGGTTTGTCCCAGCTCCAGATGTTGCTACCCTACCCCAGCATTGTGGCAGATCCCTCTTAATGCTTTCACTGCTATTGTTTGGCACTGATATCCTGCAAGGGAGGAGAGGTGTTCCTTATAAATACAGTTTCCAAGGTCTTGTCACAGCTAATATACAAGACTTTTTGTTCTGGATGTCAACACTGAACTTTGCCTGTGCATTGGGCTGTCTTTGAGTTAGCTCTGAACCTGTCTTCACAGGCACAAACATGCACACTTGTACTTATGCAGTGCCCGCTGACAGGAAAGAACATTCAGTATAAACACATACACACACAGAGCCATATGGACACATGCTCATTAATTGAAACCAAGCCTATGTACTGAATCTCGTTGATAGCATCCAAATCCTAGCCAATCTGCCAGTACTTATGAGATGCAAGACTGGATTGCTTCCATTGTCTGTCACTTAAAAGCTGAAAATTATTTTGCTGGCCTCCAGCCCTTGCTCCCATATTCTTTGAGAAACAGCACTGACATTTTGTTTGAATGCACGTGTGGGTATATTAATATTTTGTGCACTATTCTATGTGTAAGCTATAGCTGATGCTTACTCCTATGCAGATGGTTAGCTCAAGGGATACAAATCACTTAAGTTTATTGTCAGATCCTGCTTAAGTAGATTGAAATGCAGTGAACTCCATGGGAGGGAATTTCTCCTTCTGAGTATACTGCACACGCTGAAAAACAGTCTTTTGATGTTAAGTAGACTTAATTTGAGGAGCAGCATTGAGTAACCAGGAATGTCACAATTAAGTATAGTGTGAACCTGAATTAATCGCCTTGGCATCCAAAACCACTCACCGTATCAGCACATGGCATTTCAGTGCAGGACCATGCCTCACTGAGCAGGCACAGAGGGAACAGCTTTTGGGAGAGATCAGAGCTCTGAAGCGATAAGAACTGTAGAATGCAAGCCTTTGACTTGTTCGCTACAAGTATTAGAAAGCCTGAAAACAATGGGATGGATGTACCCAGGCTGGGCACAGAAGGATTTTCATGTTAAGGCTCCTAAGTGTCAGGACAGTTCAGAGTCAGTGCCTGTCTCTCCTGCAGCTTTCTGTGTGATACTGTGGAGAATCAGCTGAAGCAGCCTGTGCACAAACCTCTGCACCTATTTATTGAGACTAGGTTTGCACATGCTATTTATTCTCCTATCAAATGGAAGAACTATCTTATGTGGCCACACACTAGGACATCTTAAAATCTGTCTCCATTGCCTGAGGTGTAGACTTGTGAGCAGACTCCAATATTCTGTGCCATGCTTTGTGGGCAGATGATGTGCATCATGAACACATACATCTTCCAATTGTGACTTGGACATGTAAAATTCTGGCTTGGGATTCAGGGCTCCAACAATCTCTGTGGACAGCACCTGACTTTCAAACAATCCAAACTCCAATTTTATTTCTTGAAATTTTTTCATGATATTTAGTCTGCGTGTCTCTGATAAAAGCCTTTCCTTGGAGGAGGTAGGGAATTGATCAAGAGCAGAGTTGGCAAGTCAAATCTGGCAACAACTTTGCCTACAAGGCAACAGGCAAAGAAGACTGTCTCAGGCATGGGGACTTGGGAAGGTGGTCTGGCAGGGAATGCTGACTTGTGAACGTTTTAAGGCATCCAGTTCAATCCATTCGCTGCACCAATGTTGCAGACCATAGTTTTCCCAAGGACTTAGTATTTTAAAACACGCTCTATATATTTGATCCATCTTCCCTCTAAAAGATCATCGTGAAGATTTGCCAATGATTTACTGTGCCCATACTGGGGGGAGGGAAAGCAGATCATTAAGTCTTGAATACAGCCTGCCATCTGGATGGGCTCAATGCGCAAGAAGGCGTAAAGTTGGGATGCAAATGTGCAGCACTTGGTTCTCAGCCAAGACAGAGCTTGTGCTCAATTGTTTAAAAGAAAATCTACACAGACATGAGTTATTGCAGGAGAGAAAAAGAATTCATGGGAGCCCTTGGGATTCGCTTTGCAGAAAGCACCACTACAGCTCAAACCCATGGGAGCTGTGCTTTGAGTGCATAGAGCTTTCTGTATGTGGGCTACTGGAGTCTTGAAGCTGACATCTAGGATTAGTTGTTCCTTTTGGCACTTATCTTTGTGTGCTTGTGTTTCCCATCCAGAGGGTCCACACTGGCGAGAAGTTTCCCAATGTTTCCCAGGTGAGGCATCCCGACCTGATGTGACTGCTGTCTTAAGGAATGTGTGCAGTCTTCCTTTTGCCTTTGTGTGTGGGCAAGAGGATGAATAATGCCAACCATGCTGAGAACATTACAGTGGTTTGTAGCAACCCCTTCCTTTTCTGTCTGCCTTTGCCATGGACTCTTTGTGCTGCTGAGCAAACCACATAGACCCAACTGTTCTGCACTGGCCACAAGCTGTTTCTTTTTGTGTGTTGGAGCAGCAAGCCACTGTGGTACCCAAAATTAAGGGTCAGCATCACAGATTTTTGGCTGCAATCAGCCTATGACTCAATTCTCTGTCTCTAAAAATGGCTGTGAAATGGTTTGGTTTTGTAGGGGTGACTTGCAGAAAAAAAGTCCTTTTGAGTTTGGGAACTGCTCAGTGGTAATAATGAGGCAAATCAGAAATCCCAGGAGGGAACAGGATTCTGTATGCTATGCAGCACATTGCTGGCATGCAGATAAGTACGGACAACAGAGTGGAACAAGAGAGCCTCATCCACAGTAGTCTTTTGTATGATGAATGAGGCAGCAGATCCAGTGGAAAGGAGAAGGGTATAGGATCATGCAATTAAAATTGTACCTCTATTATTATTTCTGTTTCAAAAGTTTGGTCCTACTTCACAAACCATGTGGTATCAAATCAAGAACGGATGGAAATAAATAGCTTATTTTTAGAGTCCCTTGTAGGGTTGAAACATACATTTGATATCCAAAGGTATTTCCAGTCCATATTTGAAGCTGATATCATGCTATTCTGTTGCTAGTGGAAACTGTTGATGTGTTTGGTACACTTCAATTACGCATCACTCTGCTCTGCAGTTTGGGAACTGGAAGACATGCAGGTGGCTTCATTTTAATATCTATTTAAAGTGTAAATGGCTGTCTGCAGTGTCCTTTGAAAAGGCAAAGACTGTCGAAAACTTCAACACTCGTGGAATTAAGAGTGCACATGTGGTAGAAAAGAGTGGTAAATGCGATGCAAGACAGGTGCTAATGGCTTTGATGATTAAAGCTGAAGCCTTTGTCCTTTGAGTACCTGTGGGAGATCTGAAAGGTGGTAGCACCAGGAAGCAAGATAGTCCTGAAGAAAACTGTGTGGTGCTTTGCCTGATTGAGGAAAGGTATAGCAAGTGTCTGCCAGCTCACCTCTGCCAGGGTTAGGGATCACAATAGGACAGGGGTGCTCCTGGTTGAATGATGATAAGCGGTATCCATGCTGTGCCAATTAATCTGATGATCTTGAGGGTGGTCATGCAGATAGTAGCCCTATTCTGCATACTGGGAACAGTCAGGCATAAGGTTTTGGAAGACTCAGAAGACAGAAGGAGCAAAGCTTCTCTGATGCTGGAAATCTGTCTTTCCAGACCTGGTGAAGGAGACTTAGAAGCCGTGTTCTCAAACTTCATAAAACAGGGTATGTGAAACCATAAGAGTTGAGATGAATCCATGCATATAAAGGATGCTGTTATAAACAGAGCAATTACAAATAATGAAACTGTCAAACTGCATGTTCTTCTCATCCATTGCACTTTCTCAAACAAAGAGCATTTTGATGAAAGAAGAGCTCCAATTTTGTTGGAATCCATTAAGATCAGTGACCCTGGGAAACAAGGTAAGGTTGTAGGAACATGAATCTATTCTTTAACGCTACCCAGCCTGAAGCATGCATGGCTATGTTGTCAGAGCTGACCACCTGAACTGCATCTACAACTAATTCTGTTATGGCACAAAAGCTGTACTAACATTAGGAGGTGTGTTTAACCAGCTAAAATGGTCAGAAATTTAAGATGGGCTATCTTACCTGACAGTGACTTTTCTGAACAAGTGGTGCTTTTATCCATAGCATATGTGTTGGTGTAAGTGGCATTGATTTTCTCCTGGGCAATACAGGTTTCTTGCATGACTTCCAGCTATTATTTTTTTTTTTTTTGTAAGTTGTGCTTCCTCCTCCACAACAGGGAGAGGGTAGAAGTCATTCTTGGGAAGAATGAAAAGAAAGAGTCATGGTAGAAAGCATCTGTTTTTCATTAAGCTTTTCCTTAGAAGCAAATATTGCACAAATCTGTTTTTTTTTCCCCTCTAAGTGGAAAAATAAAAAGGGACAGAGAGAACCAGAATGGGAGAAGTTCAGCTTAGAATGTGTCAAAGCTATATTCGTATGAATGTTCACGGGCCAGTGTGCAGTAACTGCTCCTTTGGCACTACAATCAGACCGGTCTTGCTCTCTGTGTTTTACTGTTTCTGCTCCAAAGAACAATGGATCTGGGTGTGGCTATGCTTGATTTTCCATGACCAGTATCTGCTTGATATGAATCTTGACCCAAATGCCCTTGTTTGCTAGTCACTCTGTGAAAGCAGTATGGAAAGGTTCACCTTGGAGGCCTGTCTCAGCACTAGTTGCACAGTTGAAGCAGGCAGCTGCCCAGGACTGCAGCTGGGGAGGTGGTGAGGGGTGAAAAGACCCCCAGCCTTACCTTTGCTGGCACATAGTAAGCCTGGCCTGCACAGCTGATTCTGACAGCTAGGCTGGATCAGGTCTCTGCAGTTTTACCACCCACAGATTCCTGAATCCCCTGCTACACCTACAGCTTTTCCCTTTCTTGTCCCAAGCCCTGCTCAGCAGGCCCCCTCTAATTTCCCATACCTGCAGAAGCAGCCTGGGAGGTGACAGCTAAGAGAGCTTAAGCTTGAAATGGCTGCTGGGGAAAGGAGGTTTCTGAGTCCACCTGAGAAGTTAGGCTGAGGGGGCAGAAGGAGACACTTGTCCAAATCTTCATAAAAACTCCCAGAACTCCACAAAGCCAGGGCTCTTTTCTGGACTTCTCTCACTCCTGCCAGAGCTTTGGTGACAGAATCAAGCAAGATATTAATATTTTGCAGAATCCTTTAAGTGGAAAAACATATTTTTTTAATTCTCCCATGGTTAGCTTCTCCTATTCTCAGCTTCATCTGTCTCCTGGTTTTGGAGCTCCAACACACACAATGACACCCCCAAGAAAAGATAGGAGTCAAGTCTTACTACAGGCATGCAATTATACAGTAGGGACTCCTAGATTTACTGCAAATACAAGCTTTACCTAATTGTAGCAAGTTCATTGCCAATTGGTCTGTAGTCTTTCCCTTCCAGATCATTACAGCATCCCCTCCATGTTCTGCTTCCAGCCAGTTTGCATCAGCTCAAAGCAATTTTTCTGCCTCAGTTTAACAACAGTACAGAGTAGAGGGAATGGCATTAACTGCAGGACTGGGCAAGAAACTCATTTATCATCTTGAGCCCAAAACTGCTCTCAGTGGCCAGGGAATTGAGCTGTGGCCATCTGTGCGGCCATGAAGGCTAGAGAGGGTACACTCGTTGCCCCACCTTTGTAAAGCAGGGTTTCTTCTTCCATTTCCATTTTCCCAGTGGGTTTCTCATTGGTGATAAATGCTCCCATCGTGCTTCTTCTTACGTGGTACAAGCTGTCCCAACATGCCTTCTACTATGAGACCTGCCACAGGCCAGCAGGGGCCTGGTTCAGGGCTGCCAAGTGAGCCTGGGGCATGCTCCCATTTCTGAATTACATCACGGCAAAGCAGCACCAGCCATGGCTGGCGATACCCGTATTTCAAATCATCCGGTATAGTCAGCAGAGGGATCACTGGGCTTGCACTGACCTCTAGTGACAACGCAGGGGACTGGGGGCTTTGGTTAACGTGAGGCTGAAAGAGCATATGTAGGTCCTTGTCACTGAGATAGTTAAAACTGTTTGTCCCAGTTTTCATCAGGTCTGCACACGAGCACTGCCTTGGAGCAGAGATCCTACTGCCAAATCCTACTGTCTGTGTCAGCTGCTCTGTATACTTAGACAATAGCAATGATATTCATGCGTCCCAAATTCCAATCACCTGCCACTGAACTGCTCTTCTTCCCTCAAGTCATTAGGACTGTGATGGTCTTCATGTTTCCTGCAGTGTTTGCTCTTCCTGTCTATTTCTTTTTCATTCATATGTCTGATCTCCCATTTCTTTGTCCTGCTCATGACAGCATCTGATGACTGATTGCCAGGCCATCTTCTTGGCTTGGTAGTGCTCTGGCTTCTGGGATGGGCCTCCTGTTTATCACCTCTATCTCACCTTCTTCACACTCTGGCTTTCTTACAGATCCTACAAACTGTCTCTAGTTAAAGGTCATGAAGTGGCGGGCTTCTGGTTTCTTTACTACAAAGTAGTTTGCTGTTCTGTATGGTTGGTCATCCTCTATGCAATGTACCAGAATGCTCTTCTGCTTCAAAATGCTGTTTAGAAACATAAAATCCCTTAGGTCTATCTTCTATCTCCTTGAGACTGTAAATAAAATTGGTGAGAGCTTTGGACCTGGTTCTGGGAGCTGCTAACCATCAGAAGGACTTGCAGGCTGCCATCACCTCCCAGGGTGCTCTGCATAGGACCAGTCATGGCTATGATGTGACAAGCTTGTGGGATTTTTTGGAGCTCCTTCATGTCTCTGCATGCTGGCCCCTGCCTGTCAGCTCTCAGAGATCGTGCCTGCCGCACTGCCTTTTCATTACTTGCTAAGGGGGTACAAAGGGGGAAGGCTGCCAGCTTCAGCCTTCTGCACTAGGTTGAGCAGAAAGGCAATCAAGTTTCCTAAGCAGTGTAACAGATGACAAGGTGTATATTTATCCCAGATACCCACATACTTCGAGTGAATTGTGCAACATGAGATTTGTCATCATGCATCAGATCACTGGTGTATCTAATCCAGAACCGAGGCTCTGACAAGATCTGGGAGCTGAGCTGCCTGCAGTGATGCACCTCACCAACTGTGTAATGCAGGAACACAGGGTTTGGGATTCAAATTCCTCCACAGTTCCTCTGGCAATCAACTGGTACCTGGCTGCTATTATCTGAGAAGGCAGAGCTGCAAATGTAAATAATCCTAAGATTAGGCAGCCAACTAACACAACTAAAACAACTACAGTATACATTTCTGGGCTGCCTCCTGGGCTGGATATGTTTTGAATGGAATAATATTTCACGTTGATTTCTTCTAACTTTTTTCTGTTAAATGATTATTGGGCTAACTGCACCCTGGATGTCAGCAGTAGAGAATTACTGCATTGCTGGAAGTGACCCGTAATCTTTTACCACCACTCCCAGCATCAACTTTTGTGCCTCCCGTTGTCTTCCCATTCCCTGCAGGCTTGTTTTTTGTGTTGTTGTTGGTTTTAGTTTTTGTTATGTTGCCTTTGCTACAAGGGAGTCAAGCCATCCTCCTGTTTTGGCTGTGCTGTCAGGCAGCTGCATTCTGTAATGGTGCTGTTGCATCTGTGTTTCCAGCGCTGTCAGCACTCCTTGATCAGCCCAGAAGTCAGAGTTATTTTGCTTGGCGAGTTTTGGCTTCTGCCTGTCACAGAGCAGGAATCTCCCTCAAATTCTCTCCTGCTCTTACAACATACCTCTGAAAACATACAAATCATTTCAAACCTGCTAATGTGAACACTTACTGGACAGTTTCTGCCCAGCCTCCATGGCCTGATGCTCTGGTCAGAATGAGAGTGTCTTTTGTTCTTGCCCCCTTGGCTGTCACTTATTTTCAGCAGCTCTCTGCTCTGCTTACATTGTGGTGAGAATGGAAATGGCTTTCACCCATTCCTCCTGAGTGTGTCTAATAAAATGGTTGATGCTGGCAATGCCTTATTAAACCAAGCTTCTCCTGTTTGGAGAACTTCAGTTTACCCTCATTCCTGAAGGGGTTTCAGGAAAGTTGGGTCTAGCAGAGCTTTCCTCAGTGTACGGATTCTGCTAACTCCTGGGGTGTGTTTTTAATCAGACAGTTATTTCATCTGATTGAGTTAGTGTAGTCAAATGCCATGAATTAATGTTTATAGAAAATCTCTTCCTCCTTATATTGTGTTGCTTTGTGACATACAGAAGAAAGACCAAGGAGGGAGAATCCTTCATTTGCTTTGCTGTGGAGCTTCAGGCATTTTGTTTCTCTGCCTCTCTTGTATCTTAGACCTCTCTTCCCAGTGCAAGGGCTCCTTTGTGATTTGTCCCTGACTCCATTTTGGTCCAGGCCCTCATGAGGCTTGGTTCCTGAAATCTCTACAATGGCTATTCCTGGACTACCATGACTTTGTGTCTTACATTCTGTGTGGTGTTGGGTCAGTGTATCTCCAGGTTGTGTTGAAGATGCTTTCTGAGCGAACACCAATCATAGGACACAACTGGTAGTGCTGTTTACTCCCATCCATTTTGACTTCTTTCTCTTTAATATTTGATTTATGTTTGTGGGGCTTCTGCTTTTCTGTTCGGTGTGTTCTGTCCCACCAATGGCAAATGTCATTCCCTGACCTGCCATGTCCTATTGTAACAGGACTCAGAAACTGGTAATGAGACCTACTAGATATGAAGCAAAGGCTCATTTGTGATGATTGTATTTCAGGGACTGGATCAATAAGGTTTGCTAGATGACAGAGAACCCAGTGATTTTTACTGAATGTAGATCAGAGCCCTGATCCTTTAAAAGCCCCTGTGAACCAAAACAAGCTGCCCAGAGTGTCAAGTAGCTTTCATATCCTTGCCAAGCTGCCAGTGACAATGGTGGTGAGGCAGAAGTAGACTTTTGTATAAAATATTGAGACAGTTGTCTGCTGTCTGTCTTGGGCATCCCAGTAAAGTTGGGATTGCCTTGTCATCCTGTAAGATGTCATATTATCAGGTGTGCCATGCTATAAACAGCAGGATACGGATACCTGCTCCTTGACTAGCATGCCCCTGCTCACACTCCAACTGCTAGTGTTGGTGTGTAGAGAGAAGACCCTCATTCTCTAGTAGCTAACTGGTCTTTGGTTATCCTTTATTTCTTAGAGTGCCAGTAGGATGAGGAACAGCAGGATTCCTGGGACGTCCTAAGCCAAAACAAATGTCCACTCATAGCACACCATGAGCTTTCCCACATCCTACTGTGTATGAGGTCTTTCTTCAGTGGAACTGCACCTGCTACAGATTCCTGTCATGGTTTTGCCCTTGGTTAGCATGTCTCTTAGGTTACCCTATGGTGGGTTAATTGATTAAAAAAGTAGTTCCTAACAAGCAGATTCCTGCTAGGTCTCACCTCAGTGTTCCCATGATTGTACTCCAAGTTTGGTGAGACTTGCCTGTGTCCTGGGCATTGGACTTTTTGCACAAGCTTTGGAGTTGCTACTGTGTTCGGTCGAATCTAAGGAGAACAGAGCTCTACAAAGTCAAATGTCCCAGACAAACACCTTGGTGATTTTGTTTTAGGAATCACTTGTGCTGTGGATTGGTCTGTGACAAAATAAATATTGCAGCACTGTAGGCAGTAGCATTCACAGACATGAGATTCTGACAGATCATAGTGAATGCCTCATTCTTGAAGGCACTCAGGTTCAGGCCCGACCAGGCTCTGAGCAGCCTGATCTAGTGTAGATGTCTCTGTTCATTGCAGGGGAGTTGGACTAGGTGACCTTTAAGGCTCTCTTCCCACTCAAATAATTCTATGATTCTATGATCAAGAAAGTACATTTTCAGCTCTCTTGGATGTGAAGTAAAGACTGGCTCTGGGGGCTGAGTGTTACCACTGCCCATGTTATCTGTTTGAGCTTGCAGAAAGCCTGAAAAGAGCCTCAAAATTTGTTCTTTTTCCTCCCTACCAAAATGGGAAATCTTGGAGGGTGACAGGCAAGGCATGGTAGTCTTGTATTGTTCTAAAGGAGTGAGTTTTGATTCAGAGAATACAGCAAATACTTCTGTTAACAAGTATCTGAAATGTTAATGAAGAAAAAATACAAGCAAAATTCTTTATAATAAAGGGAATCAGATTTTATTTTTATACCCTTAAAGTTAAAAATATGCATTTCAAAATATTTACAATGACTATATATGAAATAACCTTTGTTAATGAAACACCAACATACAGTACTAGAGTAAATCCACCAAATTGATAAAGTATACATGAGAAGAAAATGTAACAGAAAGAGAGAGAGAGAGAGAGAGAGACAATTGTATCTGAGCACAAACTGCACCTGTACATTTTTTGAACTCTCTGCCTTTCAGTTATGGATGGAGCCACAGGAAATTTTAACCTCTTGTCCCTTATGAATTCCACTCATGACTGAGGTTCTTCAAAGTGACAGAAATGCATTGGTTGCAGCACTAACAATGCCTGACTATCCTCTGCCAGCCTTTCACATGGGGACCTTGAATCAGAGAGCGTTCTCCAAATCTCTCAGCAACCATAGGAGGTAGGTCTAGGAGGATGGAAAAGCACCAGATTAAGTGACTGGCCTAAGGTTGTGCAGCACGGGGCAGAACTCACAAGTCCTGTCTCATCTCTCCAAGTCTCTCATAAGGGAATACATTTCCTCTACTAACGTGTAGCATCTGCAATTGAGATGAGCTGTGTCACAAGGTGGGGCTCCCAATTCATACCATGTCCTGAGTGTTCATGTGAAAAAAAAAAAAAAAAAAAAAAAAAAGCCTACATTTGTTGCGGTGTTGTTGCTATGTACTAGAGCTGAACAGAAGATTTTAGTGCAGACACACACCCAAAGGATTCCCTCCCTGCACGTGCATCATTGAGCAACTGCGCTCTCTATTTTTAGGAACCCCTGTGTATGTCTCCCGCCCTCTCTTTCTCTCTCTTTCTCTCCATCCTCCATGCTTGTATATTTGTATACTTGCCCTTCATACCAGTATTTGATTCAACCATGGGGATGTCAAATAGGAAACAGAACAGCAAAAAATGAAAACTAAAAAAAAAAAATAGCTGCCTTGTTCCCGTAGTATTTTTAATACTAATTTAATCTGATTTCTATTGGGTTGTTTCTCAATGTAATGTCTTTCATATATGTGCATACATATATATATATATATGTATATATATATAAATGTAACAAAAGTCCCATCCCATTTGTTTCAATGGACAAAAAAGGGAGTTGTAAGCCTGAATGCCCAACCCACCAGGCACGCTGAAAGGCAAGTGGGAAGGGCTCTAGACAGGGAAAAAGATGTAGCCCTCATTTTTTCGGTGCTCTTCAGTCATCACTGCTGGGCTTGAATGTGAAGTTATGATAGAAAAGGAGAACAGCTGTCTGGGTCACTTGCAGATTTCTGGTGTAGCAGCCCCAGGAATGAGAGATCAGTCAGTTCTGTTCCTCCTGCTCTTTGGTGAATGAGTTTCTGAAGATTCTAGTTTTGTTGTTTTGCTATGGTGGTGGCAGTAGTGGTGATGGTGACTGATCCTGTTCTTTCTATTTATCCAAAAGTTCTCTCGGCAGAGCAATTGTTCCCCATTCCCAGCAACCAACCCTCTCCCCAGTACTCTCATCGACCTTATTTTTTCCTAAGAACAAGGTAGAGGATGCCAGTGACAAAACTGAAGCAAAAGCAGATCCAGGCCAATATGAAGCTGTAGCCGTGGTGAGCATTTGTCACCTCTTCTGCCTGGATCACAGACTGCTTTTTTGTGAACCGAGCTGTGTAAATGGAGACTCCAATCAGAATGCAGATCCCTGGAGGAAAGAAGGGAAAAGAAAGAATTGGAAAATGTATAAAAACCAGCATTGCTGTAGGACATTTGAGGTAATATTCTGGATTGAGATTGTAATGCATATCTTATGTCATCTGAGAGAGGGGCTGCAATCCATTAGGCTTATTTCAAAAGAATTCCTCTTGTGGACTTGGTGACATAAGACACTTGGGTCTTTTTTAGTGGATGCCATGGGGGAATAAACTTTTGTTAAGACAAAATAAGTAATCAGGTAATAAGATCTGCAGACAGTTTGGTGCTATGTACTGAATCCCATGAGCAGTAGCTATCTAACTGTTTATTTCCCTGCCCTCTGTAATACTTGAATGCTTTTTGCTGTTTCATGAAGAGAATTTGCAGAACTCACTGGGATTGTCTAATGAAAATCTGGAAATAATTTCATTATTTAAATTAAATTAAAAATATATGGAGATCATTTTCCAGTTCCTCTATGAATCATAGAATCTTAGAATGACTTGGAAGGGACCTTGAAGGTCGTCCTGTTCTAGTCACCCTGCTGTGGCCAAGGTTACCACCCACCAGATCAGGCTGCCCAGAGCGCTCTATGCTTTTTTTTTTTTTTTTTTTTTAAATCAAAAAGTGGGCCACTGAAAGCTTTTAGCTGGCTGATAACTTCCCTGGTGGCCATGAGTGGCAGACATGTGGCCTGTTGTGCTTGCAGAGGCAGCGGGAAGCATGAAAAGCCATTGCCCAGCATGTGTACTCACAGCAAACCAGCGTGATGGCTCCAGTGATGTAGAAACGTTTGCCTTTCTCCAGGGTGAACAGCTGGACAATGAATGTAACAAGAGCGATGACGGAGAAAATGATTGAGAGGATCATGAAGGCTTGCGCTGCTTTGAGGGAAGCTGCCAACAGAGCAGATTTGAGAAGGTCAGGGCTCAGCTTTGACATTGCATGACAAAGCATGGCAAGACATCACCACAACGAAAGTGGAGGTATTACTCACCAGCATTGCCTTCACTGGGTGTCAGCGACTCACAGGTGTTGTTGCACCACATCCAGAGTCCCCAGGAGGCATTTCCAGTGGAATTCCTACCCACCATCCAAACCTGAAACACAATGACACAACTGCGCTATGAGGGAGAGAGCTCTGTGCCTCCGACTGGGACCCTTTGCCCTATTGTGAGATCAGAATCATAGAATCAGTAAGATTGGAAAAGACCACTAGGATCATGAAGTCCAATCGTCAGCCCATCCCCACTGTGTCCCTCAGTGCCACATCCACATGGTTCTTGAACACCTCCAGGGACGGTGACTGCACCACCTTAACCACAATTAAACTGTAAAGGGGAGCAGCCACAGCTCAAGTGCCACAAGATTGAGAGCTGAATGAGACGGAGTATGTCAGTGACAGCCGGGTTGGCTTTGAATGTCAAGGGGCATTTAGTCCAGACAAAACACAAGAAAAATCTGTTCCCATGCTACAGCAGAAATCGCAGAGGTTATCTGTCCTCTGCCTCGCCTACCATGAGACGGCAGAAGAGCTGTAACCTCCCGTGGCGATGTGTGCAACCGGGCCCCGGCTCGGGCCGAGGAGCCGCCAGGGGTCACCATCGCCCCGGGCACGGCCTCGCCCAGCCCCGGCCCTCTGCTCCGCGGCTGCGGAGTCTGGCGCGGAGTGCCCGCCGCCTCTCCTGCGTCCTTGGCGGCGCTGACAAGGCCACTTGCTGCCGCTGTCGACGTGTGTTTGGGCCGCAGGCTTTCAGTCTCCAGACCCAAGCACCTGTCCCGCTTCCAGCCCTGTCGTTAGCTACTAATGCAGCAGGCGACAACCAAGCTCCGTGGCTCATCCAGGGTAGCCCCTACTTACGTTGGCAATGGTGGAGACAAAGAGCATGATGACGGTGGCAATGTGAACCACAAAGATACCAGCCAGTAGTACCAACATCTTGGATCCTTCCTAGGTGGTGACACCAGTGCAGAGAAATCTGAAGAAGAACAAGAGCAGAAGGAGAAGATGAAGGGAAGGCCAGAATCAAGGAATAGAATCACAGAATCTCTCCAGTTGGAAGAGACCCTTCAAAGTCATCTAGTCCAACTCCCCAACAATGAACAGGGACATAAGCTTTATTTACACGTGACAAAAAAGGCTGATTTTAATTTCACTCTGTAAGCACGTAAGCATAAAAAGCAAACAAACAAAAAACCATAGTTAAAAACTTTTTCAGAATCTGCATGGTAGTTCCTCCAGCAGTTAAAGCCTGGAGGCAAAGGAACCAGACTAGGAAGAGATGTAGAGCAGGGGTGGATAGCTTTGGAGAGCTGTAAAAATAGCCTGTGTATATACATAGGTTGCTTAAATTGGAGTGTGGTTCTGTAAAGTAAAAATGACATACTACAGGCCTACACTCCAGGAAGTAGAGCTTTTGCCCACGGAGGTCAGGAAAGATTTTCTCTTCCTGTTGTCCCTTTCCCTTTTGCTGTACAGCCTCCTCCATTCAGTCTGGGACGTGGGACAGGTAGTGCAGAATGGAGGAGGGGCATTCCTTTGGTACATCACATGCTGAGCATTGGTAGAAAATGGTCTGGGGAACTGCTCATATTCAATGGCCTGATCCCTTATGTAGAGGAGAATAACCAGAATAGAAACACCACTGAGGTGTTCTGGGGTAGAGGAAGATGCTTAGGTTTGCACAGAAGACTGTTTATTTCCCTTTAAAAACTTGAGGCATGCAGATCACATTATTACTGCAGTAACTCGCTTGTAATGCAGATTTCTTGTTTTTCCTCCATACTCTGCATCTTTTACTTTTTCTAAGATTCATTATCATTGATGAACATGCCACTGCAAAGACAAGGTTTTTGGGAGGGGTATCTACTTTAGATAGCACTCATGACACTATTTATTACGGCTATTGCCTTCTCCCCTGAAAATGTGAAATACAGTGAACAAATCTCAGCTGAGGGAGCAAGTGCAGGTAATTCATGCAAAGTGAGTGAGAATATTTCCAGTCCTCCCAGAAATGTAGCAGTAATCAAGTAGCACAACCACAGAAATCAGACAGGAAAATTTGCTGGGCCCACCCTATAAACACTGTAAGACTGCTTCCTAGAAAGTTTCACGGGGTGAAGTTGTTCTATCTCTTGGTAATGATGATACTAAAGTACTACTGAAGAGCAGTGTCAAGCATTTGATTAATGTTGGCTGTCAAGTTATTTGGGTGCAGGTGACTCAGGTAATAAAGTTTGATGCTGTCACCATTTGTACAGGGTGTACAGGGTGTGGTAACTGTCATGGAACAATACAATTATTTTTCATGATGTCTTTCACTCAAACTATGACAAAAAGCTTTTTAAAGTCCCCTATTTTTATTATTTACTCACTGACTCCACCTTTTCCAATCCTGTTTTTTTTTTTTGTTTTTGTTTTTGTTTGAGGGGGGAGAGGTTGAGGGGGTGCTTTCATTGTGACTGTAAGTGGTAGTGTATTCCTGTAAAATACTGCAGCTGCTCCTTGCACTGCGTTGGATATAGTTTTCCCAAACCACGGTGGGTGGGCAGATTTCTTATCCACCAGTGGCACTTTATCCAAAGCCAGTGTTAGCCTTGAGTTCAAGAACTCAAGGGAATTGCCTTTGTTACACATTCCTCCTATTCAAACAAGATCATTCCTTACAAGGACAAATAAGGTCCAGTGACTGGTCTTATATCTCCTTAGGAAAATCTTCACCAACAGTGAAGTTTCTCTCACTTGGGAGAACTTAGGGAGTTTAGCCCTGGCTTGGTGAATGCTAGCCTGGCTTATTTGCCTGCTTTGGGGTGCCCTAGCAATATTCCCCGTGCTCTAGAACTTGATTTATCTGGATGGCCTGGATACTGATGATGACTTCTTTCATTGCAGTGCCTCCCTTGATGATCTGGGAGGAAGTACAGCCATAGGAGATCCTCTCTGACTCTAATGATGGACATTTGTGTATGTTCAGCATTGCTAGAAGCCAATTTTTCACTACTATATGCAGGCTACCTCATAAATACATTTGACCTGATCGTTAAACCTCTTCTTTTCATTGACTGCAAAAGAAATGTGCATTTCAAAGTGCTGGATGGGAACTGATCTAGATAGCTCCACTTGAGCTGAGAAACCATTGCTCTTGCCATGATGAAGTTATATATCTATCTACAGCAGGAACCTTGAATAGAGCACTTGAATCAAATGCTCTCATCCCTTTGACTGCTCGTCATCCTTGCTTCTCAGCACCTTGGTTCTTACATAGGTTGTAATGAATGCTGTTCTTACCATGATGTACTGATATATATATATATACACCAAATCGTGGCAGATCTTCCTGCTATGCCTTTATGGAACAGTGGCTAAACTTTCTTTCCTAGATAGGTGTACTTTTCCAAGTTTCTTTAGAAATGAATTCGGCAATTTTTTTTTTGCTGATTATTTTTGAGGAGCTTCAAAAAAAAACCTGTGCTTGAAAGACTGGAGACCTACTTTCATGATACTCTAAAGGACTAGAATAATGCTTTGGAATGCATTTTCTGTATGATGAAAGTGGTAGAAAATATGACTTCACAGTGTAAAGAAAAATTCACACACAGAACTGTGGCCAATATGCTAAGAGAAAACCAAATCCTTTGTTCCCTTTGTTGGTTTGTTGTTTTTTTTTTCTGCCCAGTTCTCACACTGCTTGAGAGAACTGTTTGCTGAGATGATTTCAGTGTACCTCCTTCCTGAGATCATCAGCACCTTTCCCTGAATACACATGCTATCAAATACAACCACCCTGGGGTTATATGTTCACAGCTTAGTTTTGAATCTTTGTGAGTTAAAGCACAAGCCTCCCTCTCTATTCACTTTCCCCTTCTTTCATCCTTCTCTTCCTTTTTAAATAAAGCACCGGAGAACAATCTCAAAGGACCAGTGGTTGAATGGCATTGAAATAAAGTCATCTCTGCCTCTGACTGTACGGCATGGACTTTTCCTCCCATTAGACAGAGAAGTTGGCAGAGCACTGAGGACTGACAGGATACTCTTTCCATTTGTTAAGTGTGAGACATCTCTCTCCACTTCAGGGTGTGGTCACATTGCTGGAGCAATAAAACACAATTGCATGCAAATGCCTTTTCTAACATTCCCCTTCCTAAACTGCAGCTGGATTTGGAGTTCCTTAGGCTCTTCTTTGATTATGAGTCACTCTTATCCTTCCTAGAGCTGCCAGTTTTTTCCACTGACTCACCCCAAGGCTCTCAAAACCACAGTTATTTAACCCTGCAAGTGTTCAGGACACTGTTAGTTCTAGCACTGCCTCTCAAGAACCGATCAATCAAACAAATCATGAATCCCACAGTGAGTCTTCTGATGCACCTTCTCAAGGTAAGATCCCAACTAATCCAAGAAAAATAGAGCTGAGGCATGAGAGTAAAATGACTACTGAGGTGTAACGTTGTTTGGAAAGAAGCATGCACCTGCTGAACAGCATGGCTGAGTTAAGAGAGATGATCTTGCGCTGATGACAGCAAACTGTGCTGATGGATGAGGAGAAATAACCAGTTCCACCAACAGTAACTGTGAATAACAATCACTGCATCAGCTTTCAACAAACATAAAACAAACAAACAATAAAAACCCACAACTCTAGGGATAATTATTACAGACTTTATCTACCTAGACACTACTGGAGCACACATACAGGAGGAAAACACAAAGATCTGCTGCATCCAAATCAAGTTCAAGCAGTCAAGCACTCCTTGAAAAGCTAAGCATTTTCTCATGCAGGCAAAATATAGTCACCCCCTAAAGTCCCTTTGTCTAATTATGTGTTTTGGATCCTTTTGTCTGGAGATCAGTCCAGAAAAGAGAGTCATTGCTCTCAGTTTACTGTTTAGCATAGCATCAGAATGGAATGCCAAGTGCCACTTGGAGATATAACAAAGGCCCATAGCGTAGTTCCTCAAATAAGGAGAGTGGGTAACACAAGAGGAAGAGCCAGATTAGGTACTGATTCTGGAGAAGTGTGCACTACAGAGAAAAGAAGTAGAGGAGAAGGTGGACATAATATTTCCACAGGAATGGTTGGGTTGTTTGGTTGAAAAATCTGAGCACTCTCAGATAAGTCTGAAGTATTTCAGATCTGAATATTTCCTGAGGAATGGAATACATCTGACTCACACTCCCATTCTCCTCTCTGAGAGGTTCTTTCTTGGGATGGTACCTCTCTCTCCCAGAATGAGTTGATGAAGTACTGTGAGAGCTGCTGGCTAAGGAAAGAGCATACACTGTCCGGAGAGCATCTGATATCTAAACTGCACCTCCTGTAAGCACTGTGGTGGTGAACTCTGGCTTGCCTAAAAATCAGATTTTCTGCTGAAATCCTTTGAGTTTGAGATATTCCATTTTTCAACATTCTGGGGGAAAGACTGTGTGCTTCTGGCAAGAATACCAGCAAAAATGCCCATAGATTGAATGCAAATGAGGTGGCAGAAATTCTGCCTCCTTTGGCTGCCATCAGAGACTGTAAGAAACATAGAAGTAAGTCAGATCAACCAAGTACATTATCTCTAAAGATGGTAATAGTATATGCTTTCCTACATTCAGAGAAAGCACATGAACCTAGCCACTGTCTGTGGTGGCACTGAGTCACTGTAGGTGCAGAAATACTGGTGGTTGGAGTGAGGGCCGAGGCCACTTGGAAAGGAAAGGCAAGACGGAAGGAGATCAGATGGCAAAAACAAAGTGTATGATACTATTTGAAACAGTTACAAACTCAAACTACCACTTCTGTCACTGGTACATTTCTCAGGGCAAAGCCAACCTACAAACAGCAATGCTGCCCTAACACAGTAGGGGAAATCTCAGGGTAGAATAAAACCTCCTACAGAATTTGTGGATCTGTCTTTGACTGCACTGAGGCCCCTGCTGCCTCTTATGCCCTGGATGCTATGATCACATGCTTTGTCATCACGTGCAATATGAGCATGAATTCTCATCATGCCCAAGGCTACTTAGCTGACTGCAGATGTCACGTTCTCTGTGATACTCTGGTGGCATCGTGACTTTGGACCCATTATACTGATACTAGAAAGCTCATGGCAATTATAAGAAAGCACCTGAAGTGATCTTTTTTGCTTTCAACCTTTGCTCCACTTTTCACTTCAGATACAATTGAATCTGCAGTCCTTGCTGACTCCAGGCTTTTACAAACCACTGTATAAAGGCATGGCTGTTAAGAACCTGGTTTTGACAGACCAGCCTGACTCAATTTACAAGTTAGATGCTTTTTATGGAGATGTAGATGAGTAGGCTGGTGCCTCTGGAAAGAGATTTCGCATGTGTGGGAAAAAGGTTGGGCAGGAGGTGTGCGTGGGTGCACAGAGAACTTTGGAGCCTCTGGTTTGTGGCAACGAGAAGATTTTGTGTATGCATGGGTGGTGCCTGTCTGTGGTGACCACATGGGGTACGATGAGAAGTAGCTGAATGTCAACCAGAAGGAAAGCATAGAGCAGCCTGAGGGGTCACAGCTGAAAATAAACTTAAGTAAATGGAATATTTTGCCTGGTTCTTGGGATGCATTTTCTGGTGGTATGGTCTTCAAGGGAACAGGGGCAATTCTTTTCCCAAGGGAGTGGCAAAGCACGTGAATCACTTCTTGTGGGACCAAACTACTTTCTTGAGAATTCACCCTTGGTAACGAACCTCTGCTTGCTGACAGATGCAGGGGGGAGTCAGGAAAGATGACACACTGGATTTTTACAGCTCTCATGCTCGTGATTCATCTGAGAGTGGGGAAATGTCAGAGTTCCTAGGGCAGATGCTGAGAAATCGGCATCTTCTCCCAAAGAAGCCACCCTGGAGTGCTCAGCCATGTGACAAAATCAACAGAAACTCCAAAGCTCACTTGGTAGTAGGAAGGGGAAGAGACAGCTGCCTGGGGCCTGGCAGGCAGCCAGCGGCTGCTGTGGGTGGAAAACATGTCACTTCATATGCTAGACACACCGTGGACTGGGACTGATGGACAGAGAGTAAAGGAGGATGGGAAGGGGAGAGCAAAGCTGACAGCAGCACAGAGGGGTTTCTCCACACTCCATGAAGTGCTCTGGGGAGCACACTCACCCACGATGTGTTTGATGGTCCTTGGGTGGGTTAATCAGATATCAGGAAAGGCTGGGAGTTGCTGGGACTTGCAGGAGTTCAGAGAAGATGCCAAGATAGATGAGAAACACTTGTGGGAAGACTGTCTGGGAGATGATGCAGTACGTGTAGGGGTGTGTGTCTGCTGCATGGCTCCCTCTATGAATGGGATGTATGTGACTGTGGTTTCTATAGAGGCAGGTCTGAGCTGTGTGTGTCTGCGTGCATCCTCATGCACAGATTCCGCATGAGTGCACATATTTATCTGTGTGAATTTGACTGTGCCCACGTGGGAGAAACCATCTGACAGCTCTGACAGGAAAGTTCAGGTTACAGTGTGGTGTAAGCAAAAGTGCACATACCATTTCTGCTGGGATTGGCTGCTTATCTTTCTTGTGATAGTCTGTGGATCGAGGTGGAACTGACACTGACTGTGTTTTGTCTTCATCTTTTAATTAAAACTGCAGATCTCTGATTTACATTGACATTATAAAGATTCCCCTCTTTTTGTTTCAAGAGTGAGTAAAGAGATAGTTCTTTACCAGATAGCGTTCACCTTCTTAAGACAGAAAAATCTCTGAATATGCCAATACAGTCTTTGAGACACCAAGGTTGGTGTGACATAGACATCTCCAGAGTCTGAGCTTTTGGGTCAGTCTGATTCCAAGGTGCCCAGGTTCCTACAAACCAGCTTGGAAAACACTATGAAGGATTAACTTGTAAAATTGTTCTATGGGTCTTTCTTTCAACCCACAATGCGGAATAGGGTGCAGAGAGAGGATGAGTAAAGTATTGGCTCCTGTGCACAAGGCGAAAGCAAGGGGATGCTGTGCAGCCTGGTGTTGGTCTGTGCTCTTTGTGGAGTAGGGTGAAGGTGGTCATGAAGTTAAACCTCCTGTCTGTCTTGGAAAGGGCTACTTCCAATTGCAATTATTATGGGCTGGCAGAACCACTTAAGACAGAGGTCTTTCAAGTTTATGTTACGTATGGAAATCGATTCCACCAGAGAAGAGAACTCCAGTTGCTGGGGCACACTACATTGGCTGGGCTGCTCTTGCTGGAGCCAACTATCATGTAGCTGACTCCATGTTCCTGGAGCTGTTCTTCAGCAGACCCTGACCAGCCAGCTCCCAGCTCTGAGCATTTGCAGCTCACCCCTCTTGCTCCCATGTCTCTCACTATCTCTTCCAGAAGCTTGTTGTAGCCCATAAGGGAGATGTCTCTCAGGAATGAGAAGAATGTGGATCTTGGACCCAGTCCTGGCTGGCAGTTGCTTTCACAACTCCCCACCTTAAGCAGACTGCCCTGTAAGGGCAAAAGGGCAGCAAAGGCCTTCACCCTGGATTTCCTCAAATCCAAATGTGTCTGCCACATTGCAAGAGCTAAGCCTTAGGCATTAGTCACTGCTCACCTGCCCTCAGCCATGCCAGTGCTCAGTCATTCATTGTGCTTCTCTGCATAGCCTAGGACCTGTCCCTAGGAGCTCACCATGGGTGTCTCCCCATACCTATGGTACAAGTTGATTCTTATGGGGCAAAGGGTTAAATCTGAGCTAAGAGCTTGGTGAACTGGTCACTCTTTCGGAGAAGGTGGATTCAAAAGCAGAGTTGCCTTAACTTGTCCCTCCCTACCATGTCAGGTTATGGACTACGTTTGATCTTACTCAGAGAGAAACTTCCATGTAATCTGTTTGCCCTCTGCAAACAGTTCAGAGCAAGGAGGATGCATAGAGCTGTAAATTTGGCCAGGGTTTCCTTTGTTCATTGGCCAGCTGTTCAAATTCAGGAGGTTCTTTCTAAAAAACTTCCAAAAGGAGGTTGAAAAAAACCTGCTCCAGATTGCAGTCCTCAGATGCACTTCTTTGCTGTCCTGCCTGGAGTATAATAGCAGGAAGAGGTGTAAGAGTGTAGGCACTCTATCATTCCCTCTGGGCAATTTATATGGGGAACTGCTGCTGGACTCTATGCTATGGGATGACTGAATGTGGTTGGTGCTGGCAAGGTTTAAGCTTGTGCTTAGGCACATTCATTCAGGGCTGCACTGTAGCTATCAGCTATCCGTCCAGGAAGGCCATGGAAAAGAGGTTTCCTGTGAATGCAGCTTTGCCTCAGCAGAAGAGACTCATGGTATGTTGAGCATCAATCTTTAGTGGGGGAGATAGGAGACCCAGTTCCTCACTCTCCCTTTTGGAGATGTAAAAAGCACTTTTATTGCCCTTACTTCTCCTTACCTCGAAGAAATGGTGCAGAAATCGTATCTTTTAGTCCTTTTTCATTACTTTCTTTGCATGTGAGCAAGAGGACAGCAAAAAAAGAAAGAAAAAAAAAACCAAAAAAACAGGGAGTGCCACACCCTGCAGGCTGCTCTGTTTTGTACTGTGTGATGGTGCTGTCACATCAAAAAATAGGAGCAGAGGAGTGACCAATCCAGTAGTGGTATTTCTTGCTCTCCAACAAGCATGGGCTGAATGCCATGTGCCAGCTTTTCAGCTGGGAGCTGACTAACGGGGAGATGGATTCATGCTCACAGCAAACCCCTGCTCCGTCACATTAAGCAAGGCCTGAGGTGTGCCTTTCACCAAAACATGCTGGCTTCTATCAGCAAATCTTCCAGAGCTGTTTCAAAACACAACCTCCGTTCCACCTCAGGGCACCACAGAGCAACTCCTGCACGCACTTGCATTGCACACACAAGGCAAAACTCAAAGACCACCGGCTAGGCCAGCAGGGCCGGTTTGCCAAGCCTCTGTCCCCAGCAGAGCTATAGGCAGCACTAGCTGTGGGATCTCAAATCCCATGCCTGTTAGTGTGACCTTGGGTGTGGCTCAGCTCCACCTCACTCAGAGTTCTCCTTGAGATGGCACATGCCCTGCAGGGATGCCCAGCTGCTGCATGAGGGGAGCTTGGACTGCATGCCAAGTGTCAGCCATAGCCAGGAGAGCCGACTGCAGGGCCTGCCACGAGGAACTGCCTCTAACCAAGGAGCTGCTAGCAAGACTGAGGTGCTGCCATTTGGATGCAGTTCCTTGAGCCTATCCTCAGTCTTCATGTTGTCCCTAAGTTTGACAGTGGTGTGAGACCTGTTAGGGGGGGGATTTTGGCTGGCTCAGACCTCTGTTATCATAGATAGATAGATAGCAAGCTCTGTGCTTTTACACTCTTCATACCATGTTCCCTCCTCTGTGTTTGCTCAGGAGAAAAGACTCACAGTATGTGAGTGGACTCTATCCAGCAATGTCAAGTGGCCAGTGCCTGGGCAAGGCTGCTCTCAGAGGTGCCTTGAGGAATTCAAAGCCTTTAGGCAAAAGTTGCTCAGGAAACACTGCCTCAGTCAGCTCCCCGGCCTCTGAAATACAGCTATTTCTCTAGCAGGAGGCATCCGGGACAAAGAGGACATCAACAAATAATAAAATCCACCCTGCTGCCACGCTGCTGTCAGCCTACCTTCGCTGCCATTCCTATTGTGACTGCCCACAGCACCAACCCCAGTTCCAGTGATTTGCAGGTGGATTGGGCTAAGCACTGCTTCAGTCTCTTTCTGTCCTACGAAACTGCAGAGGCGGGCGGGGTTCCTGCTGTTGGAACTGAAGCCTGGTGCCAGCAAACTGGCTGTGCTGAGCTCCCTTTCTCAGACCTCAAAAAATAGTTTAGGCATTTGACCGCAGGACACACAGCAGACAGATGAAGTGAGAGAAGTGGTGAAGGAGGGGAGGGAGAGTGGGGGAGGTTGTGTGGAGAAAGGCAGGTGAGCAGGGAAAACTGCCAGCCTGCAATCCTACACTTCCCCTCAGCGCTCCATGCTCCTGTGCTGCCCAGGAAGGCACAGCATGCCTTCATTCCTATTCACCACATGGCTTTGGCTAAGCAGGGGCTTGGCTACAGGATCTCTACAGGGTCTCCCATAGCAAAAAGAGAACTTCCAATTGCACCCCAAACTTCCCATGCTCCACTTGGAAAAATGACTGCTGTTCTAAACTAGAGCTTGGCAAACTACTGACAGAGAGGACAGAGAATAGAGTCATGTAGAAAAATGTCAGTGAGAGTCAGAAGTGTTGAACATGCAGTCCTAATTTCAAGCAGGGTTTTCTCATAAACTGAGCCAGTGCTGCTCCAAAAGAGTGCAGCAATTCCATGCCACATCTAGACCAGGTGGGGCTTCCCCTGATGATTCCCTGCTGCACATGCCCTGAAGGTGAGAATTACATTGCCAGAGCCAGCATTCTACCCAACGCCTTTCTTTGCCCCGTTACACAGCTGCATTTCAACGCAAATGCTGAAAAGTTAAGGTGCGTCCCGTGCTGAGCTCGTTCACCAAGTTGAAGTGGCAGAATGAAAGATAAAAGCAGGCTGGAGCTGCAAGGAAAAGGAATCGGGCTCCAGTGAGCAAGAGAAGTTGGTAAAGCTGTTGGAGAGAAACTCTTACCGTGCGGTGCTGGCACCTGTGGAAGCAGGAGCGTGGGGGACTGCGGCGCTGCTGTGCCGGAGTGCGGAGCTGTAGTGAAGGGGAGTGACCTGGTGGTGGTTTAAGTTTCCTCCGGTGGTATGGGAGGGTGGTGTCACTTAGCTCTGTTTTAAAGAAGTTACTATGAATCAGTCTGCCTTTAAAGAGAAGGAGGAAAAAAAAAAAAAAAAAAAAAAAAGTTAGTAAGCTACGCCCTGCTTTGTTGGCAAGGTGTCAAGAGTCTCTGGGAGGAAACCAGCGATTCAAAGAAATGTTTGTAGGGTTGTGTCTGACTCAGAGCACAGTACAGAGACCGCAGCCTGGAAAAAAAGACTGACGCTGATCCAGCTGAGTAATAGAGGCCCACAACAGCATCTGTTTATAAAACTGAACTTCTGGTTGTCATAAAAAAATATTGTGTAGTTACAAATGTGGCAACGTGACTACAACAATACAATTCACTCAAAGAAGCAAACAGCCGGTTGGCATGGGACACAGTGAGGCTGGTGAGTCACCACATCCCTCACTCCAGTGCTGCACGAGGGGACGTTGCCACGGTCAGCCATGTGAGGGAATGCAAATCTGACCTGTGGGATGGACATGGACAAGACTTTTGGAAATATAACAAAATACAGCGCTGGCCTGGTGGTGACTCTGGAGCAAGATGACCAGATGGTGGTGGTTTGCTTCCACAGGGAGAGCACGGGCAGGAAAGATGAAAAAGGGGGTTTGTGATTCACAGTTTTCTGAGGTCAACATTTCTCATCAACTTAAAGACCTTTAAAAATAGATTCTTTACAACTGCGTGGAATTGACTGGTATAGCTCTCATGGGTGGCAAGAGGAGAGGGGATGTGCTTGAGATGCTTGCTGGAGAGGGAGGAAGATGTTTGTCAGAAAACATCTGGGTTAAACTGAGATCCATATTGTGGTAAAGTTGGTGATCTGCTTCCATAAGGAATCAAATCTTTTTTTTTTTTTTTTTTTTTTTCGCAAAAGCCAGAAAAGGGAAGAGTGGATAAAATACCTGCCAAAGGTCTTTCCCTCTTCAGTGAGAGAGTGCTTCGTTAAGTGAAATGAATCATTAAGGCTGGAAAGACTTCTAACATTGCTTAGTCTTCCTACCACCACTCATTCCCACCTTGACAACTAATCATGTCCCTAGGTACCACATCCACGTTTTTATGGAACACCTCTAGGGATGGTATTCCCCCACCTTCCTGAGCAACCTGTTCCAATGAACCACTGCTCTTCCAGTGTTTTTTTTTTGTTTGTTTTTTTTGTGTGTGTGTGTTTTGTTTTGTTTTTTGTTGTTGTTGTTGTTTTTTATGTCCAACCTGAACCTTCCCTGGTGCAAGTTAAGGCCATTCTCCCTCATCCTATCACTGTTATCCGGGAGAAGAGGCCAACCCCCACCTCGCCACAACCTCCTTTCAGGTCTTTACAGGGAGCAATAATGTCTCCCCTGAGCCTCCTCCAGATTGAACAATCCCAGTTCCCTCAGCCACACCCCATCAGATTTGTGCTCCAGACTCCTCACAGCTTCGTTGTCCTTCTCTGGATACTCTCCAGGGCCTCCATGTATTTTGTGTATTGAGGAACCCAGAACTGAACACAATACTTGAGAAAGCTAGTGCTCTTTGCTGTCTACACAGATTAAAAAAACCTTGCTGTTTTTCAGATTATTCCTTTTCTCTAGAGTTACTGATATGTGTTTTGTCCCTGTCTAATTTTAGACTATAGCAACCAACTTAAAAACAGAGCTGTGGATGAGACAGCAGCAAATACGATATATATTGTAGGCAAAGACTCCATGCCCACACAGTCCCATGGGAAAATAAAGACAGAATTTTGTTCTGCAAGGGTAAAATAATCCTAATTGTGCTTAATACGTATGGGTTAGAACATGCTTTTTGGTTATATACGTGAATATGATACAAGGGAAAGAAAAATATAATTGCTTAACCTGGAGAAGGCTCTGGTATTCGCATTGAGCTACACTGTCCACTTGCCCTTCCCTATCCCCCAGCAGAGTTTATTGGACTAAAAGATGCTCAGCTCTGCACAAATGCTGACCAGAGTTCAGTGACGATGGATCATCCTTTTGTCCCCAGGCCTGCTCACAAGTGGCTGCCACCTGTTATATGGCAGCTGGCTGCAGCAGAAGGGCTCATCTGAGACCCTGAGACACTAACACCTGCATCTAAAACACATGCATATGGGGCAACAACAGTGGAGTCTGCTAAGAGGCAAAGTGTGAAGTGACTGAAGACTGGCAAAGCCTATTCTTCCAGAGAGAGCAAACTCATCATGTACAAGCTGCTCTAGCTCTGTCAGGCAATGAATGGTCAACCTCAAGCACTTTGCGGGGAGGCAGGAGGGTTCTGCGGCGTCAGCAGCAGCTTGCCCACAAAAGTGTTTCCTCCCTGCTCTCCATCTGGGAAAGTTGATGCCTGGCCAGCAGAATAAAGAGAAGTAACCAGACAGGCCACATATACTGTGACTGTTGCCCCAGAGGAGCATTGCTATCCTGGCAGCAATTGGCTTCATTCCTGTTGCTATAGCTGGGTGTGGGAGGGGGTAACAGCAATTGTCAAGCAAACAAAGGTGCAAACAGCTGCTCCTTTTTGGAAGCAGTGCTGCATGTGGGCAAGATGACTGACTGTTTAAGTAAGTAAGAGGAGTCCCCCTAATGTCAGGGTATGATGAGGAGCAGCTCAAGTTTCACTGAGCGTATTGGTAGCTCTTTGGATATTTCTACCCACCTTGAATCTTCTTGTCCTTCTGGACAGGGATACAGGGCAGAAGTGAGAAAACTTTCTACCAGTAAGTAGAGGTAGGAGAATGTTTCCAGTTGATGAAATCTGTCATGTTTTCTGTAGCTGTTTGTCTGTGGGTGAAGCATGAGCCCAATAAACCTTCTTGTATGTGTGAGGGAGAACCAGCCCTACCCACCCAGCTCGAGTAGAGGCTGGTCTTTCTGTATACTTCTAGCAACTTCTCTTGTTAGGGTGTGTGGTTTTCACAAGGCAGGTTGCAATGTAAACCATGACATGAAAAGTGTCATTACAGGATCTAAAGTGTAAAGCATGCTTCCAGTTTGACATGCTGAAGTTGGATTGCCTGAGATGCACACACCATAATTCATGGTGTCCCTTGACCTAAGCATCACTCATTTCACAGGCTTTTCAAGGTGCCTACAGCCAACTAATAGTTGTTTGGGTCACAGCCATGAGAACTAAAGCTGGGGGAATCAAGGCTGGCATTTCCACAGGCAATGAGGGTGAAGATTTCCCATGCATGCCAAGCCTTTACTGAAGCTCTTCCCAAACACTGCTTTATATCTACTTGGTTTGCCATGTCTTATACTTCTGCAAACATCACTACTGTGCACGACCAGTAGTCCTTGGTAACAAGAAGGGCATCTGCGGTGACATTAGATAAGAAAGACAAACATTAAGATTTGACAAGCCCAGATCAAAGGAAGAATGGGTGATAGGAACTGGGAGATGAAGTGTGGAATTAAGGGTGGGGAAGGGATAGTCGGGCTCAGCTGAAAGCATCCAGAACATATTTCTAGAGGGGGGTACCGTTCTTGCAGTTTCTTTAGATGCCAGAATCAATGCCTGGTCGAGGTTTCTGAGTTCCCATGCTCTCTGGGATGTTTTCTGGCACAAATTCAAAAGGACATACATGTACTATTTGAGTGAGCTTTTCTGGATAACAATCTCCACATTGTATATTATGTCATATGGATCTAAACATCATGTCTTTCAATCTGAAAACACTTAACCCCTTTCCTCTCTCTTGTATGTCTTATTTATTCTGTGCAACATCCCACCGGCTTATTTTAGAAATGGTAGAAGTTATGTGCTCCATGCTGTTTGCTACTTCTCCACTTACTGTATACATGGAGCAGGTAAGGCTGAGCCTGAGTTGATATGTGGGTTAAAAAGATAGAAACCAGCAAATTTCATACTGCTTTATAGTGGTGTAACTGTGTTTGTGTGTGTGTCCTGGGGCTATCCATGTGATACAGTAATTTGCAGAGACATATGGTACATCTCAGAGCCATATGATAAACTGCATTTGTCACGCGTGACCCTGCAGGGCTTCAAATGGGAACATTCATCCACTGGAGAGAGGGCGAGGTTCCCTGATTTATAGCTTTGCTTAGTTTTGAGGAAGCAGATATTGGAAATCACACCTTCATGGGTTTGGTCATTTCCCTAATAAGTGTTGTCATGTTCCTTTCCCCTTAAAAATTGCTAGACTACCAGCACTTAGGGAAGCTGACTTCACAAGCTCAGTGGTACAATAAAGGAATGGATTGCGGTCGGCAGTAAATAGACTTGGCCTATTTTATGGGGGGTTTTTTTGTTTTTGTTTGGTTTTGGTTTGGGTTTGTTCGTTTGTTTTTAGTTTTTTGTTGTTGTTGTTTTTGTTGTTGTTTTTGTTTTTTGTTTCATTTTGCTGGCAGGGCTGATCTTTGGCTCCCTTACTTTGGTGAACTGCATGAAGAACAAAAGCTAGGGAAGTATCTACATCTGATTTTTCTGAAATCACTTAGAACTGCCAGCCTGACTGACCTTTTGAAATTGGCTGATAGGCACATAGTCCAAAATGCCCTGGGTTTGTAGTGTTTGAGGAGTTCGGTGCACAGCTTTGATGAATAGGACTTGCTGTAGTCCCTCCAGGACTTGTGCCTTACAAATAAGTTCAGTGTCAGAATGCATTGCCTGTATCCTACCTACTGCATCTGGGAAGCCCCAGTGCCTGCTTGTTTCTCAGCAGTAATAAATAATAAATAAGGTCATGAGATAACAGCATTCCTTCCATACTTTTCATGGCAATTAGAACTCAGTTTTGTCCCAGCATGTGAGAAGGGCCAGATGCTTCATTCTCGTGATGGAAGGGAGATGAGGATGGATTATGATCCTTCTGTATGATGAACCCACTGACATCTCCACCTTAGTCTTAGAGTACTGGCATACACACTGTGGTCTCTGCAACAGGTCTATAGATTTTGCCAGACTGAGCAAACAATAATTAACTGGGAACTTGCTGAGGGCGTTGTACTAGCTCTCAGCCTGGTCAGGTAGCCCAGAAATGCTGTGCCTTACCAGGAGCTGTTGGATGGGCTGAATGGGATCCTCAGGTTGAAGTTCTAAACACCTGAGAAAGGCAGTGTGAGCTGGCCGGAAGTGAAAACTGAGACCTAAATCTAAGAAAATGTAACTTTCTTCCCTTCTCTGGAGCAAAAGTTGAGGGCGCGGTAATATGAGGGCCATCTGAAATGAGGTCTTCGTTGCTTTTGAGTGGGGGAACTACACTCCCCATCTCTTTTTCTCTAACTTCTACTTCAATGTCTTCCTTTTTTTAGGTTGGAAACACCACAGTTGAAGACATTTGCTTGTAACATGCAAATGGTCCCTCTTCCTCAGCAGCCCTGCTTGAGCCGTCACTTTCCCTAAGAGCCTCTCCCATTCCACATCAAAAGGGTAGTGGTTAGTGGTATTTTCCACCTGCTCATGAAGGTCTCTCTCATCCATTCTGGCAGCCAAGGAGATTTCCTTTATTGCTTTTTCCTGCTCCTGGCTCATTTCTACTTCTCTCTTCTGTGGCTACTGTTTTGCACAGTTACCCTACTGACTGCTTCACCAACAAGTTTTACTGTGTTAGTGGAGAAAAAAAATTCTGCAAGCACCAAGAAATGGCATGACTTGAGAGCGCTTTGTTGTTTTCCTTTGATTCAGTGCTGACAAAAGGAATTGTCTGCATGACCATCCTGGACTGTAATTGCGTCACTGGCTTAGAAATGGACTTAAGCTAAGAGGCCAAAGAAAAGCAAGTGCCATTTCTGCTGCAGTTGAGGTTTGATAATTGGACATTAGGTGGTGCTCCCATGGGTTTTTTGTTTGTGTCATCTCTACACAATGTTTAATAGACTTCTTAGAGTGTAGATGTTGGTATCCTGGGACATGATTTAATGGTTGATGGTGGTGATGGGTTGATGGCTGGACTAGATAATCTTAGTGGTCTTTTCCAACCTTAATTATTCTATGATTCTAGGAATCTCCTCTGCAAGCAGAGATAAGCTCTTGAAGCATGCATCAAGAGCAAGTGTACTTGCCCCTTACTCTCATGCACTAATTTATGTAGCATTGTAATGTCACTGGCCCTATATGTATGTAAAAAGTGACAGTGCTACACTAGAAAGGATAGAAATGGCAAAAGACCTGGCATATGAATAAGCCAGTATTGTTTACTCAACTAAATCAAAAGGAAAGCTCAGGGAAGACTTGCTGCAGCCTTGCTGCAGAGGCTTCCCTATTAGTCCCTGAGAGAAAAGAAGGGGAAGGGAGGGGAAAGACACAAAGCTGAATGAACGGTAAGGCAAGAGGAGAAAGAAAGAGGAGAGGCTGAGAAATAAAGGCAGTTTGGACATAGATTTGGTCAGGGCAGGGCAGAAAGGGCTGAACATAATGGGAAATTAAGCCAACGAGGAAAGTGCCTTCGAACTCCAAGCCCCTGAGCAAAGTGCAGAGTGCTGGTAGGAGGCTGGGAAGTCCTCTCCCTCCTTCTGGGGTTGCATGACAGAAGAGAGGGGAGGATTTCTAAGCTAGCTTTTTCATTCCTCGATAAAGAGGGAAATGATTCCTCTGACTGCAGAGGCATACTTCCCTTCTGAAAGAGGAAACATCCAAATGCATCATGTTATGAGCTAACTTCCGATCTTATTTGCAGCAGAGCAATACTGGAACAACTTGCATTGATCCCATGGCAGTCTTTCTGATTTTGAATCAGAAAGGGACTGAATGAGTGCCATTCTGTGAAGAAAGTAGTGTAAAGCAAGAATTTGGGGGATCTCTCACCTTGGTGGAGAGATTGAGTACTGAACTAGGATCTTCCCCCTTTCTTACTCCCTTCTCTCTTGCTTCTTGCCAGCTGTCCACCGATCTTTTCAGAGAGAACATAAATTTTGCAGTTCTTCTCCTCATATACCTTCTACTTTTCTGTATCCTATGCCTACACAAATGCAAAAATGTTCACTACTCCATTTCTTCTCCTTTTATAATGTACAGTCACCACATTCATGTCTCCCTTGTATTAGAGGCAGGATATGGGCAGGAAATAATATCGCAAGATTCAAACTTGAAAAATGCAAACCTATTATCTAGGGAAAAATAAACCCAAACTTAGCTATTCAAAGGGCGGGAGCCTTTGGAACTTGCAAAAGAAAGAAAGCTGGAAGCAACTTATCAGGGACAGCAATGCTGGAGAAGAGCTTGCAATGTGATATAGTACTTAGTGGGGTAGCAGGCAGCCAGTGTAACTCAGAGTTTTTTAGATGCTCTTGTCCCACTTGCATCCACAAATTTCAGTGCCATATCTCAGGCTAAAAGGCCCTTGAAGTGATGATGACAGTGAAGCCTGAAGGTTCTTATTGCTGAAAGGATTTACCCCAAATCCTGGCAAGGGATTGCTCAAGATCCAGCAGCACTGTCGAACTGGCTGGTCTGTGATACCTCCACAGTAGAAGTCACAGAATTACAGATTCACTGAATGTTGAAGTTGTAAGGCACCTCTGAAGCTCATCTTGTCCATCTCCCTGCTCAAGTATGGCCACTCGGAGCAGGCTGCACAAGATCATGCCCGGGGGGCTTTTAGAGACTTCTAAGGAGGAGATTCCATATCCTCTCTTGGAAAGTTGTGCCAGTGGTCCATCACTTGCACAGCACAGAATTGCTTGCTGGTGTTCAGAAGGAACCACCTGCATTCACCATTGCCTCTTGTCCTGGCACTACTGAAAGGAGCTTTATCCATCTTTTCACCCTCCCTTCAGGTATTTGAAGACACTGAAGATGCCCCTGAATCTCCTTTTCTCCAGACTGAACAGTCACAGTTCTCTCAGCTTTTACTTACAGGAGAGGTGCTACAGTCTATTCATAATCTTGGTGTCCCTGTGCTGGATTCTCTACAGTTTGTCTGTGTTTCTCTGCTATTGGGGAACCCAGAACTGGACACAGTACATCAGATTCAGCCTCTCCAATGCTGAGTAGAAAAGAAAGATTATTTCTCATAACCTGCTGATGTTACTTTGCCTAATGCATCCAAAAATACTATTAGCCTTCCCAAAGGTATCATATCCCTGTGCAGCTGGAAGTGTGGGAAGACATGATCTAGACAGGGAGGAGGAGAAAGGGAGCATTTACCACATTGCCTGTCTCTGAGGATGAAGAGATAGCACAGAATTAAAAGCCTGGGCTTTTTGACTGCAAGCGTACTTATAAAAAGTGATACTTTGTGGGTGTGGAATGAAAATCAGCCAAGAGTTTCAATGGCACAAGATGATTTTCTAAATTCTGAAAAATCGGACAAAAAAGAAGGAGAATGAATGAATTGAAGGAAAGGGCATTGCACACTGGTAAGTAGTGCTCCCTGGTGAAGAAGGACAATTCCTGAAGGTGGTGTGATGAATTGCTTAAGAGGATGTGGCTAGTAGGGGGAATTTTTGAACCTTGAACGAAGCTTTAGGGTTGCAGTTACTAGGTTCCTGAGAATAAATGTTGCATCTTCTGTGATATGCAAGAATGTGGGTCTAATTTGTAACACTGGTTCAAACTGGACTAAAGGGTGAGGTAAAGAAAAATGATGCACAGGTTAAATAACCCCCAGCAATTACTTTGCTATAGCTGTATCTGCATAATGAATGGAACAGGGTGAAAAACAAAAGGTTGAGAGGCACCATCATGTTCAGCACTTCCAGAGGAACAGGACAAAGGTCTCTTGAGCATAAGGTCCCATTCTCTTCCATGTGTGTGTCGGGGTGAGCAACGTGCAGAGAGGGTGATGAGAACCTCAACATCCTATTTCTGTTATTGTGGATACAAAGACAGAAATCCATGTGTTGGGAAGCTCTATGTGGTACCTGATCTATAACTCAAGTACCCTATAGTTGGTTATATTCCTTAAAATGAAGATGTTATCCACAAGTGATGGAGGTCTTTTGGCCTCATGGGCCACTTGCAGAGCAGATATTCCCAAGCAGGCATCACAAACAGCTCCATCGGCTGCCTGTAGAGTCCTTCTCTCTGTAAGAAGAGTGGTCAGGGTAGAGGAGAAAGGAGGTCCCAATCTCCTTTGGCTTTTCCAAGGTTCACAGCAAGGACAGCCTTATGTATCTCAGAAGCAGTGGCGTGCTGATGGACAGACCAGCTATGATCAGGCACTCAATTCTTGCAGGCTGCACTGCTGCTTCATGGAGGCTCCTCATGCTGCCTCCCACCCATTTGTTCCAATTCCATGCTTACACTTTCATGTCTCAATGTAAAGGTCATTTCCATGCTGTGGATCAAGCACTAGTCATAATGGAGCTCTGAGAATTAGCAGAGACCTCCATACGTCAGGGCCTCCAAAATGGGTGATGACAGTGAAAATAGGGTGGAAAGAGCAACAAAGAAGCTGCAAAACCTTTGGTAGCTGACCTGCATTTCTCTCTCAGGAGATATTATGGCTATCTCTGCTGTCTCCTTTCGAGAGAGCAGATTATATAGATGCACTGAAGACACGAATTCCCAGTCTCTTTTCTGGAAACAGATCCCACCCACTGCTCTCACAAGCAGCAGCTGTTAATTGTCTTACTCCCTGTATTGCCCAACACCAGCAGCTGATGCTGCTTACCAGAGCATGTCATTGGGTACATGTGTGTCCGTCCCAAAATGACTGGAGAGAGAGGTCAAGCTGGAAGTCACTGAGTCACAGGAGACCCCAGGTATGCTCTCCTGGCAGGGAAGCAGTGTGAAGGTTGCCAGTCAGCCCATGTCTTGCTGGATGCCATGTGCTATTTGTAAATCTGAGCCTTTAGCACAAGAAAGACCAGGTTGTCACTGTAATTTAAAATCCTTTCGTGGTGCAGAGAAATGTCAGCAGGCAGTTACAAATAACGGAAGGTCTGACATAGACACAAAGAAGCTGTTGTTTTCTGCTTGTCCTGGCTGTCAGTGGTGTTGGGTTGCTCAGTGTTGCTCAGTAAAGCAGTTTTGGAATTCTTCTGCCTTCCTTGAAAGCTGAAGACATGCGAAGGGCAATGTCTCTGTCAAAATAAACTCTTGCCAGGCTGCTGTGTGAAGAGCTGGGATGCTGACATGCAACAGGGTGAGGGTTGGCACTGGGCCCAGGCAGGGAGCCAGGGAGAATCCTCTGGCGAAGCTGATGTCTTCCTTTTGATAACTTGGTTTCCACCTGCAGGTGTAATCGATACCCAGGTGGTGCAGTGACTCAACTTGCCTGTCTTTGTTGCTGTTGGGTTTCAGCTGCACGGAGCAGTAGGGGAACTGAGGGGAGGGGAGGGGTTTGAGAGGAATTCCTGTCTCAAGAACCACAGAGGCATTTTCATGCCTGGCATTCTTTCCCCAAGGTGGCCCCTCTCATCCTGGAGACAGCGTGGCACCTGAAACCATGGGCCGTGTGGGTTATTTACAGCTGCAAAATCAGGAGCAGAAGATTGATTTTTTCAGATGAGAATGCTAGCTGAGCTGAGGGAGGCTGAGGGGCTGGATGTGGAGGAGCTGGGGTGTTTCAGAAGAAACTCAGCATGATGAGCCTCGGAGTGATTTTGGCTCGGAGAGTTGTGGTTTGACAGAGGAGGGTGGAGAGTGTGCTGTGCCCACATTTGGCTCATTGATCTGCTTTCTTCTCCATCCCACTTGATGGATGGCTCAAGGAGGATCCTTCATATACAAGCTTGTTCATGAGTAGAAACTTGTCCAATGCATCCTTGCCTGCCATCACCAGCTGTCAAAAAAGAGAAGGGTCATGTCAGGAATGAGCCAAGCATTGGGAGCAGAGGAAATGGAAAGGAATGGTGAAGATCTACACCATGTCCCCGACTTGTGGGAAGAGTACCAACCTTTCCCATGCAGTAACTCAGATTTTTTTTTCTGTGTTTCACAGAATCATAGAATCATAGATTGGTTTGAGTTGGAAGGGCCCTTTAAAGGCCATCTGGTCCATCCCTCCTGCAATGAGCAGGGACACCTCCAGCCTGACCTTGGGTGTCTCTAAGTATAGAGCATCCATCAGCTCTCTGGACAACCTGTGCCAGTGCCTCACCAACCTGACTGTAAAAAACCTTTTCCTTATATCCAGTCTAAACCTCCTCTTTTGTGGCTTGAAACAATTTCCCTTTGTCCTATCAAAGCTGTAGTCCTCACATCCTTGTAGGCCTCACATCCACTCAAACTCAGCAACACAGAAACTAGAGTGTCTGTGTATGTGGATTTGAGATCGAGAACATTAGAAGAATGAGTCTGGATATCACCAAGAATACTCTCACATGCCTCAAGTGCCAATGCACTGCATCTGTAAAAGGTTGGTGCCAGGCAGTCCCATTCACTGGACCTGTGCACTCTCAAAGCTGAGTTCTTGGTGTGGGGAGCTCAGACAAAGAGGACTGCAAGTAAGAGAACAAGCATCAGCGTGAGCACTTTGAATGGTCAGTTTCGACAAAGAGCTCATCAGAAGTATGTCCCAGGGCTCTGTAATTCTGATGCTATTCAACATACTTGTAACAACTAGGAGAGGAATGTGAATAGCAAGTTAACAGTTTACCTGTGGCCCACAGTTATTCCAGAGAGACAATCTGAATTTAACTGCAAAGGATTGCAGAAAATCTCTTGTCGCAGAGGGTCTTGGCCCTCCCTGACAGATTACATAAAGCGGCAGCAAATGCAAGGGAATTCCACGGGGAGGAAAACAACCTGACTGTGCTGATACACTGAGAAGCTCCAGGTCAGACATTGGCAGCAGAGAAAGAGATCTTGGAATCATTGCAGGCATTTTGCTGAAAGCTCTCTTGAGGCTCCGAGGAAGTCAAACAGAAGCATGAGGAATGTGTACAGAAGAATATGCCTCCTCATACTGCATGGCTTTCTGAACATTTGGAGGTTTCAAGTGCTTTCAAGAACCACTTAGAAGAGCTTAGAAACACTAGCATGCATAGAGAGAATGTCAGCCATGATCAGAAATAGGAGAGAGAGTCTGGACGGGAACGGATTGCTAGTCTTGGAAATGAGATGCCTGAAAGGAAGCCATGAACGGTATGGGGAACGTCAACAGAGAACGAACATTCACGCAGTCTCCTATCACATAACCTAATGGCACCTGATAAAGTGATCAGGCTACAGGTTTAAAACAAACAAGCTACGTTCCTTTCCACTTAGGCGTCAAGGAATGATGGAGCTCGTTGCCACAGAATGTTATAGAAGGCAATGCATGAACAACATAGCCATGTCTGTGCAGCACAGCTCCTGTCATTGCTGAATACAACAGCAGAGATACTATCTTTGTATCAGCAGGCTGATGGAAGATGAACTGATGTACTGGGATATAGTTCACTCTTCCTCTCATTCTTATACTTCTTTCCTTAATAACTGGTGATAGCTAGAGAAGAGATATTGGATGCTTGATCTGGGATAGTACAGATTCTACATTTTTAGTAAAACTCTTTTTTTTTTTTCTTACAGTCATCCTCCAAATATCTGTCAGCTGGCCAGATACTGCAAGAGAAGCAGAAAGTGACCAGTGAGCTGGAGAAGACTGCAAACTTCCAGGCGGACAGCTGACATACCTTATGGACATTCCTTGCATTTGTTGCACTGGTGTGCTAGCCACAGGATTAACAAGAAACAAGGCCACATGAGTGAAAGTGAGCAAAAAACTGAGCAAAAACAAATTATTAAAAGGAGAATTGTATTGTTTTTCCTATTAATTTTACCAGGGAGACAGATGTCCTTTCACATTTAGGAAATAGAAGAGAGACTTAATGTTCTCCTGCTGAACAAACAGTAAATACGCTCTGGATGTAGGATCCAACAGCTACACCTGTCCAAGCAGGAAATGTCAAGTTCCATATCAGTAGTGAAATCTGGATTCCGCGTATTTGCAACCATGAGTAGGATTTTTGCAGAAATAACTGGGAGTAAAATTTGTCCCCAAGTGTGCTGGTCCTCTCAGCTTGCATAGATTCATTGCTTGAGGCTGAATATCAATTGAGGAGTGTAGTTTTGCATGGATCAGCTGGAAGGAGGTATAAGCTGCCCACAGACAATCTTTGCAGAGGAGTTATCTTCAACCAACTACAAGCCCAGGACTGTGGGATGCTGGCAACAGAAACAAGTTGATTGTGGCTTAGCAGTTTCAACCAGCACACAGTCCTAGCCACAGCATCTCCAGGGGTGTTTCACAACACAGGATCCTGTCAGAGCTCAGGGAGGGGAAAGAATACACTTTCTGTGAAAATTACCTTCTATTTTTTTATGCTCTTTCCATGTCCATTTGCTGATATCCACTGTGGTTTTTTAATGAATAATTCAGAGACTACTGCGTTTAGGACAATGTGTGTGTGTCAAAGTATTTAAGCTGTGGTTCTGCTTTCTTTCTCTGTTGCCCAGTTCCAGACTCCACCTTCCCTCCCTGCCCAGCCTACTCAGTAGACAATGTTTTTCCATTTAATTTCATGAGACAAACGCAACACATTCTCATCCCTTCCCCCATGCTTGGAGAAGAACAGTCCACATCTGGAGGCCATTCACGGCTGGAAGATCTCTTCTGACATTCCTTGCTTTGAAATCTAACCCATGTAACCTTCTGTCTAAATACTCTGTGCATGGCAGAAAGGGGCTTTGTGAAGGGAGTCAGTGAAGCAGCCTGTGACCCCTACATCCTTCTGCAAGTGTCAGACCTCAAGACTGCAGAAAATTTTCCCCACAGTGTAATTGTTATTTGGTTTAGGACTTCCTAGCTTTATGTTCTCCAAATGCCAGCTTTGAAAGCAATTTGTAAAGTAACCAAAGCTCAGAGGACTTTATTTTCCTGCAATGTTAAACATGCACAACAACAGTTAAATGAATATGTCTGAAGCACTTTGTAGATTCCAAGATTCACAACCAGATCTCCAGTTGGTGGCCTGTGGGCTGCATTTTGTCTGTAGAGCAGTTTGCCCAGCTTCCAATGGACTTTTCCACAACTGAAAAATAAGACATCAGGTTTTTCACATCATCCTACTCAGTTAGAGTAAATCCCTGTAATATAATCTGACCCCTGTTCACTAGAAGGGTAGATAATTTGTAATTACATCTTAAATGCCTTGGAATGGAGACTTGCTTGTTATCTTTGCATGTCCTTAGCCCATCTATACCTTCGTCTTTGACTGCATTACTAAGTGCTTTACAGTGCCAGTAAACACACTCATCATTGTCATAAACACCTTTGTCATGACTAATAGGACAAAGATCAATGAGCTGCTGGCCTAGCCTATAAGGGCTGGCACAGGTATGTCTTTTGAAAAAAAAAAAAAAAAAGAAGAAGAAGAAGAAGAAGAAGAAGAAGAAGAAGAAGGAAAGATGTGTCCTGTTTGCTTCCCAACATTATTCTATCTGCTTTTATGCTCTGATAATGTCAGTTGCTCCCAGCATTCAGTAGCACAGCCCATTCCTGCGGGTACTCATTCTTTTGGCTGTGTGATAGCCTCACCTGATTCACAGTACTGGGCCTCTGGGACCCAGATTATGTCCAGCTATCTTAACTTCCAGCCTCACTGAGGCTTTGTTGTACTCTCATTGCACACCAGCTTTCCTGGAAGCATCCTCCTCAATGTTGCTTCTTGTGCTGCAGACCTGAGCAAACTAACAAAGCTATACTTATCTGGAAAATGTTCTTGGGTGGCTGGTGAACTTCTAAAGTAAGTGAGCCTTAAGAGATACATATGTAGGTCCATGTACTTGAGAGGTGGAGGAATATATTATAAAAGAGTTATACTGATTTTCCTGTTCTCAACCCCTGAGACATTAAATGTATACCTTCACCTCTTTAAAAGTTAATTATTATAGTATACGATCTATGACATCCTGTTTTACTTCATACTACTACAGGCAGTGTTCAGCTCACACGCCTTAGCTGAGAGGATAGCAATAAAGTGCTGAACAGGAGTGGCTGAAGTCATGGCACATCTCCTATGGACTTGTCTGACTCAATTTTTCAAGGCTGTCCCACATAACTAATATAATTAATGTAATAGCCTACACGTATCTGGGCCATATACAGCCTGTTGCTACCTGCATTTGATTTGCATATGACTATTTAGGACTGCAGAGGGAACTAGGTTCTAGGGAAAAAGGGGTGCTTTTTATCATGCTATAATTGTTCTTTGTGTGTTACAGTCACCAAAACATCTGGAATAGGCATGTATTTGGGGCGATATCGCTGGCTGTGCCTTGAGCTTAAGTGACCCTTAAGCTAAAAGAATACTTTTAGCACTGAGATAAAGTTACTCTGATAGAAAAGGCATAATGGTACTCAGTACTCTTAATGATTTCTTACTCAAACAGTTTGAGGAAAAAAGACGGTATTGTAACTAATTGTTAGTACTGTTACCAGCTCTGTGGCAACTATCATAAAGTAGGATCCCAACATGGTAGGTGCTGCTCAGAAATGCCAGACACTGCTATACTTCAAGGTAAGTGTGGTGCTGAAATGCCATAACGAATGCCACCGCAGAGATTTGGGTTCCTGTTTTGGAATGCAAAGCTCAGCCATTGTAAGGAGCCTTTTTCTTTTCATATACTCCTTGGTTTGGGTATTTTGGGAAATATTTCTAAACCATGAAATGTTGATCTCTTCACTTTGGCTATTCTATTGCTGGTGACTGTGTGATTGACTTTGGAAGCAACCAGGCCAATCACATCTGGATTTCAGGCTCTTCACTTGCTGTAAGCAGCTTGAGATGGTCACAGCTACTGTCAGAGACTGCAGTGGAATTGTGGTTTCCTCTCACTTCTGAGAATCTGACTCTTGCTCCTGGCATCACAAGCAGCATGCTTCTTTTTGACAAGAGACTGAACCAGGGTAGAGCAGGGAAAAGCTGGGCTTTCACACATCACGACAAGATTTCATCATGTGAGGATGGAGGCAAGCAGAATACACTACTTAAGGGAGAAGTTAAAAAAAAAAATAATGGAGTAATGGAAAGAGTTTGAGTGAAAGGAAATTTTTAGTTGAATATCAGGAAATCTTTGCTAGCAACTGCCTTTTGTTAGTGTGTGGAATAGCTTCCCAAGGGAAGCCCAGTAATGGAAGCTTAGCCTATCAATTCTGGTTTCCAGAAATGGCCTAGATGCAGAAGAACACACTGCTGGCCAGGAAACAAACTTGCTGTGGCCAGGGCAAAGACTATGGGTGTAACTCTCTACCATATAAAGCCAGCGTAAGTGTTGTTAGTGACCTCAGGGAACACAGACTTCCACACAGGAATCAACCCAGTACTGATTTTTCATCTCTTCTGTATCTGAAGGTATTTCTTTTTAGTGCACTGGTGGTGGCAGAGTAACCAGGACATCTGAAACCATGCCGCTTACACTCAATTCTGTTTCTCATTTCCTTTCACCGTTAAAAAAAGGTGCAAGAGTCTCAGAGATGCACAAAACAAAGGGAAGAGAGAGACAGAGCTCCTTCCCCCCAGCAGAGTAGGGGAGAGCACATCCATCCTGTGCACTGTACATGAAGCCTTTAAAGCTGTATTTGTTCAATGAGCAGAAACACTTTGGCTTCTTGTCTGGCAGGGTCAGGGTTCAGGGAAGGAAGAGATGCCTTTCTGCAGGTTTGTTCTTCACCTGAGCCCTCTGTTCCCCTGGGACTCCTGTAAAGCAGTCCTTACAGCAGAGGCAGATTTGCTCCCTCATGCCGATGACTGTCAGTGGAAGCATCTGTCTGTTGTCAGTTGTGCCCCCAAGGTGGCACCCTCCTGATGACTCTTTGTAGTCATTCCTGATGTTCCCCAGCTTTACTGAGGTGTGTTACTGCTCAGGTGCACAGGGCAGCATGAGGAGGGTGGAGGCAAACTGTTGTGGTTTTGAAAGTAAACAGTTTAAGCAACAGTAACCTCTCCACCCAGGTAATCACAGTGAGCAAACATTCTGCATGTCAAAGGTGTTTCTGGAGATAAGAGTTAGTACAATAAGTCTCTTGCTTTCTTGACTTTATCTAATGCTCAGGACTTAATTCCACTTAGCTCCTTGCTGAAGGGAAAGGGCCGTCCCTCTAAGCAGCAGTGCCCCACTAGAGACCACCTGTCAATTTTCCAAGGCTGACAACGATCTCCCAAGGCTGTAAGCATGGTGCTTTGCAAAAGGTGTGAATTTAACCCCTAAAACTTCACCTTTGGCTTAGAGATCAGAGTATATGTCTGATGGAGGGGGAAAAAGGGTGACAGATATAGATGAAAACTCATTCTGATGGCTTGGAAATTCAGCTTAATAGTTGCAAGCTGCACTTGTGCCTGCAAAGCAGGCTGAGGATTTTATATTTCCTCTCCTTCCCCCTCCTTATTTATTTATTTATTAATTATTCGCACAAGTACTGCTTGCTGGAGAACATCTCAGTTTCCTCGGTTACTCAGCCAAGGGGAGCTCTACAGAAGAAGCTCTGCTGAAGCTGCTACTGAAAATTTGACCTTGTGACCTTTCTGCCATCTATTGGCAGGCCACTGCCATGTTGTGATGGTTACTTAGCAATGTGTTGACAACTGTGTTGAAGGAGTGACAGCTCTGTCATACCAAAGGTCTGCTGAGACTGAAACTCGTAATGTTTGCTTTGCAACATTGCAATGCTTGCATCAGTATATCCCCAACTCATGAAGACAGATGTAGTAATAGAGTGACACTGCCTACGTGTCTGTCTAACTTCCATTGATGTGTGCTCTGCCGTGGCTTTTTGGCTTGGTTCTCCCAGTGTTCCTGCAGATAGAAACCAAGCTGGGAGGAACTGCTTATCTGTCTGATGGTAGGAAGGCCCTACAGAGGGATCTGAACAGGTTGAATTGATGGTCTGAGGCCAACAGGATGAAGTTCAACAAGACCAAATGCTGGGTCCTGCACTTTTGTGATAACAACCCCAGGCAGTGCTGCAGGGAGGTGGTGAAGTCATCTCTCTGTTTAAGGAAAGGGTAGGTATAGTACTTAGGGACATGGTTTAGTGGGCAACAATGGTGGTAGGTGAAAGATTAGACTAGATGACCTTAAAGGTCTTTTCCAACCTTTGTGATTCTATCATTCTGTGATACTTGCAAAGATCAAAGGGAAAGTTGTATAGTGGCATTTCTGTAAATCTGTACAGCTGAGCTTGGAACTGTGCTCAGGTTCAGTGACTTACAAAAAAAAAAAAAAAAAACAACAAACCAAACCAAGCAAACAAACAAACAAAAACAACAAATGAACGAACAAACAAAAAAAAACCTCACATCTTTTCATTTGTAGTATTTTTTTTTTTTCTTTGTAACAGAATACTTCAGACCATGACAAGTGAGAGCCAGTGGGCTGTGATATAGAAACTTTCATGTGGATAGCAGTTGATGATCAAAACTACCTCTACTGTAGATGTTGAAAACTTATCAATGGCTCAACTTCAGAAATTACTGGCCGGGGAAACTAGCAAATATACCCAAGTGACATTCCTATGGAGGTAAAGTTTTAACCTGGTGGTACTGAACTCATTTATCAGGAGAATTTCAGGTCATTGCTGAAAGTATTTGCACATTGCACAAATAATAGCAGAAAAAGGAACAACAGCAAAGTCAACAAATCACACAGGCAGAGCTAACTTTATACTAAAGTACAGCAAGTGGGACATTTTCCTTGGTTTTTTTTTCAGTTCTCTGTCTAACCTGCGCAGCAGTAGTGTGAACATGGTATTTTGCAAACTCTTTTTCTTTGAGAGATCAGGGACTAGATTAATGTCTTGTGCTGTAGGATTTCTAACCCTGGAAATGAGGTATGCAAGTGAGGGCAGAAGGACTCTGTCTTGGTTCTGTTCTCAAAAAAGGGAAGGGAAGGTGAAAGGATCAGGAGTATAGACATAGCTGGTGAGACCACACTGCAGTAATGGAAGCATGTCTTCTGTTTTCCTGCTTGTAGCTCTCAAAGGGTGCTGAAGACTGGAAAGGACTCAAAAGCAGTTTATACAAGAGAATTGACTTAATCACAGTCTACAAATACTTCACTTGGGAGAGAGATTTCTAATAGTAAACAATGCTGACAGAAAGGTCTCGTTGAAATCTAGGTTACACCTACACTAGTAAATAAATAGATCCAGGGCTAGTTCTCTGAACCTGAGGGCAAGTGGCACAACATCCCTCTGAATTAAAGTCTTTCTCCCTTAAAGTAGGCAGCCCAACCACTGCTGGGAATGGTGCCCCAGTCTGTGGTATCAGACTTTGCTTTGCTGTTTTTAGGAGAGTTCCAGCTGGCACAAGCCAAAACTTGCCAGGAAGTACACTAGCAGCTTAACTATGCAGAAAATTGTATGCTGGTGCTTGATTTGAACTGCTCAGTTTACTAATGCAGAAGTCAGCTCAGTGGCTGGCAGAAAAAGGGTGTTCATTCCAATCTGCAAGGCTCATTAGCCAAGGAGACAGTTCAGAGAGTTAAGTTCCTCATCATTTGGGAGTTCCTCAGTGCAGCCTGAATGTCATTCACAAAAGACAGGGATGTAGCAGAAGCCACGGCCTTTGTCTGAACAGGAGAGAGCCAGAAGGCAAATGCTGTCACAGGGTCAGCTCAGGTGTCTGCAGCATCCCATAGGTGCACCTGTGTCCCTGAAGGGTGTCATAACTACAGGGAAAGCATCTATGAGAAAGTCTTCAGGATCAGAAGAAGGTTTATTGTTCATAGCCATTGCTGCTAGGAGTCCTGAGCTGTGTGAAAAGCACTTGATTAATTCTCTCCACCTTCAAGGTAGGAGATGCACACTGTGCTCCTTGCACTCCCTGCTGCTTTCTTCCATGGGAAGTTTCAGTAACTACACATAGCCTGAAAGTGAGGGGAGTTCTGGGGGCCTAGAAAAAGAGAGAGAAACTTCTAAGGGAGAAGAAACTTCATGTCCCAAACCATGACCATTTTCCAAGAAGAGATGGAAGAAGCTGACTGAGATTCAGCGGGACTCATGTCACTTTCTCTGAATGTACATTTTGACTGTGCACTAGTGAACTGAGTGTCTGAGTCAGGGCCCCTGGAAACCTGGGAGTGAGGAGGTGGAGAAGGAATAGTTCAGGGATCTTCCCATTATGAAATATAGTGGGGAAGGCCAGCTTGGAGGTGTGGTTCCTCTGACATTCCTGCCTCAGTTTGCCAACACACAGCCCCAAGACATCAATTGGTGCTGTCTGGGACAAATTGTGCCTCATCAGATTTGATTTGTGATCCTCAGATTTTTCTTTCACAACAACAAGCAGACTTCAATAGATCTTCCATCCCCAAAGATCTCAAAGCTTCTAGAAGATTAAATTTATGCTTTTGCTTTGAGCCTTCTGCGGAGGACTTGGAGGGTCCTGAAGAACAAAAAAATGGACATGAACAAGCATTGTCCACTTGCAGCCCAGCAGATCAGCAGTATCCTGGGTTGCCTCAAAAGAGAGGCAGCCAGCAGAAGAGACGGGATGGTCCCCCTCTACACTGCCTTTGTGAGGCACCACCTGGAGTATTGTGACCAAGCCTGTGGTTTCCTCTACAGGAGGGATGTGGAGCTATTGGAGCAGGTCCAGAGGAGGGCCACAAAGATGATCAAAGGGCTGGAACACTTCTCTGTGAAGAAAGGTTGAGAATTGGGCTTGTTCAGTTTGGAGAAAAGAAGGCTCTGGAGAGACCTCATTGCAGCATTCCAGTGCTTGAGAATTTATGAACCAGAGGGGGACTGACTTTTTACATGGTTTGATAGCAATAGAACGAGAAGGAATGACCTGAAACAAAAAGAGGGAGATTTAGGTTAAATGTTAGGAGGAAATTCTTTAATTAGAGAGTGATGAGTTTCAGACACAGAGAGCTGTGGATGCCCCATCGCGGGAGCTGTTCAAGGGCAGGTTGGATGGGTTCCTGGGCAGCCTGATCTGGTGGGTGGCAGCCCTGTCTACAGCAGGGGTTTGGAGCTTGATGATCTTTAAGGTCTCATCCAAACAAACGATGATTTTAAAAGAGCTCTCCCCAGTCTTCAGTGTTGAGGTTAAGCCAGCTATAGAAGTGACTATAAAGGGTTGTTGGAAATTGCAGCCATTCTTATAGTCTAATTTCCGTTTAATAATTCTTGAGTGAATTTTAACCTTTGAAGAGTGGGAAACAGTGGTTCTGCTCTGGAAAAGCTGTGAACCATACATTTAGGCCTGTAATGGATTGTAATAGATGAAAATACCAGCAAATTCTGGAATTTTATTTATTTATTTATTTATTTAATTTTATTGAGAATGTTAGGAAAATGTCTGCCCTTTTCACCATTCTCCTAACCTCTAGTCCTCACCCAGAGCAGCACGTCTGCACAGCTATCAGCCCAGTGGGAACAGCCCCTTTGAGATGTTTACCCTCCTGTTCACTGCAGCCAGTCTTTCTAGTTTCACAGCCTCTGCAAGGCTGCAGGCTTCTTTTTTGGTGTCATCCAAGAAACACACCCACATCTCTCTCTCCAGCCTCTTCTTCTGCTTCCCTCAGAGATTCTGCAGCTCCCATAAAGGAATTTCAAGCAATGTCAATCACAAAAGCTGTCATAGAAATTACAGATGGGAAAATATTGCTAGTTCATCCTATCCATCCCCTCACATTCTTGTCCAGCCCAGTTTCTGCAAAATTTTTGCCTACAGAACATTTTCCAGTGTGTTATCCAGTCTGCTGGTGTATGACTTAAGCAATGGGCATCCACTGCTTCCATGTGAGACTGTTCCACAGACGACTACATTTCTCTGTTTGGAAGAGGTTTCTGAAGATTTTTTTCCATTTTGCCTGACCTAATTTCTCTAAGTTCTTTCCTTACTAGCACACTACCCAAATGCACCCTTCTTTTGTGCTTACCCTGTTCAAGTGTTGGCAAATAATTTGTATTTTGTGGCACTTAATACTTAGCTTTAAATCTCAGCAATTATCATCCTGACTACCTGGGAAAAAGTAATGGTGAAATTAATGTGTGAATTGGCATATAGAGCATGCAAGACATTGCTAGTAGCACTGCCTCTTTATTATAGTCACTTGACACATTTCATCATAAGGTTTGGCTCTGTTGTTTTTTTTTTTAATTTACTTTGCCAAACTTGAAGCCAGCATCTACCATCTCACATCTGTTTTGGCTATTTTATTGGGTTCTTTTTGTTTTTAATTTCACTCCAACCCACTTAACTGTTTCTGACAACAAGAGGAATACTTATTTTAAAAAAAAAAAAAAAACAAAAAAAAACAAAGATGACTTTTTCACTTAAAAAGAGCCCCTCTCAATACTGTCTTCCTTTAGAAGAAATTACACCCTTTCTGTTAGGAAAGCATCCTTTTCCATCTTTCACAAAATCCCCGCCTCATATCTGGCTAAATAACAAGCTGCTGAGTAATTGCAGCTTGAGCCTGCTCAGAAGAAACACAGGGGAAGGACATTTGTTAATTATTTGGTTTTTTTCTAACAGCAAGCCTGATGGAAACAACAGCACTTGACAAAGGCTCAGGTTGCTCTACACTTGGGCCAAGGGCTGTGGCTGCCTCACCCCAGCCTGCCCTGGCCCAGGAGGCAGCAGCCATGCTCGCAGTGCAGCCGGGCCTGTCAGGCAGCCTAGGGGGACTCAGGCACCCAGAAATCAGGCTGTGAGGAGGGGAGAGAAATACAGAAGGAAAGAGGGAGACGCCCAAGCTCTTTGTGTGCCATTGCCGAAGTACTTCTCGTTTGTTTCCACTGAGCGAGGCACTCCCTTCCCCACAGCTGTGTGGGGAAGCCTGGGTGCCCGTGACTGTGGCAGAGCTCAGACGTCCACACCACAGCTGGGGAAGCACGTGCAAGGGAGTGCTGGACACCGAACCCTCCTTCTTCTCAGAGGCCTTTGAATGGCACCATCAGCTGCCTCAGGCGTGCCATGGTGTGGGGCTGGGGCCCCAAACTTGTAGCACCCTTGCCCTGTGTCCAGGCCTGGTTCCCAGTGCAGTGCACAGGCAGCATGGGACCGTGGAGAGACTGAGAGGGATCTGACATCCTCATTAAGTCTGGGAAAAAAGAGATGCCCTCAGGCTTGAATCTTGGATAATTACTATGATGTCCAGAGAGATAAAATGTGGAATTACAATATTTAGCGCTGTTTATTTCAAAGCAACCTCTGTAACATAACCTCTGCTCAGCTCTCTAAAGAAGGGTGGTTTTATGATTCCCTTTAGACCACTGTCTCAGACCTCAGCTCCTCCGACTCATGCTTCCTACCAGCTCTGCTCTGTTGGGGAAGCTGGCCTGAGGAGCTCCTCATGCCTCCAGGTGGCTGTGCTTCCTCCCATGCTGCCACCTGATTCATGAATCCTTCCTTTCCCAGTTCTCTCTCCTTTTTTTTTTTTTTTCTCTCTCTTTTTTTTTTTTTTTCTCCCAATGCCAAGGGAAGGAGTTTTTAATAGCTGAAGAACAAAAACACCTCCCACACCTTACCTCAAAAAAGCTAACTCTCTGTCTTACTCATTTTGATTTCCAAACCTCTTCTGCTAGCTCAGAGTCTGCCTTTGAAGCTTCAGTTCCTCAATTACTAGCATGTGAGTATAACTTTAGTAAACCATAGAGCTTCAATGACCTCCAGGGGACAACCCGTGTGAGTAAATAATTCAGATGTGCAATTGAGACTTTAAGCATTTAGCAGAGATAGAATAGTTTTCTGATGGATATTTTGAATAGGTTGAAATGAAGATATAACAAGGGAATAGAATGATTTAAATCCAGGATGTACTACAAGGATCTCTCCCAAAGTATTTTATTATGATGGCCTGTGACATCAGAGGTGGATATTGGTGGTATGGCAGTAGAGGTTGAACCTTCCTGCCAATATTCTGTTCATTATTTTTTTTCTGTGAGATAGGTGGCAGCAGAGGGGCATTCTGACAAAATGGAATTTGACATGGAAGTGCTTTTGAACCTTGTTTGAGTCCCTCCGTGCAGAAGAAGTTGCATCCATTGACATTCGTCAACATGTTGAATGTTGATGGAGATCAAACAGTGGAAATGAGCGCAGTGAGGTGGTAGGTGATTCGTTTCAGCAGTGGCAACACCAATGTGAAAGACAAGCAATGTTCCAGATGTCCATGCACAGCTGTCACACCACGGAAAGAAGAACATCCTGAACAGTTCATCTGTGCAAACTGAATGGTAACTATGTTGAAAAATAGTATTTTGTAGCTGATAATTTGCTCTATCAAATAGCGCTACTGTGTTCTTTGTATCTGTTTTAGCTTCCATAGAAATAAATAGGAGACATTACTTTCAGAGCAACTTTACAAAAAACCTCGGGAGTAGCCTTGAAGGTCTTCATGGTGTCTAGGTCATGCTGGTGCAGGTGAATTGATTGGGTATTCTTGGAGGTTTCCTCTCCATATTCTGATTCACCATACTGCAGTAAAGATTTAACAAAGCTGAAAAACATTGTCTTGATGTACTTATTTCCTTACATGAAATCCAAGTGCAATGCGGTTAAACTATGTTTTTTTTTTCTTTTTTTTTTCTTTCTGTTTGTTTGACAATAAGATCACCTGCATATGCAACATACTCTCTGAACACACTAATTTTAGATCCTTGGCTTTTGTCATTATCAAAACAGTGTCTCTTTCCCACCAGCTCTATGTTGATTCCAACATCAACAAGAATCAGCTGTGCTGTAGAAGTGTGTCCGTGGGAATGACTGTGAAGGCCCAACTTCATGGCATAGGGAAACAAGCTATTTTTGAACTATCAGTCTATCTGTTGCAAAGTGGAATTCAGCACAGTTTAATTTACTCCATTTCTGGACTGAGGTTTATATCCTGCACTGCATTCCATTTTGCTGGAGCAAAATTGTTAGCAACACCCAACTAAAACAAGCACCAAATGTTTACTCCCCATCACTGCCACCGCTTTGACTGCAGTGTAAACGCACCTCTAATGACTTGGCCAATAAGAGGGGAAAATCGTGTTGTCAGAGCCAAGTACAGAACCAGGAATTTTGGCTGCCAGCCAGCTCATTAGATCACACTGTGTGCCTCTAATGAAATGCATTGATTTGTGACTCCTACAATAGCATTTTTAGGAAATCATTTCACTGGCTATTTATTTGCGTCTTGGAACAGACTGATGAGGTGGGAAAACTGAAGCAGACACGCGCTGATTACAAATCAAGAACAAAGTTTTAAGAATGAGGCTAACTAACCATTGGAACAACTTTTCTGAGAATGTAATGGGTTTTCCATCATATCCTGTTGCATAGTCAATACTACTTAGCTGTATAAAATATGTGCTATAGCTCCAGCAGGAGCTCTGTTTTTCCCTAGAAATGATTGAATTCTTTGCTTTCTGTTGCACAAGAGATCAGACTGTGGTGTTGTACCAGTCCCTCTTGATGAGGGACAAAAAGCCATGAGCCTGTGACAGCTGTTGAGTCTGGGTGTTTCTGATTCTTTGCAGGAGCAGACTGAGATCCCATAACCGGTAGATTTAAAACTGGAAGAAAAAAAAAAATCATAAAGGGGATTACCAAATTGTAAAGACGTACTCTGCAGAAGTGGACACTGATTCTGACACTGATATAAAGTACTGTGATGAAATAGCAAGCTCAGAAGGCCAGTGAAACTACAAACTCGCAGCATTTCAAAGCATCTGGTAAGATCTCACAGAATGTCTTGACAGTCAAAAAGAAAAAAAGAAGTGAGGTGAGTCCATGCTCATTTTGTACTTCACTGGGTTTCTCAGAAGAGCTGATGGCGATAGTGATGGATGAATAAGGTGAGCTGTTACCTACTTGGTGGTTTAGATGTCTTGTTTTCCTGGACTAGATCCAATTTCATATCCTTATAGATACATATAAGATATTGTCTTCTGCTTGTCTTCTTCTAGTTTGCGGTTGGCTAAATTTGATAAAAAGGTTTTGGGTTTTTTTTTTTTTTTTTTGCTTTTGCTTTTTTCCCGCTATGTTCTCAGCTAAATATGTCAGAATTGTGCAAGTTTTAGCATTCTTTGAAAAGTATCCCTCTGTCAGGTAGTCTTATATTGCATATCTAGAAATGGATGCATCTAGAATCTTCAAGTGAATCCTCAAAGTCTGTGTTGATACACTTTTTTGATTTCATTTCCATGTGGTTTTGAATGTTTCAAAAAATCAAGGTAAAACAGAAAAAAATTAACTAAGACTTGCTTAGGGAAAAAAAATGTAAAGTTCTGTTCAAATTAATGGCAAGGTTCTATGTTCATTTTTATGCTTGTTCCAGCTCAATCTTTATGCCTGTTATGCCACAGACGTGCTGTCTAGCAACGTAAGCTGTTCATGTTTAAAAACAGAATTCACCTTTAAATGTGCTTTGACTAAAAAAGTGCCTGGTGAGGTCATTCGCAGAGCAAGAGTTAATGCATCATACAAACAGCTAAATAAAGGTTACAATCTGAGTGGAATTATTCGGAGCTCAGGCAGAAATCTGGCATTTGCAGTCTGTCACTGGCTTTAAGAAGTCTGGCTCGCTCGGTGTCACTGCCGCCCAGACACATCCTGCTGGCTGCATGGCAGTGAGGGAGGGGACAGCAGCGTTGGACGTCTTCCTGCAAAAACAGCACAAACAGGAGCAGAGGGTGAACGGTACACGGAAGTGTCATGTGTGAAGAATGTGCGGAATGAGGGGTGAGTATGAGTGTGCCTTTGTCCAGGTTCCACAGGGTGACTTTATGGGTGTAAATAGCCATTTTTCTCCTCTCTTTCTCTTCAGGATGGCTGAAGGACTGACGTCTGGAGAGTGTATGGTCCCTGGTACACCTGGGATGCAGAGCCGAGTAAAGTGCTATGAAGAGCTGTGTGCCTCTTGGGATCTGCCAGCTAAGTATTGTAATTACTGGGCCCTGTCTGGTAAGGGTTTGTTGCCCTTCTTTATCACCAATAACCCTGGGGAGTTAAGGGTGTCACTTTTGGGCAGGGTACACCCTAAGTGTGTGTGATACAGCTGGGATGAAAATGCACCTCTTCTAAATCCCCAGGCTTTTGTAGATTTGGCAGTCCCTACAGAGGTGTTCTGCTGAGATTGTGTTGTGTGTTTTGTTCCCTTGTTTTGTTTCTGTAAGCCAAATGCTTGGCTGATTGCACAGGAAACCAACTGCTGTGGGTATTCACTTCAATGGGCAAACTTGAAACAAGTCACCAGGGACTGGCTACTACTGAGTTCAAAAAGAAAGAGACATCTCAAACCTGTAGCAAAGCCAAACTATGGTGGGAAACACGAGATGCAAAGATGAGAAAACTGGAAGGCACAGCAGGGGGAGAGATGGATAGAACAATGTTTTCCTGTCCGTAATTCATTAGATTTAGGCAAAGCTGGAATGGAGATTTTAGAAGAAAGAATATTTTACTAAGGGAAATTTGTCTAATGTCAGGAAACACGCTCTTGTGTTGGTGTTCTATGAGCTGTGCACAGTAATCTGGGCATGGAAACACTCTGAAAAAGTTAATATGTTACTTGATAAAATGCTGCAAAAAGTATTAAAAAGAATAACTTTCTGCAGGACAGAAGAGGGAGCAAATGACCTGTGGGCTTCTGCATCCATTTCACATATTTCCCCATTGATTTCAAAAGTCTCTCAGGCTCAGACAACTGAAAGACGAGGATCCACTGCCCAACATCCCCAAGGGAAGGAAAGAGAGTGTGTTTATACCAATGAGGGGGAAAAAAAAAGAGGAAAAAGAAGGGGAGGGGGGAGGGGGGAAGCCTGCAAAAACAGAAGGGACAGAAGTCCAAACTTGGATTTTGCTTCCTTCCCCCAGGCTCACACAGGAATAGCAGACTCCTGAAAAAAAAAGACTAGAGAAAGATTGCCATCTTCTGGAAGGATAAATATCTGCCATTATTCAGGATTCTAAATCTGGCATATTTTTAAAGCCATAGCATATATGTGATAAATTTATTTTTAAACCTGAGCCCATGTCCATAAATCTAAATTCAGTCACATTTCATTAATATATGCTCCATGATCCTAGCTTTAGGAGCTGACATAGCATCCTGGGGTTTAATGAGAACTCGTGCTTAAAATTAGAACCTTATGAATATTAGGGATTATTCGTAATGAAATGAATTTGATTTATTATTGGGCTTGAAAACCAGTTGGGCTTTTTGTTTTGTTTTGTTTAAACTGAGCATTAAGAAGTCAAATTTAAGGTCTTCAGATGTAGAGACTAAACAATGAATGAATACTACTGCTCTTCTTTTAAGCATCAGCTCCTTCAGCAAATTAAGAACATCTGTGTCAAACAGAGCCTTGCTTTTAATCAAAAAGCCCCCAGACAGATTGTGAAGCACAGGAACTTTCAGCATTGCCTTCAGTTAGCCCATCTTAGTGATGATTATCTATATTAGAGGAGCTTAGGCAGTGGCTGGGATGAAAATAACTGCAGCCATCAACTGTAATGCTGGAGGCATGGAGGGTCAGCACTCTGTAACAGTGCTGCCTCTTAGGCAGGCTCCTGAACCCCTGGGCTGTGCAGTCCCCAGAGCTATTGGTGCACCTGCGTCTCATGATGGAAGCATGGGGTGGGAGCAGCACCGCTCTCTCACACTTTTATTCCACGTGGAGCTGCTCTGAGCCCTCTAGCGACTGCTCCTTCTCATGAGAGGTGATGCATTGCTGCTGTTCTGCTGCCAAACAATCTGTAACTAAGTATCACAGGGCCTTTAAGGTTTCAGGGCAGGAGCTCAGAGGGGACTTTGGGTGAGTGTGAATCTTTCTGTTTCTTTCTAGCTTTCCAAATTCATCTGATGTGAAGCTGCTGGGAGCTGGAATTCCTGGTGAAATTCATGCCTTGGTAAAGCTGCCAATATGCGGGACACCACCCTTTGAGTACTGCACTTGTTAGACTCACCGCTGCTTCGCAGAGCCTGTCTGTCACTCAGCACTTGTTCTGCTAAGGGACTCCTTTTTTTCATTACAACTCCTATTGCCCGTGGGGAGAGCTGGAGCAACATATATTTAGAGTCTGGAATGCACAGTACTCAGAGCAAATTCAGCCACATAGGCTATCCTAGCCCCATTTTTTATTTTTCCCCTTTCTGTGATTGGAATCTGGCCAGAAAGACATCCCAAAGATGGGAACTTTGGGTCCTTGTCACCTGCTGAGGCTATGTGCACAGAGGAAGGGGCTAATTGGTGCCCAGAGTGCTGGTAGTTTCTGAGCTAAGGTCATTATCCCCTGCAGCACCAGTCAGAGAACTGCCATCTCATTCCATTCAAGTTCCCAAACAGCCACTGCCCAGAGATGGCTTGGAATCCTTCTGTGCTTCACTGAAACTTTTTACTCTGTGAATGCTGCGTTTAATCCCAGTCCGCAGCACCAAGCATTTCCCATATAATCTCCCAGAACAGCTGTGCTGTGATTGCATTGTGGATTATAAAATGACCATTTTCTACAAACCAGCTGCTGGATGGAGGGATAGCGTTTAATAATCATGGGGAGGGAGTGGGCAAGGGAAGAGAGGAGGAGACGAAGGAGAAAGGAGGATTGAAGCAGTTTGGTTTCTTGGGAAATTTAGAGACAAGTAAAACCGAAGGCAAATTGTGAGTTCTATTTCTGTATTACTCCTCCAAATTAACAGGACTTCAAGACTTGCTAGTAAGGTAAATTGAAATTTCTTTCCTTTGGGGGGTTATCTAGGTACTGTGGTCAGCTGCTGTCAGTGTACGGCTTTTATGGAGGGAAACATTTCTGAAAATGTTCTCATGAAGATGTTGTTCAGATTTGCTTCTTATCCCCTACAGTCTTGGCATCACTGGTTGAGTTCCTGCTTATGAATCATTTCATTTCTCTTCTTTTTTTTTTTTTTTTTTTTTCCTTGTCACTGGTTCTGAAATAATATGGCCTTTGACCAGCTGTAACAAATCAACTGGAGAGAGTATTTCTCCTACTACTGAGGATTTAAATTAGAAAAAAAAAATGTTAGGTGTTTTTTTTGTTTGTTTGTTGTTTTGGTTTGTTTTTGGTTTTTTTTTTGGTCAACATTGTGAGTGGAAAAATTATTTTCAATAAAAGTGTGAGCAAACTGAAACCTGGTGAAGGAAAGTATAACCAAGAATGAGTGAACAACCGACAAACCACTCTGAAGGTTGGTGGTATCCAATATGCTTCCAGATCATCAATATGCCTCCAGATCAGTGAACTCTTTAGTTACCATGCCACTAAGATAGAGATAAATGGTATCTCTGGGGTGCAGCATCTCATTTGCTGAAATAAGTGCTCTGAAGGAAGCAAAAGATGCCAGAACATAAGGCAGTACAGGAATTTCTAATGAACTGAGTATTTTTTTGCCTTTGATGAAGATGTTCTGGATCAGGCGCTGTTTTCTAAGTGATGAGATGCTAATCAAATCTTGCCTTCCAAGCAGTGTTTCAGCAGCATCTCTGTTAGCCGCATTTCTGAGCTTGCTGGTTAGCAGAAAAAAGTGCTTCTAACTAACTGCATTGCTTTCATCTGTATTCCTGTAAGTCTGTCACAAACAACTTGATTGTTTATTTCTATATTTTCATAGTATTGTCCACAGTATGCTGGGCCTTTCACACACCTTCAGCGTTGGGTGAGTCAACAGAAGTTGTGTGAAGAGGCCAGCAGCAGGCAGTGTCTGTACAAACTGAATCTATTCGTGGTCAAATATATTTTGAGAGTCATAAATAGGAAAGGGTGGGAGTATCTGGATAAAGTTGTGCCAAACATAGGGTGTGCCATGTGGGAAGAGGCATGCGTTGATTACATGAAAGTTGATATGTGGGTAGATGACATCTAATCAATCTGTGGAGTGATAAGATGGGTACTCAGAAGTCAGTGCACGGTTTTGAAGGAACCTCAAAATCTTAAGCTTCTCTCTGAGAGAGAAAGACCACAGGACCCTGGTACACAAACTGCTTTCAGAATTACTTACTGCGATGAGCTAAAACTGGGAATAATGTTTGTGACACCATTTATTCTTAAAACAAAAAAACCCACCCTTTTGGCACTTTGTATGAGAGCACAGACACTGTTATCCAACCATTCTACCAAATTTATGATGTGCAGAGCAGTGCTTGCTCAAGTGGGAATTACTGCTCTGAGTTTGAACTCAAACTGCTGGGTGTGGGTAGCTGGGTGTCCTCCTGGGGCAGGCCACTGTTTTGAGTGTGATCTGAGAACATTTCCCTGTCTTTCCCCTCTCTGAAATCAGTATCCTATCTGCTTCTCTAGGTAAAGGAATTAACGGTGCTTGAAGAAGCGTTTTGGGGTACGTGACAGAAAGAATTCTCGTTTAGCTGAACAAAGTATTCGTCATGTTTGAGTAGTTTGATGTAGCGGCATTTGGGGGAAGTTGGTTAACAGCTCTTATCTACTGTCTTTGAGATGGAAATAACAATCACTTCTCTCATTTTCTGCATACGCACACACATACCAGTGCATTCAGTCTCAGTAGTTCTGCAGGGTCACCGTCTCTTCCCCAGTACACACCTCAGCATATTTTGAAATGGTTGAAACTGAGCTATCTCTCCACTGCTCTGGCTTTTAGGAGAAGGGTCCTTCTTTGCTGGAATGTTGTGAGGAGCACAGACTGCTTCTCCTATGCATATCCCTTCCCCATGTGTTTCCCCTGGAAAAGCTAGGGTTTGTGACATTAGATGGCTGGTCTGACAGTCCCTGTTTCTGTGTTGTAGATGGAGCTGCTGAAGATGTTGCCGTGGCGCCGTGCTTTCCTGGCAGTTATCCTGAACCTGCTGGCACTCAGCCTTTCCACCACTGCCTTGCTCAGCAGCTACTGGTGCACCGGGACCCAGAAAGTGCCCAAGCCTTTGTGTGGGAAGAGCAAAGACTCCAAGTGCATCGGTGTCCCCATGACGCCTGATGCAGCTGCTAGCAATGCTTCAGCTCAGGAGGAGGTCCATTACAGCTGGGAGACCGGGGATGACCGCTTTTCCTTCAGATACTTCCACACAGGGATGTGGCTTTCCTGTGAAGAGAGCATGGAAGGGCCAGGTAGCGTCTTGCCCAGATGGCCACAGCTTTTTCCCTTGCTTTCACTCCACAGGAGTTCAGAATTGACAGGTGGAGGCCAAGAGCACTTGAGAGAAAAGCCTTCTTCGTTTTCCCTGATGGCACCAACCCTGTGCACTGTCTTTGTACTTCTGTCCTTCACAGAGATGTTTACAGATGGTAGCAAGGCAGAATGCCTGTCTCTGGCATGCCCTTCTGTCTGGAACAGGAGCTGTGGAGTGCAGGTGATGGTGACAGTGACTTTGTGGTTGTACCATCCTGGTGGGCACTGGAGTGGCCCTTCTTTCCCTTCCCCTGAGCTCCATTCCTACACATAGTTCACTTCATGCTCTACAGGGCACATCTGTGCAGATCCCCTGTGAAATTGAAACAGGGATTTTATTTGGTGTTGTCAACTTCTAGTTAACAACTGTGAGGATTACATTTGTTGACATTCTCCTTAAATCACCAAACTGAGGAGATGTATGAAATGAATAGGGATTGGGCTTTTATCAAACAAACAAAAAGCAGTAAGGAGAGAAAGAGAAGTCCTGCATTACAGATGCAGAGAAAAGCTTGAGAATATGACCAGAGAGAAATCAAAGGTAGGAGGCAAATTGACCTGAGGATTAGAGACACAGCATTTTAATTTTTAGTAATTTCTGTGATATTGTGACAGGTCTGACTTGTGATTTTTGAGTGTAAACTGGCACTGCAAACTCCAGAGAGACAGAGGCTGGTCACGCAGCCTGTATTAGATCCCATGTATTTTTTGCCCTGAATTTGCTCTTGCCCAGTCCTGCTGCAGTCCTTCCACAGGAATTGGTGCCACATCAGAACAGGTGGATGCTCCACAGTGCACAAATGCACTTTACATCCTGGCACATACATCAGGGATCAGAACTGACCCAGAAGGTGGCCATCAGAGAGATGTGTAGCTAAAGATGCAGTGATGAAAGTCACATCAGGCCCTTTCCACTGAGCCACTGCCCTGCTCTTCAGGTCTACCCAACACAAATAGAATCATAGAGCTGTTTGATTTGGAAGGAACCCTTAAAGGTCATCCTGTCTATCCTCCTTCTCTAACTGACTGACCATTCTAGTACAGCATTGCACATTTTCTTATCTGTTGCTGTAAGACTCTGAAAATTAATTAAATGAATAAATACATGCACAGATACATACATACATAAAGGCGAACAAAAGACAGAAGAGAGGTGGAAGCAGGAACATGCTTGAAAATCTCATGTCCTAATGAGGGGATTGCTTTATTACGAGCTTTTCCAGATATACTGTGGAAAGATATGTGTTTATTTGGGGCTGATTTGGTCTGAAGTGTGTTTCCATGGTGCTTGTGGGAGTGGGAATACGTAATTTGACAGCTTTCTCTGAAAGAATTGTCTGGCCACCAGGCAGTCCTGGAATAACCCCGATGCTTGAAGGAATGCTGAGAGCATGTTACATCTGGATTGCACCAGAGCATGGGGTAGTCATAGTCAGCCTCAGTCCCCTGCTTCCTATAAAGTGAGTACTATCTACCCACTGCTGAGGGTCTCTGAAGCAAGCGCAGAGAGAACAAAAACTTTAAAAAAAAAGAAAAAAAAAAGAAAAGAAAAAAGAAAAAAAGAAGACGTTGATCAGCAACAGGAGTTTGAATTGAATTGAGCTGGAGAAAGGATTTCATTATTCAGGCTAATCTCAGGATCAGCTTTAGATGAGCCATTACTGAATAACCTCTTTAAAGTTCTAGGTGAAGCAGCAAGCGGCAAGTTAATGAAGACTGCAGATGGCACTAAACTGGGTAGCATCCTGAGAGCCACAGATGATAGAAGTAATACAGGGGATTGGGAGAGATTAGAACTGGGGATAGAAATTAAGAAAATGAGATTCTTACATGAAAAACTGCAGGCTTGTATTCTTGGGAGAAAGTACCATGCCAAATAGAGGACAGGACCCTCAAATGCAGTGGCGCAGTACACAGCTAAGAAAGACTTAAAGATAATAATGGTGGACCCTTTGTTAATAGTTTGTATCTGGCCTCTATAAAAAAAAGCAAAGCAAAAACAAACAACATTTGCCCAAATGATATGCCTAAACTGGGAGGACAGAAGGCTTACTTTCTGTGCAATTCTTTGTCTCAGAAGAGGATCTCATATCTCTAACATGAAATATATGGGAAGAGAATTTTTTTGCTTTCTTCTTGGGAAATCAATAACTGATTTGCCTGAGGTGAGTGGGAATATGTGTCCTCAGAAGAGGTGGGTCTGTGGTGTGTTGTAAGTTACATTTCAATTGTCCTGAGGAACAGCCCTCAGAGACTGGTAATAAAGTGGTGAAGAAGTAGCAGCAGATTTATATATTCACCAAAGACTGACAACATTTAAAAATTGCTGATTTTTTTTTTTTTTTTTTAGAAGGGCCACCCCTAGTTTTACCCAGAGATTGCCTTCTCCTACCATGCCCCATGAGAGTATGGAAGGATGGTCAGAAAGAGGTCAAAAGTGAGAAGATCTGGCAGGTAGATTCAAATGACTGTTGCTGTGCAATGAAGAGAGAGGGAGAGGTATTCTTTTACTTTATCCTACACTGTTTTACAAGCTGATATCCTTGTTTTTTGTGTTTCAGAGGAGAAATGCCGTAGCTTTATTGAGCTTTCTCCACCAGCAGAGAGAGGTAAGAGCAAATCCCCATATCTCACCGTAGCTATCCAGTGCACCTCCTTGGGACAAGGGACCTGCAACATTTCTCCTGCGTGAGGACAGTGAGGTGGGTCCCCAAATACTCAGGCCTCGTGGATGCTAAAAATAGAAAGATTTCCTCCCAGATGTTTGCCCAAACTCCTGTCATCTGTGAGGTCAGCAACAGAAACCCCAGGCCTCCTCCCACATGAAGTGGGGTTCGTCTTTTTTAGTAAGTCATCAAGTTCAAGCTTGTCATCTCATGTAGTCAACAGGGAGGGGACGGACATCACCCAAGGGCATTCCTTCCCTTGCACTGGATGTTCACTCAGTGCTGCAGTCTTGAGTTCTGATGGATGCCTCTGGGAGCCCAGTCACTTCCTTGTACTAAGCAATCAGGACATCCAAAAGGCACACTTTGAATGAAATCCTGCCTCATCAAATATCAAATCTGGGCTGGAGAGCTGACTGTTCCTGTCACACGGTTCAAATTATCCTGGGGATAATGTCAGTAAACCTGGATGGGCTGGAACACACACTGGGCAACTACAGCAGCCAGAAGGGAAATGAGTGTTTTAGTGGAGCACACCTTCTTTCTCTGTCTTGCTTCTCTGTCTCGTGGCTTATAGATGCAGGGTCCAGTACCAGTGTTGCACTGTGCACATTAACTTCTCATGTTTATTCTTTCTGGAAAGAGCATTTACACAAATCAAATGATGCTGATGTTACAAGACCATTTTGAAATCACATGGATCTCCATTTTGTCATAAGCGAATGACTTCCCCGCAAAAGGAATTGCTCTTACATTTACCACAATATGCTCCTTTCACAGGAAGCAGTAATTCCTTTTTTTTGCTTCCTCACCTTCTTGTGCTCCATTCCCAGTCAGGGCTTCTGGTTCTATTGGTTCCAATGTCTTTCCCAAGCCTGAGAAAATAGACTCATGCAACCAGAATACATCTTTGTAAATATGTCTATCCCTCCTCACACTCCTCCTACAGCTTCTTAGTTAATTTCAACCCAAATCTGAAAGAAAGCCTCTGTTCTGTAAGACGCTGAGGTCTTACAGATTAATTGGAGTATCAGTATGAGCATGGCATTCACAGTATCACAGCTCAATCACCTGCTTTCACCCCTTCCTGCTCACAGTACCACTGTAAGATGACGTAGGCCTCCAGAGCAGCCACCAGCATGTGCAGTGAGACCAGTCTGCTTTCACAGGAAAAGCAATCCAGAGGCTTCTGAGCACTGCTGGTGCCTGTGGCCTCCAGGACACTCTTGGCAGTCTGACCTCTAAAGAAACAGTCTGTGATCTTGCTGCAGCAAGCAAACCAGCTCCTCTGTGCAGGGAATGCAACTCATTAATTCCTGCTAAAGAGCTGGGTGACTCAATGGGAATAATGATGTTTGAGGAGAAGAGAGGAGCTGAGTTAAGTGCCACAGTAATGAAGGTTTCCTTCATGTTCCTTTTCCCCAGTGGAATGACTCCTCAAGGGCCATTAGCAATCGCTAACAGTAGTGCTCCCAGTGCTGCTTCATTTGTCAGATTAATATTTCTTCTTTAGTGAATCGTGTGCTCTTCCAGAGCCCAGCATTACCGAATGTCTTTTCTCATTCTCCTCTATCCCTGCCACACAATGAGCTGGGCTGAGAGCTGTGGTATGACTCAAGTCCCACTGATAAACCCTGCATGAATGTGCCCACTCTCCATGCAAGCAGCAGAGTGAGTGGTGAATGTAACTGCTCAAGCAAGATATCCCCCATGGCTTTACCTTGCTGCTTATGAATATCACTGGCTTATATAAGGCAGCTGTTTTAGGTCCTCTCAGCTTTTGCAAGATCAGCCAAGCTATCTTTCGTGACACTCTGTGCCTCTCAGCATCCTTGCTGATAGGCTGGGGGCTGGTTATTTTCCCCACCTCTCTTCTCTCCAACAGACTTCCTTTCAGGATTAGGTTGGGAAGAAGGAGTATTCTCCCTTGAAGAAGCCATTTGGTACTGATGTGAGGGGTTTCTGATTCCTGGCAGGAATCCTGTGGCTGTCACTGGGGTCAGAGATGCTGTACATCAGCCTCTTGCTCATCAGCTTCATCCTCCTGATGGTGGAAATGCTGCACACTGGCAATCCTGTCTGCGGACTGAAGCTCAATGCCTTTGCTGCTGTCTCCTCAGTGCTGTCAGGTAAGTGTGTTACTGTGGAACCTGGCAGCAAGACAGGCACATGTGGGCAGAAATAAAAATACACTGACAGCCTTTCTCATTCACTCACCTCTGTTGATGAGAATCAGAGTGAAAGGAGCAGTAAAAAGCCCCTAAAAAGTGTCTAAAAAGAAACACAGTTAATGGGAATTGCAAGGAGACAGTGGTGTAGAAGCAACCCTGGAGAGGTGGTAGAGCAGCTGCTGGCCTTGCACAGCAATAGGAAAGCCTCCTCTCCCACACAAGGCTGAAGCATGCAGCTCTGGCTCCTGCTATATCTTCCTTGGTGGTTTTTTTTTTTTTGTCTTCTTTACCAGGTCTCCTTGGGATGGTGGCGCACATGATGTACAGCCAAGTCTTCCAAGCCACAGTTAATCTGGGACCAGAGGACTGGAGGCCGCACACATGGGACTACGGCTGGGCTTTCTAGTATGTGAGCTTTGCAGCCACCCTCACTTCCCTGGGCTGTGGGTCTTCAGACATGCTACACCTTGTCCAAACCCTCCTCCCTTCTTGACCCTTTGTGTTTCCAAAGACATGGTTCTCCTAGTGTTCAATCTCCTGATCCCCTGCTTTAACAAATAGTTGCCAAGTTACTTAAGTGAGTAGGTACCAAGAACTGGTAAAACAATGGAGACACACCTAAACAAGTGCCTTCTCACCTGCTGACTAATCAGACTTGCCTCTATGCTTGTTTGCCCTATTTAGTCTCAGTTCTTCCCTGTGTGCAGAGGCCACTGCCACACCTGTGATGTTGCTCTCAAAAACGCCTTGCTTTTCTGCAGTTTAAATAAAATTGCATGTTGGTTTGACATCTTCACTGAGCAAAGTCCAAAAGGTCTGTAACTGTAGCATCAAGACTAGACATGTGGCTCAGGATTTCTTTCTCCAAAGGCTGCAGAAGCTAACCCCAGCTGATAGAAAATAGATGACTTGAAAAATATTTTGGTGAAGTTATTTATTAGTCTGACATCTCTCATCTCGTCTTTCTGTAGCTTGTGTTCATGTTCAGCAGCTTCTACCTGCCAAACCAGTGCACCACGGTGCATACAGTTCAATTCTTTGCCTGGCTTTTCATGGCATGTGTTGTTCTTGTTTTTCTCCTGCAGCATGGCCTGGACCTCCTTCACCTGTTGCATGGCTTCTGCTGTCACCACTCTCAACACCTACACCAAGACAGTGCTGGAGTTCAAGCGCAACCACATCAAGGGCTATGATATGAGCTTCAAGGATCAGCCTCAGCACCACCAGTACTTCATACAGCAGCAAATAAGCAGCTACTATGAGTCTCGAGACAAGCCTCTCCATTCAGTGTCCGAGGGAGTTGATTTCTACACTGAGCTGCAGAAGAAAGTGCTGCAGCGGGAACCAGAGCTGGACCTGGATGAGGTCTTGGGACAGACAATTGGAGAAGATCAGTGTTAGAGATGAATGCACAGGAGCTGAACAGTGGGGTTTGGGATGCAAAAAGCTCTGAACCAAACATTAACACTACTGTTAGCAAGTTCTTGGGGAGCTCTTCCTTTCTCTAATGTTCAGGGAGTGAGAATAAGAAAATCAGGCACTGGAACAAGGCAACAGCAGTGCCAAGAGGAGGCAAGGCAGGTCCTCTCTGATCACAACCTGAAGGGTGTCTTCAGCTGGGAACGACGAAACTGGGGGTAAATATCATTGGTGCCATCTGTATCCAATCACTGTTAGACAGAACTGAGGCAGGTACCCTAATCCCAACAGCACTGCACTAAGGGAAAGATAGACTCAGCCCAACCCAGCTGGCAAATTGCATTGCTGGGCCTCTTTGGGTGGAGTCATATTGCCATTCCAGCAATCTCTTTAGTTCAGCGCTAAGGGCATAGGTGCTCATACTGAGTTGTTGTAGTCCTCCCTGAAGACCGTATTTATTTTTCATTTGTAGGCCCAGTCTCTTGTCCCACCCACAGATTAAAAGTGCTGCTGGAGTAGAAATGGGAGGTTGCTTTCAAATATCTCCTCCCCTCTCTCTTGTCTGTAAAGGCTCCTATATGCACCCTCCTTGCTTTGCCCCCTCCAGCTCCCATTCTGAGATACTTTCCGGTCTGACTCTTATTATTGTGCTCCTCCACATCCTTTAAGAATCCTAGGCTGAACTCCTGCTTTTTTGTTTCTCTTCACTTGTCCCTTTTCCCTTAGTGTAAAAATACCACCAACAGTCCCCAAATCAAGCAAACTCGTCATCCCTCAAAGGTGAAATGGTGGTTCACATGACACACACTGATGCTGTACACAGTATTTATTTGCTCCACTGCAGTTCACAGTTCAAATACATTTTCTCAACAATATACAGACAGACTCTTTATTCACACTGGGGGCGTGTGTGTGCGGGTGGAATGAATTCACATTATGGAGGAGCTAATGTCACTGCACTCAAATATTAGTTCTCTCAGGAAGAACCTCAGGAGAATAACTACTTTAGGTAATAAATGCCTCACCTTTCCCAGCAAGGTGGTGGCTACAGGAGGAAAGGTGCACTCCTGTTTAATCTTCTTATATTACTGGTCCTCACACTTTCAGTTCCTATTATACAGCTGTATTAACTAACATAATATTATAAATACTAACGCGTCTGGAGGAAAATCCCAGGGCCTAGAGTTGTTGCTAATATATAGAGTCGTGCTAATATATACAAAGCTATTTACACAAAAATACCATTAAACATATACAAACTGTTCCCAGCTCTGATATTAGGAGAGAAGGGTCCAAAGGCCAGCTTTGGGGCTTGCAGCTAATCCTGAAGAGCTACACTGAAAGCTGTCCTGGAAGCTTTATATGGAGATGCAAGGAGGAAGAAGAAAGGGTGATGTAGCAAGACGAGGTGTCAAGAGCCCAGGGGAGCAAACCCATGTGTCCATCCTTGATGTAAGCATCAAAATGCTGCCATCACCTTGCTACTCGGAGGGAAATGCAGCAAAACAGGAAGAGCACATATTAGCAGGAGGACCAAAGAGACATCTGCAATTCTCACCTCAGCCTGGCTCTGCATAATGCCGAAGGTCAGATCTGGGAAAACAAGTAACATGTTGCTGCCCTGAATTGTGAGGAGTTGCTAGGGCAGAAAAGTTGTTGGTTTATATATAGTTACTTTATTGCAGGCAACTTCATGCTCTGCAACTACAACACACGAGTCTGACAGCACGCTCACAGGCATGATTCAAGGAACTAAATGCACCAAGAGCAAATAAATTTGCCTTGGGGGCAGCCTATTCCTCCTGGAACTGCTGGGCTGGCAGGCCAACGGTCAAAACCAGAACAGGGTCACATGCACAGAAAAGCTTCCATCTCTACCTCTTGTCTGAGCCCCTAAACCCTGAAGCAGTTGTGTGAGAATAAGCTTTTCTATAAGTGTATCTATAGTCCAGCGATCTTTACAGTGCCACTAGGGACCTGCTGACAGCCTCCCCCAAAGGGGCTGCAATGCTTTTCAAAGGGGAACTCAGTCCAACGAACTGCAACATGGTGCAACAATGACACTTCAGGTTTATACAGAGCTTAAGGATGGATGAATAAGAGGTAGAAATGAAATGTGAAGCTTTTGCTTCTTGGATCCGGGAAAAGAAACACGCAAGTGCAAATGCTCAAAAACGTTCTTGCAGCCATCTTTCTATCAGGTAATTCAGCAAGAGAGCCAATTTGTTTGTGAGTTTGGCAACAGGATGGTGAAAAGGGCTGAGAGAATAAGAAAGGCCGTAGACAAGACTTGCCCTGCAGAAGCCAGACAGAGGCTACTTTCCAAAAATATGAAGATTAAAGCAGATGGTGTTCTTTACCCACATAATTTGCCTGTAGTTATCATAGACCACCATAGGCTTTGAGCTTGTTTGTCTGCCTGGAATACTGTTTGGACATAAAAAGGAGTGTCCTAAATCTGTTCATAAATTAAACATATAAAAAATATACATATACTCTATAAATTGATACATATATATAACTCGTGTGTGTGTGTGTGCGTGTGCACGCAAGCTCTAAATTCACATTTCCATGTTACCTGGAAGGAAGCATGCAAGAACAGCATATGGATGGGGAGATGCTGAACAAGGTTCATCTGATACAGGACAGATCTGCCAAGGACAAACCAGCTTCCAGCAATATTCCCCAGATAGCTGAAGAAAGGGGAAGTGCCTTTAGTTCCCACTCCCTCTACACAGCAGTTTTCCTGAAGGTCCCCTGAGCAGCTTCCTCTATTCCCCATGCAGGTCATAGGTCCTGTCAAAATCTCAGGCTAGAGCTGGAAAAGGAAAGGGAAACGAAAAACAAAGCCAGAATCCATTATCATTCAGTCCAGTACAGAAAAGTGTTAATTTACTGATCAGCAACACTAGGCACCACTAGGTAGAGGGTGCATAGGGGACCCCTGTTTGGCCATGTTAGAACAAGTGACCACTGCCCTACCTCTCAGTTCTGTCTGTGAGTCCCTCAGTCCTTTATGATTGTCACCCCTGATTCTTTCTAAGATCCTCCTTCTTGTCAAACTGCTAAAGTATAGCTGGGCCTTACACTGTGTCCAGTCTCCACCTAAAGAGACAGCCTGTCATCTTGCAGTCAATTTGAATCCCACCTCATAGAAAGCACCTAACTGTGTCAGTACGGAAGCAATCATATATCCTGAACAATCTGCACTGATCACAGATTCCTGCACAATCTCACCTTGTGAGGAAAGTCAACAAATTTCAGCCGAGCAAGAAATCGCCTCACTTCTCCACGGCTGATTTTGGGAGTGGTGGTGTCCTTTAGCCACACCATTCGACCCTGCGTCATCATGGCCCATTTCAAGCCCAACTTGCTGACTGAGAGAAATCCTGGCTGTTTTTCAGATGTTGCAGTTGTTGTCACAGTGATGTGAAATGCATCCTTTTGGAGATCATTAATTCCGACTGATTCATCAGAAAAGAGAGAGAAAATATTGGTGAGGAGTAATAACTATGCTTCACCCAAAAGAAATCTTACAGTCTTCACTCATTCCGAACAGTCACTGGACTGAGGATGTATTCAATTTGATTTTTCAATAGCATGAGCCTTAGTTCATTGGGGAAAACAATTTTAAATAAAAATCTTTCCATAGAAATACACTGAAAAGTAGATCAACGATGTCAATTTTTGGTTCCAAGGTGCCTTTTTTTTGTGTTTGACATACAAAATGTACATATTTAATTAATGTAGTTCACTTGAATAGAACATTCCTTTCTACTCTTGCTGGCATAAATTATTACCTCTACAGAAGGGTAAATTGTTAAAGTAGGAGCAAATCAGTTTACTCCGGTTAGCATGGAATGATCTGTACAGACTTCAGAAATCCCAGCTTCTAATAAATCTCGCTAAGAACAATATTCTATTTGTTCTTGATTGAGCTGTTTTTTGATACAAATCTGATTAGACGTATCACTACACAGCAGCTTCTCCCTGCTTCCTGACCTACTGGATTCAGTGCTATATGCACTGACCTTTTATCCTGCATCCTGCCATGCTCAACAAGTTGGATGTCGGTTGAACTGCTTTACAAAAAGAAAGGAAATCCAACAGGGACTGTGAGATCTTGTAAATGTTAAATCTAGATTCACTTTCCCTTGGAAACATGCAGTGAAACATTTTGGATTCTCCCTTTCAAAAAGAAAGAGGAAAGAGCAGTACATCTGCTATCTCAAAGGGCAGGAGAGGACAGCCAGCAAAGGCAGAAGTGTATCTGAGGTGACGTGCTCCACGGAAAGCAAGGGAATGTATCTGGTATTAAACATGCATGAATTCAAACTCAGACTTTTCCATGCTTAAACGTTCAAGAATCTTGGTGGGCCTTTCATTTGTAAAGTAGGCGTTGGATAGGACCTTTCTTCAGGTGGAAGAGCAATCTGATTTCCCATTGCTGGTCTGTGTGAGTGGTGGATTTCAAATACTACCTATTAGTACATGTGGTATACCACAAGTATACCACTTTGTTTTTTACAGCTACATCTTCATTCCTCCATTTTTTTTAGGCTAGGTAGTCTCTCCACCATTTGAACTCACCTGCTGAAGCAATGACTTTGTCTGTTGCATTGGTGAGGTCCAAAAGGACTGTAGGGAAAACAGGATGGAGAAGATAAAGGTGGTGCAGCGCCGGGCGCTCAGATCTGGGACCAGGATGCTGATGGAATGAAAAGTGAACAAAAATGTTACAGATGACTACCAAAAGACAGTCTAGCTTTGCCAAAGGAAAAAAAAAAATGTTTACCGACATTGTGCTACCTTTGCTTGGTACTAAGAACCAAAAACTTAATGGTTCCACAGAGCTGAAAGAGTGCAAAACATTTTTTCTCAAACAAAATTTGCTCCCCAGCCTCTGTTTGGTAAAGTTGAGATTTTGCTCTATGAAAGCTGGCTTGATTGGCCAAGCTACAGTCTGGAAGTTTGGAACTCCATGCTGACTTGTATGTTGGTATGCTGAAAAGAATCTCTCAGGGTCTGGGAACAAAGTTGCAGGCAGAAAATCTCAGTGCTGCAGAAAAAACGAATTATTTTCATAACACAGAAAATTTTGGTTTCATGGAAGGGAGCTCTCAGTCTATGAAGTTTTTTGATGGAAAAATCATACATATGCTACTGTGTACAGGCTTGAAGAAGTCCATCCAAGTCGAAGCAAGAGGGAAAGATGTCCCTAGCAATCTCAAATAGCAGGTTTAGAGTTCAATTACATTAGGAATAAAAGACAGAGATTACATGTACCTCAAAGAAAACTCAAAGTGAAGAAAGGGTAGCTGCTCACCAAACTCTGTAGCACAGGCTGTGCTTCATCAGCCCAGAAGAGAAAAACAGACTTCTTGTCCAAAGTCATGACTGACAGAGCATCAAGTTGCTGTTTCTGCCATGGGAGTTCCTGCTTCCAAACAGGGAGGCCAGATTTGCCATCTACCACCACCACCTCAGGATACAGAAAGAGATGTAGCATTAACGAGTGTTCAGGTGCAGGCTTAAAGAGAGTGCTATTTTCTGTCAGGCCTGTGGCCACACAGAGACCAGTGTCAGCCACAGAAATAGGAATTGCTGAAAGTAGAGAATCACTGCCCCTTTCAACCCAGGCTCCTTCACTTTTAAGTTGCCAATGCCCTCTCTGCTGCCTCTTGTTTTACCTTTTTCTTCCCATTTCCGGTCTGTGCTTGCAGCATGAAGTCCAGGGTTTGATCAGCACTGAAGTACCCCAGTACTGGCTGGCTGCAAATTTGAACAAAAAACCACTCAGCTTTATGACAGAAAAAGAGGAATTGCTTTCATCCTCTATTCTGCCTCTTACCAAGGCAGCAATTGCCAAAATATTTCATCCACTGAGAGTTATTCTTATTGGCAGAAACCATTTTTTGGTGGATAAGAAAAGTGAAAAATGATCAAACTGCCCATAGCACTTATTGGCCATTCTTCAGAGTTGACTGGGGGGAGGGGGAGATGGTGCAATCCCTGCTGGGCTGTGTAGGTATTTGTTTATCACCCTATGGCATGGCTGTATTATTCTTTCCCTAGAATGAGAACCTGTTCGGTTTTGCTACAATCATAAAAAATTACCCAAACCTTTCAAAATTCATCAAGAGATTTGACCTCCTGCTCAAAGCAGTTTTAAAAAAAGTTCTTTTTTATCCTCTCCCTTCTGGGCAACTTAACACTATTACTTGAATATCTGTTATTATAACTGCTTTCTAACCATCTTACTTGCTTTTGGCTTTCTGAATCTGACCTCTGTCCTTCCTAAATTCAGCACAGCTGGGCCTAAGAAGCATACATGATTTCTTTGAATTCACAGTTTCATAGGGCAAGGCTAGATGACTAGAGCATGTCCTTCCTCCTTTTATTTATGATACGCTGTTGTATTTTATCCAGTTAACCAAGCACTAGAGTTTGGCAAGATGTGCCCAGCCATGAGACTTGCTATGGAAATACAAAGACAAGATAAACTCATCACTTCTTGTGACAGTCAGTTCTAATGATTAATCTCATCCTCAGAAACATGGCTGCATTTTCATTTTCTGGAACACGAGCAGCTTCTGCTCCAAAGCACTTTTCTTGCTACAGCAAGATTAAAATCCCTGTTAGCTCCTGTTACTTACATGCACACATGAACTCATCTCTCAAGCTTCATCATCTAAACACAAACTAAATCTTCCATGCTGAAGCATTTTTCCAGCCCTTTTATCCAGATTTTCCAGCCACTACTTTAAAATGTGCAGACCAGAATGGCTTTTTAAGAGTAATGCCACAGCACAACAGTGGCTTACTATCTATACTTGTATCAAGGAGGCTACGAAGATGATAAAAAACCTACAGGGCAACATATATGAAGAGCAGCTGAGGTCCCCTGGTTGATTCAGTGCAGAGCAGAGGAGCTGAAGGGAGGCCTGATGGCTGCAGCTCCTCACAGGGAGCGGAGTGGCAGCGCTGAGCTCTGCTCTGTGTGACAGCGACAGGGCCCAGGGAACGGCATGGAGCTGAGAGGGGAGGGGCAGCTGGGGGTGAGGGACAGGGTCTGCACCAGAGGGCGGTGGGCATGGAACGGGCTGCCCCGTGTAGTGATCATGGCCCCGTGGTACTCAAGAAGCATCTGGATAACAATCTCAGACATATGGTCTGATTTTTGGGTGGTGCTCTGTGGAGCCAGGAGTTGCATTTGATGATCCTTGAGTATCCCTTTCAACTCTGAATGTTCTACAATTCCATTATTTTATCATTAACATAGTACACTTTGGCAATCACAGCTAGTAATTTAGAGGCAGTCTCATGACACGTTCCTATAACTTAAAAAATCTCCTGTACCAAAAAGAAGCAGTAGGCTATTCTGTTCTGAGGGCATTCACTTAAACTCTCTCGTGATGTGGCACTTCTCATACTTCTGGCAGGCTAGTCAGTGGCAGATTCCACACATCAAATACAGGCAGGCATATGTATTTTAGATGTTACCAATCAACTGAAAAATCCCTTGGGCACTTTCTTGTATGAACCAGAAGGCTAGTAATTATTCCTGCCTAACACTAATCCCCACAGCAACCAGCAATTAATCCTCTCTTATCTGAAACATCCATTTACAATGCAATTTTCAAATGCTTACACAATTTCATGGTCTCTGAACTTCACTCTTGTTTTATAACTGGTTGTCCATTATGGTCTTCCAGGGATCTTGTCAAAATCTATCCAGAAATGCAGCACACTTGCAGAAGCCAGGCTGTTATCTGAGAATGCACCCAAAGGCATGGACTTAGTCTGCTTGGCTAGAGCAAGACAGAGGCTGGAGCAGGTTTACTGAGGGAAAGGGGAGCTCTCAACTGGCTCAGTATACTCTGTCTGATGGTGACCTGGGTTTAAGCTTGTTTGTCTGGTGACACCTCAGAACTTGGACTAGAGGACTTCCAAAGATGCCTTCCAATCCCAACTATTCTGTGATTCAGTGAACAGAACGACAAAAGCGTCTTTCAACACTTCTTGATTTGAATCCCTACAAATTTTCCAATTAGTTTTTTCATTTAGAAGTTTTTTGCATATTACTGATTTTATAGCATCTGTGAACTGACTCTGTTTAGTCAGCATACACTTATTCTTCAAACTTGACCCATATCCAGAAGCCTGAAGACTCTGGAACAAAAACTCTTTTAGCTCACTACCTTTCCCAAACCGAGATCAACTTGCCACAACCCATTCCTAAAGCCACTGCTTATGTCACCCTCCAGCCTTCAAGACTGGGCATAGCATAAGAGTATCAAGTCTAGATGACCTTTTTTTCTTAATGAAGATTCTACGCCTTCCTCCTATGGAAGCTGTTGGCAGGTAACACTGAGCTGAAAGCTTCTTTCTTTCCTCTAGATAGCAGAGCTAGCAATCTGTTTCCCACATAATTTCCTTCAACTGTGCCCAGCTGCCCTTTGCAAACATTTAGCACTCAGAAAACTGAAATTGCCAGTTATTATCAAACCATTAGGTCTAGCAAATTGCTTAACTTTTATGCGTGAAGTCAGAGGATGAGAAATATTATTTTAAGGTTTACATTTAGTATAGATGGCAAACTGCCATCAGAGTGCTGATTTTCAGCTTTCAAGGAAGATTAAGATCCACTCGGCATATTCAGACACCTCTAACACTTAGCACCACTAATGCACCTGCTCCTCTCCACTGAGCTGGCAACTGGCAGCTGTGGACAGCAGACGGGCTGAATCACACACCAGAAGTCCCCTAAGCTCCAGTGCCACAGTAGTCAAGACATTTATGTTGGATATCTGTATCAAGCCCTTTGTTTATTAGAACAAAGAAGGGGACAGACTTTTAGCAGGGTCTGTTGCAATGGGACAAGAGGAAACGGTTTCAAACTGAAAGAGGGGAGATTTAGATTGGATATGAAGAAAAAAAGGGTTTTTTTTTACAATAAGGATAGTGAAGCACTGGCACAGGTTGCCCAGAGAAGTGGTGGATGCTCCATCCCTGGAGACATCCAAGGTCAGGCTGGAGGGGCTCTGAGTATCTTGATCTATCTGTAAGTGTCTCTGTTCATTGCAGGGAAGTTGGATTAATGACTTTTAAAGGTCTCTTCCAACTCAAACAATTCCATGATTTTACAATTTGTCATCACTCACACATTTTAAAGGTTTAAAGGTTTTGAGCCCTCTGCTCTGTATTCCGCTTGCCCTCCTTCTTTGTGCATCAATGTACACATATGCCTCCAGATCATAGGTTTCTTTGCAAACATGGAGAATTCTTCTTGATTGCTTTCTAAGGAACACATGCACTTAAAGGTGAAAAGTAGGAAATAGAAATAAAAAAGAAAGGAAAATGTTCCCAGTAGATAACCTGCTGATGTTCTGAATTTCCAATGTCCAGCGGGGCTCCAGGTCCTGTCCCTGCAGTAGAATCAAGCCATCTTTGGTGGTGATGAGCAGGTTGCTGCAGTTTGTGTCAGATGCCTTTATCGTCTGCAGGAAGTCAACACCCCCACTGGGAGAAATGGAAAGCAGAGAGAAGATTCCTAGGCTTGTATTTAAGCATCTCAGCATTACCTGCCTGTCCACCCAACAACCTAAGATTTGAACTATTCTTGAACAGGTTCATCTTTTCTTCAGTGACTGAGGTTAATTTCACATTGTTATTTCTTAGTTAACTGACCTAAATTCAGATCTGTGCTCTTCTGAACGTCTTGAATTACTATAAAAAGCATGGGATGCAGGGTTTCATATTTGTTCCCTTTTATTCCTATCAAGACTGATTCTGACCACAGTTTGGCAGTACTGGTTACAATACTCCATAGTATTGTCAACAACCAGAAATGGAAAGGAAAGAACTGTGTCTAGGAGTGCAAGAAGGTATACATTTTTCCTTCCCCTTCCAGCAGAACCAAGATTATAAGTTTGTCTCCTACCTGTAAATGTCAATGAGCTCTGACAGGTTTACAGATCTGCGCTTTTCCCACTCTGGCTCCTCCTGTTGCAACATCATAGGAAAGCTGTCCCGGTTTCTGGCTTGGGTAAAGATATCCCTCAGGGCAACTGCTTGAACATTACCTGCCAGAAAGAGTAAAGATGAAGAGTCTTGACTGCAAAGGTTAATTTCATAGTAACACAGAGAGTCCTTTGGAATTCTGTTGTTATGGCAAAACGCAAAGGAAAGCCAGAGTTGCACCTTCCTTGGCATGATGCACCACTGGCAGACTTGGCTTTGAGAAACTTAAAGGTACTCCAGGCTAGCAGACATTGATACTCTTCCACTGCATAGCAGTAAGACTCCTTCCCATGCCTTCTGCTCCCAGATTTTACAGTGCAAGACATAGCAGAGACATCCCAGGAATACTCTAAGCCAATTTAGGTAAAAGTAATGTTCTTTTTCAGAAAGGTGAAGTACTTGTGAGTCAAGGTGCATCTTACCAAAACCAAACAGGATGTAGATGGCTCCCCGGCTGGTGATATGAACTTGAGGGCCAATTACTTTCCCTTCTCCAATGACGTTGTACTTCACAGGCCCGCCCAAAGCAACCCCAGTCTTTCCTGACACCAAGACGAAAAACACATCAGGCTGCAAAGACAGAGATGTAGAGATTTCTGGCAGTGCTTTCACACATTTGTGCTCTCAGAATCTTGCCTGGTACCCACAGCATGAAGCTCTGTTGCTCTTTCTCCCCACAGCAAGGTCTAGCTAGTGGTCTCTCTGCTCAGCTTGGCTTCCTGGGATTCTTACATTCATGCTTTTCTCTTGTCTGCAAAAGCATCAAAGATGGAAGGGACTTCAAAAAACTGAACTCCTCTAAGAATAGTAATGCTAGAATTCTGGGGAGAGATGAGCATGGAGGAAATCTGCACTTGATCACACAACTACTTATTACCTAAGGTCAGCTGAGTGCTCTTTTTTCCAGTGATTTATCTCAACATGGTTTTCTATACAGCTGCTAAACAGTCACTTCTAATCAGGCATTCACTGAGCAGAAACAATTCTCAAGTCTCAGCCAGGGATAAATAATAAACCTTTTGTTCATTCCCAGCTGATAAGAAATGCAGGTAGTGCCATTATTGCTTGATCTCACTGTTCTGACCCACTGAAAGAAACAAGGTGCTTTTCAAGCAAATCTAAAGGAACAAAAATTAGGGGCTCCTGCATCTCCTGTTATAACCTTTCTACATCGAGGTCCTCAATCTTCCTCTAGATAGTCAAGGTCCTTTCTAATCTTGAGCACAGACATGCTGTACCTGTGTTTCTTTGAGGGCCAGAACAACAATATCCCTAATCCCATCTCCATCTACATCTGGAAGAGTTGCAGCTGGTGCAGCCAAGATCCCATCTGAAAGGTGAATGGAGTTCAGTGTCCAGATGGTCTTGCCTATGGAAAGAACAGGATGAAAGAGACCTTGGGGAACCAGAGGACATTCCCAGACAGTTCTACAAAACCTTCTTGAAGGAGGGAGCAAAAGAGCTTGTTTTCCTTATTCCCTGAGAAAACAAAAAACAAGCATACAGGTCAAGCTTCAGTGGGAAGCAAAGCACATTTCTTTAGACTGGCTTTGAGTTGTGTCTTTGTTCTGCTGTGCTTCCTCCTCTGCATCTCTCTAAACAGACCTGAGCTCAAAAATCTTTCTGAAATAGCAGGGCATATTTGAGGTTTGTTTTTGGAAGGAGAACCTAAATAGGAATGCTGCTCTGCAGGACAGCAGTTGCTTTCCACAGTCAGCAGTACAGACTGTAGGTGGATGCCAGGAAAGAGAACAGATGGCCAGTTCTAATATTCAAAGTGCAAATCTGTGTCTCCATTAAATTCCCAGCAGTAAATAGCCACTCCAGTATAGTATGCTCACTCCTCCTCAGGGTAAATGCATGCTAGCAGACATGATGTCAAACTGTTCAGCAGTCCGGTGTGGACCCAGCTGGAAACTCAATAAAACCTGTTTTACAGATTAGCTGATAAACACTCAAAAAAAATCCCAACAAAAAGAAATGTGATGCTTTTATTTCTCCATAGTTCTTTTTCCAACACAGTGATTAAAAATGCAGCATTCATTCATATCTAATCGATTCCTCTATGGGCCTAATTTCTTTGGAAAGCTTATCTAGCTGTAGCATACATCTTTATGTCACTTCTCTGAGACTGGTGTTCAGCTTCTCAGTGCCATTAGCTAGGTGCAGAGCTGTAGTAACAGCTACATGTTGATGAAAATGGATCTTGTATATCTTTTGTGCCATGGAGATGTTATAGGACAAGATAAACATTTTGAATAGTTCTGAAATGGTAGGATAGAGATACTCCCAGAGAGCATCAAAAGTTTGAATGCTCTTTTACCTTTTATAACTTGAAAAACGTTAGTGTTCTGACCCTTCCCTGTGTGTCACTAATAACAGCCACTACAAAGAGCCAGCACTGAATCATTCATACTTATTAGCCCTTCAAAAAAAATGAAAATGCAGCAGCAGCATCTTTCTAACAAGCTAGTACTTGACTCTACCTGTGGAGGCACTAAGAAGGCTGAGGAATTTAGCTGTTCCTGTCACAAGGCAAACGGGCTCTGCTGGTGACCCCAGTGACAGCCCTTTGCACTGCACACTCCGAGTCTCTTCTGGAAGCTGGATGGACCATAAGGTGCTGCCATTCATACCAGAAAGGGCCACCATAGTCACGGAGGGCGTAGAGACACCTGGAAGAGACAGGAGGAAGAGAGTAAAATTCCTTGCCATCAAAGGCTATGTCCACACTGTCTTTGGTACTTGTGCTTGAATTCCAGCTCTAGCTCCTGGAGCTGAGCGGCTCAAGCCAGCTCTATCCACACTGCCTTAAAAGCAAAGGTCAAATCCCACTCTTTGTTTTAGTCTTTCTGCCAGCAGAACCTACTGGTGACCTTCAGACAAGTTAGGCTATGAGCCAACAGCACAATCAAAGTTGGTGTCTGGACATGAGCTAACTCCAAGAAATGTGATCAGGTGGGCACAGAGGAACCAAGCTCCTTCTGGGGACAACCTGCTTAGTTATGCTGAATCATTCTGTTGTTAAACCTTTCTCATGTCCTCTTCCTCAGGCCAATGGACACCACTGAGGAGATGCCTTAGGTAATTCCCAAGGCAGCTGCTGCCTCACGTGGAAGGCTTGGGCTGTCTGGGCAGCAGCAGGTGATTGGCAATCTGAGAGTTTTTTCTGTTGTATTTTAAATCAGTTTTTGTCACGGTTGTTGTGAGAAATAGATTGAATGCAACAAATTGGTGTAACTCAGGGTCTTTTTCTAATTCACCAGTTAGCACAAAATAATAGTGAGAAAAGGTGCCCCATGCTGTTTCAACAGACTCTTGGCTCTGATTTCAAACACCAGCAACTTTTAGCTCAGCCTGCCCTTATATAGAATTGTAATCTCTACCTCTCATATCATAAGGTTAGAATATGAACTTCCACACATTTCAAGATAACAACAGTTCCTGTTGGTTCCTGTTTAATGGCAACACTCTGCATGACTTGACTACATGGAGGTTTTGAGCCCACTCTCTAAATCAAACTTAATCACCTGTCAAACTGAAAATCAGATGGCTTATGCTAAAGAGTTGTCTTCACATAAATTCTTTTTGTTGGGTTGGCAGTGATCAAGAACTCCTAATTAGTCAATGCAGCTCACAGCTGTAGTGTGTACAATCTGGATAAACAGCTAACAGTGCCACAGCTTAGTCCACCAGGTTCCTACCCTAAGAGTATCTCTATCAAACACCATGTGAAGACTTTGAGCACAAGCTTTAGGAGGGTTGATGTCCAGCTACCTGGGTATAGGACTGAGATGTCCTTACACCTGCTTTCCTGTCTGCTTTATGTCTCCTAGCACAGCTTCAGCCCAGGATGCAGCTAGGTATGCCTAGTTCCATTTGGAGCATGCTAAAAACTGCACATCTGTGATGAAAGAGAAATAAGCACAATGGCAAAACACAGAATACAAAGACAACCTCTACAAACTGAATACAGCTTTCACATCAACAGTCTCTCTCTCATGTACTTCTTATAAAACTTAAGTCTGCACAATTTTCTCTCTGTTGATAGGTTTATTTCTATAGGACTTCTACCTCCTTGCTTTTACAATGGTAGAACAACTGAGACTTTTAGTGAAGGGCTTTGAGAAGTAGCTTTTGAGAAGTGAAAAAAATAACCAACACCTTATTTCTACCTGCTATTTGTAGTGAAGTGTTTTCTGACCACTTTATGTCTGCCTTCAGATCAGGGACAGAGAGATGGACAAATACAGGAGAGAGAGATGGACTGATCCCAAGTTGTGGTATGGGGAAAGAGGTGACTGCAAACTAGTATTGAAGCATAAACAGCATAATAAAGTACAGACACAGAACAACAGCCACTTCAGCGAAAAAAAAAGAAAAAAACCAACCAAACAAACAACAAAAAAAAACAACAGTGGATTTACAGTGGCAGCAACTTTTTCCAACCATTGTATGAATATCCAAAGGTCTGTACTGACAAGTGCAGGAAAGAGAGTAGAAGACTCACTTACCCATGACACTGGCGTTCATCAGGGCTGTGAAAACGATGAGGATGTCAGGGAGCCCATCACCATTCACATCACAAAGCTCCAGTGGGGATAACACACCACCTACAACAGTCACAAAGAACCACGCTGTTGACAAAGTAGCCACGCAGCCAGCTCTCTGCACTGCGAGTAGAAGGCTGGCACAAAAAAAAAACCTTGTGGAGTCTGCTAAGGAATTATCAATGCCAGGCAGCTCCCATCATGGCTAGATCTTTTATCACATGGAAAGGCAGAAATGTAGCATCTGGGTCAGAGAAAAGAAAGGGAAAAATAGAAGAGCTAAAAGGAAAGAAAAGATGTCTGCTTCCCACTTCACTTTCAGAGGTGATGTGGGAGTCACATATCTTATGAAAGGCTTAGATTTGGAAGCTGGGGCAGAAAGCAAGGAGGGAGAGACATATCTAGACCTGGCAGAAATTATTTCACAATACTGCAGAGATCAGAATGGGAGATACTTTAGAAATGTTACCAGTGGCCTGTACAGGATGACAAAAGATTCCAAATGTTGATTTACAGATTCAAGCAGGGCAAGACAACAGAAACGAGGTTAGTTGAGCCAGTCAGGAGACATAAAGACCTCTATCCCTCTCTTCCCAAACTCCCACACTCTTCAGTGTGGAGGAGCTGGTGAAATCCAGGGTCTAGAGAGGGAGGCACTGTGTTTTAAAGTGGGCATTTCCATCTGAAACAGAGCACGCCTTATGGACAAAAAGGCAGGATGGGAGAAGAGTCAAAATGCTTTTTGGTGTTGACAGAAAGATTTTGTGATCTACTGCTGTCAGATTTCACAGGCCTCAGCTTGAAGAGTGAGCAGGACAGAGCCTCCTGTCTTTTACCTCGGAGCATCTGCAGTGGTGAGGAAGGGTCTCTGTCCTGAGCTGGCTCTCCCAGATAGGTCTCTCCCGCAGATGCCCAGCCTGGGAGCTGCCACCTCCCCCACGCCAGATGCTGTTCCTGGGGCTTTCTCACCTGCTCCCTGACCTAGGTTGTGGTTCCAGGTGTTATGCAAGTCCCTAGGGGGACAGGGAATGAGAAACGCACACACCAACACAAGAATCATCGAGATCACCACGGTGAGCAAAAAGACTGCTGTGCGCAGGTATGGCATGAGGGATGGAGCAGCCTTCTGTTCCAAGCCCCCAGCTGCCTCTGCAGGATAACCCTCGGCTGTGCATTCTGACGCGTGCTGCTTCGTCATCCCAACTTCCACATCAGAGTCGGGATCCTGCGCTTCCTCAGGGGGGCTCTTCCCATTCTTGACACCCCCATTTTTCTGTATGTTGAGTACGAGGTCATCTTCACTTTCATCACTATCGGCCTGAGTGAGAGGATCGTACTCTCCAAGATCTGGGCTTTTCTTTCCTGTGGAAAGAGATGGAGAGAGACAACAAAGCATTCACTTCTTGCTTTTTCAGGACCTAAGTGGAGAAAAGGCTGCAGTGAGCCACGAGTTCCAAGTGACAGCTGTGAGAAAAGATTCTATCAGGTTTATTTTATTATTATTATTGTATGTATATATTATATATTGTATTGTATATATTATATGTATATGTATGTATATTTTCCTGATCTGTAGTGAGCCACACCGACACAAGGCATGCTTATCCCTCGAGTACCTAAGGTGCAGCACTCTCCTGACTTGAGGCTGGACTCCTTTAGCACTTGCCAAACTCTAATCCCAACACAGTCCCTCTTCTCTTGTAGGCTGGGTCCTTCAAGGGGGCCTTCTGAAACTCACTTTTCCCCTGCTCCCCCTGCCTGGACCTCTTGGATGCTGTATTTGCTATCCTGCTTCATGAGGGATGGAAGGAAGGGTCACACAGGGATAGAGCAGCAGGCAAGTTATCAATGGATATCAACTCCTTGATGAGGGCAAAGTGAGTGATTTCACTCTTTTGGACCAGAATATATTCTGGTGTCTGAAGAGATGAGAGATGCTCTCACAACTTTCTCTGCGTGGTTCAGCACTGTAATAAGGAGCACTCATGGAGTATGAAACCAGTGCTCCCCCTCTGTTCCTCTTCCCACCCACCACAGCTGACAGCTTGTACCTGGCCTTGCTGAGAAATAACGTAGCACTGATGTCTGATACAGGTGGTGGTACGAAAAAGTACCTTAGCTCTAGGTGTCTTCCCAGTTCCCACCCCTGTGACATGGATGCGTGACACACAGATGATTCTCCCTCTAGCCCAAGCCAGCCACATGGAGCATGACGAGGGATGGTGCACAGCCTGGTCTTATATCATGGCATAAGGCCAGGGCCATCTGTTTGCAGGAGTAGGAGAGATCAGGCAGTCTCACTGCCCTGAGCTACGAGGGGAGGAGCACGTCTCAGTGAGCTGCTTCAAGCCACCAGCCTGGGCATGGAGCCATGGCCACTGCTCTGATGTTTATAAGGTTTCGGTCTATTTCTCTCTCTCCTATTCCAAGTTGGGATTTTATTGTCCCAGATATCTGTCTCATTTCCCTTTGCCTAAAGCTGACCTAAGAGAGGAGCTAACTTGCGTCTGAAGACGCTTGAAGTTATACGTGCAAGGCATAAATAACTAGCAAAGATACACAAGTAGTAACCATTCTTAGACACTAAGATGCTGAGAAAGTTTTACTGAACAGAAATTAAAGGGCTCTCTTGGTTGTTCTTACTGCCTAAGATAATATGTCTTACTTGGAGTAAGATTATACCTCAAGGACTGTGTTTGTTTTAGTATTTTGTTTGTTACTCTCAGTGCAAGAAAGACATGGAAGCCTTGAAATGTGTCCAGAGAAGGGCAACAAAGCTGTGAAGGATCTGGAGCACAAATCTTATAGGGAGTGGATGACAGAACTGGGATTGTTCAGCCTGGAGAAGAGGGGGCACAGGGGAGACTTTACCACTCTCTTTACAACCTGAAAGGAGGTTATGGTGAAGTGAGGCTCAGCCTCTCTCCCAAGTAACAGTGATGGAACAAGAGGTGATGGCCTTAAGCTGCACCAGAGGATGTACAGGTTAGATATTAGGAAAAAATGCTTCTCCAAAAGAGTGCTGCTGCCCTGGCACAGGCTGCCCAGGGAGGTGGCGGAGTCACCGTCCCTAGAGATGTTCCAGAACCGTGTGGATGTGGCACTGAGGACATGGTCATTGGGCATGGTGGGGATGGGCTGACGGACAGACTAGATGATCTTTGGGGTCTTTTCCAACCTTAATGATTGTTTTTTTTCTGTAAAAGGCAAACTCACAGTTCCACATGTACTGTAACACCTAGTTAGTGCAACACGCCAGTATCTATTTTGCAGCATGTGGATCTCATTTCTTTCTTGTTTGTTGCCCCACAAAAGGACCTTCACTTCTCCTTCCTGTACTACTTACAGTGATGGTCAGTGTTTACTTTAGCATCAAAGAAAAACTGGCAGTGTGAGCAAAGGTCAAATGGACCAGCCAAAGCAACTTGGCCACAGTGAACAGAAGGAAATAAAGGTACCCAACCAGATCCCAAAGAGTCTAAATTGGACTCCTTCTTTCTGAACTATATGCTTCCACACAGGACTCATGTTGAAACAATCCGGTGCACATACTCCAGAAAGTTGCTCCTTGTGGAGGTAGAGCACCCAGATAAAGATACTGCATTCCTAAGGCACAGTATATTTCTGTGAGACACTGTATCACATAGTCCTGCCCTGAAACTATGTACATTCAAAGGGTGTGCATTTCAGAGCTCTTGACCTTGGTTCTCGGACCTTTGCTCCATCCTGGAAGCAGCACAGACCCCTGACCTCAGCAACACACAGCTGTCCGCTCAGAGATTGCAGTGAGAGCAAGGTGTAAATTTCCCAGATATAGCTAAAAGAGAATTGAGCAAAACCAAGACATTCCAGAAGTCTCACTGGCAGGGTATTTACAGCATCTCACTACTGACCCAGGTGTGCCAGTTCAAGACTGCCCAGAGTGGTATGAAAAGTAAATGCTGCTGATCCAAGAGTAAATGATATTTCAAAAAACTGGCCTGAGAAATCAAAGATGGATAGTTCTGACATTAGCCATACTGCTCTTAGTTTTGGAAACAGATGTGCTCTGAATACAGTAGCCCAACAGCATGCTTACACTTTAGACAGACTGTGATTTGTTTTGTTATTATAATTCCAAACAGTCAACCCATACTACTGAACTCTGCTGTTCATCTCTAGGGCAACTAGAAGTATTGACTTTTAGGAATGAGCTTTATTTTGTACAGTTTTGCTCTGGATATCTAGGGAGCAGAAAGAACCTTGAAACTACAGCTTATCCACTTCTTGAGCTGGCTGTAACTGAGATGCTGCGAATGTCAACAACCATGTCAACCACCACTGACATTCTGTAGTAGGAACATCTTCTCCACTAAGAGCCAGGTAAGAATTCCAAACCATTTGTCAGAGGCTAGAAAGCAGCTGTGACACAAGTAAAGGTTCAGTGGTACTCACACAAAGTACAGTAAGGTAAGGCATAAAATTCCCAGCTGATTTTTATGAAGTATCTTAAGGGCAGACACTGCTCTTAAAACCAAATCCTGGAGTGCTCACTCAGCCCGTGGGAAAGACAATTGCATATCGAACTTCAGAGGAATCAAATGCTTACTTCCCACTGCCAAAAAATACACAAACAAATGATCTGCAGGTGCTTTGGAAACACATCTGGAGACCTGGTGTAGGCAGACTCAACTCAGCCCCCCAAGGCTGCTCTGAGGTGCAGTGGGGGAGTCACACATGATTCACCTGGCTGGAAGGAGAGCAGAAGGAATGTGACTCTTCACCCGAGTTTTAGATCACACTTGCTGTGAGACACGAACGCAGTAAAGGCTGTGTGAAAACAGCAACCTCAGACCATTCAGAGAATTAAGATTTACTGAAAAATGCTCCTGAAGTCAAATTCTTTCCTTTGTGGTCAAGTCCAAGGCTCAGGAAGGGGGAAGGCAGTTTGTCCAACAAGAGATAGCTAAAAGCTGCCTCTGTGCTAAATGATCAGCCATCAGAAAATCCAGCATTCCCATGCAGTCTTCAAATCTCCAGCGTGGAAGTTAAAATGCTAAGACCTGAGTGGGACTCAATCAGAATCTCAACCTATCTCCTAAAATAACAATCACCGCATAACCTTCATGATCCCGTGCTAAAGAAAACAGACCCTGGGCCATTCTGTGGCCTTCAGCATGTAGCAGACTTACATAACTCACATCCCGTTATCTGCCTTTTGCATAAGGTCTCTAAGTGCATACAAACCTTGCACTGTACTGGCACAACATCACAGCATTCACATTAACGGTCAGTTTCTCTACTGCTCTGCATTTTCTTCTGCAGCTGTTGCAAACAAACAGCTTCTCTTCTGACCTGACACAACTTGTTCTATTCCCCTTTTTCCACAACACTAAGGATAAAACAGAAGTTCCCAGTCAGTGGCCTGTGGTTACCAACAATCAGAGGAACTGTTGCTTGTGGTCAGTGGATAAGTTACCAGTCATGATACTGGGTTATTATTATTATTTGCAATCATTGAGAATAAATAAATAAATAAATAAAATAAAAAGGAAGATTTGCAATGATCAAAGAGAGAGAAAATGCCCCAGTGTTAACTTTCAAGGAAAGTAGGCCTCCAAAATGCACTCTGACTTTGAAAATACTCTGTGTGTTTGCTGGATAATACTTTTTGCACTGGCAGTTCTTGGGACTCCTGCAGAAGTAGACTGGGATCTCCCAGAGAAGAAAAGGTCAATTGTGCTACAACTTGGAAAGGAGGCACCTGTGAGGTGAAATGTGTTGGAATAAAGTCCTGCTTATAATGAAATATTCATTACTAGTGCCTTGAAAGATATTAAATTGCCATCTTTCTTTCTTTTTGACTTTCTGGAAATGTGTCTATTTGCACTCACTCTGGAGTGAAAAGAGCGAATCTTGGACTTTACATAAGTGCAATTTCAGTGCATTATTTCAGTGATGACATACTGATTCCAGATTTCTTTGTACTCGCTCCAGGCTTCTGTTTATTCTTCTGTGTTTCAGTGGTTGGCAGGCACCCATCATTGGGTACTGCAGACATATCTCTAAGTCCGTGAGGAGACAAGTTGCCACATATTGATGTAATTAATTTAATGAGATGCTGCAGGAAAAACAGGCATAGCAATAGGCTTTCCGCTTTCTCACTGCCATTGAAAGCTGCATTTTTCAGTTCACCATGCAAACTGGGTGTGATACATGCAATTTCACCTAAAGACTTACACAAGAACTGTTTTCTCAACTGCAGCCACAAGTTTCTCAAACCAGTCTTCTCAGTGGTACATCTCAAACAGCTCACACTACTGATGAAGATGTCAAGAGAGATTTTGTCCATGTTGTTTTATGTTTCCTATGGTCACACATCACACACATATCCACTCGTTTGCATTTTCCTACAGAAACTTCGTGCACAGTGTAGTCCTTCCCACTGAGATCATGGAAGCATTAGAATCATTAAAGTTGGGAAATACACCCAAGATCACCAAGACCAACCATCAGCCCATCCCCACCATGACCACTATGTCCCTCAGTGGTCCCACATCCACACAGCTCTTGAACAACTCCAGGGATGGTAGTCTCACCACTTCTGTGGGTACCCTATGCCACTGTTGCACCACTCCTTCAGAGAAGAATTTTTTTCCTAATATCCAACCTGAACCTTCCGAGGTGCAACTTAAGGCCATCATCTCTTGTCCTGTTACCTGGCAGAGTGAGTGAGCCCCGCCTCACTACAACCTCATTTCAGGTTGTGTACGGAGTGATGACGCTTCCCCTGTCACCTCTCATCTTCAGACTGAACAACCCCAGTTCCCTCAGCTGCTCCTCATCAGACCTGTGCTCCAGACCCATCACAGCTTTGTTGCCCTTATCTGGATGCACTCCAGGGCCTCCACGTCTTTCTTGTAGCGAGGGGCCCAAAACTGAACACATCACTCGAGGTGTGACCTCACGATCAGCTCCCTGCTCCTGCTGGCTGCACTATTCCTGATCTAATCCAGGATGCTGGTGGCCTTCTTGGCCACCTGGGCACACAGCTGTTTCACATTCAGCAGGCTGCCAGCTAACACCCCCAGATCCTTAGAGATGAGCAGTGCTTCAGTGCCCTGGCTGTCCCAGAGGCAGGAGGTGCTCAGGAAGAACCGTCTGAATGCCGCCAGGTGCGCTGGCACTGTCCCCAGCCCCATGCCACTCCATCCAACAGCAACCAGCAAACTCAAATTCTGGTTTCGCAACGTTGTTGGTTTTTTTTTTTTGTTTTTTTTTTTTTGTTTGTTTGTTTTTTTTTTTTTTTCCAGAGCCTGTTAATACCCCAGCTAAAAGAATGGTTGGACTGCTGCTCGCTGCCTTATCTTGGAAAGATCTGGTTCCTGACACAGCAGTCCCTTATTGTTGAATATCCTTTCATCTCGCATAAGATCTCTGGCTGGAAACCACGAAGACGTGCTAAGCGGCCTTTAAACACGTACCCAGATGGTTACACTGACACGTACGTGCCAGACTGCTTTTGGTGGGTGCGATAACGTCCAGCACTCACCCCAACCCTTCCCTTCTCACGCGCTGCCCGTCCCCACGTCCCGCGGCCGCATCCCCATAGCAACGCACCCACTGCCCGGCAACGGAACCCTCGCGGGCCGCGACACCGTTAGAGCCAGGCCCCGTCACGGAGCGGCCGTCTCAACTCGCTGCGGCCCGGCGCTACGCTCCTTTCCCACTGCGGGAGCAAAACCCCTTACCCGGCAGCTTCAGCGCCCGGGACAGCACCGTAGCCATGCTGGAGTGGAGCGGTGCGCATGCGCGCCAGCTCTCCCTCTCCGCGCTTCGCCCGCGTCATGCTGGGAAATTGAGTTCGCCAGGCGCCAGCGGGCGGCCCGCGCTCCCTGCGCAGTCGCGCGGGCCTCGTCTGCAGCGCTCAGGCCACCGCTCCCACCGAAACCGGAGCTCCTCACGGGCTCAGCCCCCATTCCTTCCCCACATGTTCTTTTACAAGGGCAGGAGTGATGGGAGGCCTGGTTCAGCCTGAGAGCTGTGATCAAGCACAGCCCAGATTTGCACATCTTGTACAGCATGCCCAGCACAGACAGATACAGCAGTGTGCTTGTTGGTCTATGATTCACACAGAAAGATACACTGCTTTACTTATTTTTGGTATAAATATGTGCCTTCATTTATGGGAAGTTATTGGTTGCAAGAAATCTTGATTAGGTTTTATTGTGCGGTTTGTAATTACAGTACAAAAGAGTACCAGGGTGTTTTCCAACGCTCTCTTCCATCCTCACCACAATCTCCCTTTCCCGCAATGGGGAAGTTGAGCAAGGAGAGTTTTGTGGTTTCCCCAAAGCCGTAGAGCCCCAGCTTCCTGATTCCCAGCCCCATGCACGTCCGACACCAGAGACGAGAGTCTGACCAGCTAGGACCGCATCTGCTGCTGCTGTTCTCTTTCCATTCCCTCAAATGACATGCTTGCCCTTTCCCTCTGTGACTCTTTACACGTTCATAGCAAGTAGGGAGCAGAAGAGAGACACCAAGTGGCCCAACTGTTGAAGGGAATTGGTTGTTTTTTTTCAGATAGGAACTGGAAAGAGAGAAACAGCTCCCAATCCAAAATCTTTTAGTACCACTGGGACTGTTTCCATTGATGTCATCAAGCCTCAGATCAGGACTTTCCTCAGAAGCTGCACATGAAGGAGCCATCAGAGTTATTCTTTTTCCTTTCTTTCTAGGTCATTCTGAGTACAAAGTCCTGTTCCGTATTGCCATTTCTCCTCCTCCACTTTTTGATTTAGGAGCAGTGGTGATCCCGTAACTATGTCAATATTTACAAGAGAGATTCTGGATGCTTTTCAAGTCTCACTTAGCAAATCTTGTGATACAGAGGGACAAGAGCTATCCTGCAGGGTTCTTTCTAAGAAAAAGCTTCTGGCATTAATTAGACCTGGAAGCAAGGACGCAGCAGAAAACAGCCAGAACTGTGAACTGGAAAATCTGATGTCCTCATTTGTGGTCTTCTAACACCAGGCACACACACATACACTAGAAGAGACTGTGGTTTATAGTGCTCATGTGTTCATGGCACAGCATAACCCACTTTTAAATGCATACATCCCCACAAAAATGGCTCTTCTCCAATTCCTGAGACCTCCATGAGGCTAAAGGGCAAAGGCAAGTGATCTATGGTGAAAACGGATGCTTTTGAGGTAATGTGTGGCTGAGCAAAGTGTTCAGAGAGTTTAATAATATGCAAAGCATGAAAAATGAAGTTTTGCTAATTTACATTGCAAATGGAAGCTGATTTGCATTTAGATTGGGCCTGTCAAGTGTACTAATATCAATCAAATAGCTGTGAAAATAAAACTGAAGTTACAAATAAATCATTCATTTATATGAATGTTGCTTTTACATGAATTGTTATTTACTTTTTTTTTGAATCAATTTGAAGATGTAAGATGCTGAAAAAATGAAATACTGCGGTTTAAGCTTGTAAGTCTGAGAGCCCTGGGTTGCAATGTGGTTGTTTAGAAAAGCGTTACGAGCCAAAAAGCATAGAAACACATAGTCTCAAGCCCCTCATCTGTGTTGTGCTTGTGCAAGTCCTAACTTCAGCTTCAGCCACTGGACCAGCCTACAGTGAGCATCACACAAGTGAGGAATACTGACCTTTTTGTACAGTGATTTCCCTTGTACAGCTGCAGCTCACTTAGTGAAGGGTGGGACAAATAAATGGTGGAAGAGGTTTGAGTTGATTTGCAGCACTGCCTTCTTTCTTGCCAACCTTTTGCCAGAAATTTCAGCCTTCTCCAGCTTGCCTGCACATAAACATAGAATCGCAGAACATTAAGGTTGGAAAAAACCTCCAAGATCACCAAAACCAACTGATCCCCACCATGCCCACTACCTGTGTCCCTCAGTGCCACATCCACACACCTCCAGAGATGGTGACTCCACCACCTCCCTGGGCAGCCTGTTCCAATGAAGCACCACCAGTCTTTCTGAGAAGAAATTGTTCCTAACAACCAACCTGAACCTCCCCTGGTTCAACTTGATGCCACTACCTCTTATTCTAAAATGCTAGAAATGCTGAATTCTGCATGTAGGATGGGACAGCCTAAATGTCTGGATCTATTTACATTTAGGTTCTCCTCTCAAATATATAGTATTTGGTATGAGTGGCTGTATAGAGCTCCCTGATTCTGAAAGGGCCCCACTAAAACTGCTGTTGAAAATACTCCAACTAAAGCAGGTCACTCTGGGAGAGCTGCATGATGAAATGATTGTGCATGCAGTTTTGCTGTAAGACTTGAGAGGTATACACCTCCCAGTGAGCTTTTGAGGCTCTGCTGTTGTGTCTGCACCTGGCTGCAGGAAGACGGTATTTGAAGCCACAGCATCACAAACTGCCAGGCCAGGTTATTCTGGTTCAAGACATGGAATCTGGCACAGTTACATGATCACACTAGGTTCACAGTGGTTCTGTGTTTGCACAGTTCTGGTTCATTAGCTGGCCTTGGCGATAATTACTGTTTCTCTCTGTCAAGCTGCCTTATGTGCAGGCTGCCAGATGCTGGCCTGTACATCCCTGCTGATCCTGCCTTCTGCTTCCAAGATGAGCTGCCTTTAGCATGGGCCCTCAAAGGTAACCGTTTTTTTCCCTCTTTGCAGCTGGTGGCTGACCTTTTGATCGTGCACACTGAAAAGTGGTAAAGTCACTGGCAGCTTGCAGCAAAGTCAGCCTTCCTGCTGCTCTGCTGGGCCCCTCTCTTTCCCGCAGAATGAGTGTGGAGGCTGCTGGAGCTCACAGCAGAAGAACCATAAGTGGTTGGTGAACTTCATAACAGGGAAAATGATGTTCAACGAGTCTGTGCTGATCTCACCTCTGGTCTGGTGATCCCACAGAACATGCATGCAGAGTCTTACGTGACGAAATGTGGGGTTGTCGGCAGCCCCATGTGCCAACCTGTATCTTTGCACTTCTGTGTGTGCTAAGTTAATACGCTTGCCCGCTCTTCTTGTCCTGCCCTTCTCCTTTGTATTGTTGACTATGGCTATGTGGGCAGACCCAGGAACACTATCCTTGGTACTCCAGTGTCTGGCTGAGTCTCTCCAAAACAGAGAACTCACATGTGAGCAGGTACTGCAACACATAGGAAATATCTGTCCAAACAACAAATTAAAATGCAATCAAGCACTAAGAGCTAACAGGAAGAAACAATAAGAGTAAGTCAAAACAGCAAAACTGATATCATTCCTAGCAGGTACAAAGCACTCTATGTTTTCTGCTACCTATAGCAAGAGCATTTCAGGGAAGTTTTAGCAGTGCAGAGTTTTTGATGAGCTCAGGCAGTCAAAGCTGGAAAGGGAAGGAAAAGGATAAAATAAAGGAATGGGAAAGTGAAACAGTGAGTTTCTTGTTGTTTCACTGTACTGATGAAATTCCTGATCTCTGCCTAGCTCAGTACAGTGGTGGAAAATGGATGCTGGTATCCCTCCCTGTCTGAATGGGGAGCTGGCCAGTGCTCCTCATTCACACTACTGGCAATGTGGACGGTAGCAAGCAGGAGGCAGAGAAGGAAAGTACTGCAGCCCCCTTATGTTCTTTACCCCCAGTAATCCCAAGAACTGCACAGAGACAGTCTGCTGCCAGCACAAGTCTGGGATGTTGAGCACAACCCTTCAGCAGCACAGTCTGGACTTGGGGTGCCCCAGAGTGCCCTGCTGTGTTCATCTGGATATCCCAGCAGGTTCATTCAAGACTCATCTGTGTCCTAGTGTCCCCGCATAATGAGACTGCATCTACCCAGTGTTAAACAGGGAACAGCTGGAGACAGATGATTGGGTTATTTGCTTGTTGCCTGGACATTTTGTTTGCTTGCTTGAAGTCTGACAAAACAACCTTCCAGTTCTTCCGGAGGCTGGTTTGTGTTAAGCCTGTGTGCTGCTTTTGAAAACTGGTGTTTCATAACTCTGCAACCGAGTGTCATATTTCTTCGGTAGCTTCAGTAGCATGGCTCTGTAATAGGGCAGTCTTCTCAGAAATTTCCCTGCCATGAAGCCAGTGGGACTGAAGCAGGCAAGAGTAGCCTGAATTGTTAGTGCTCAGTGTCAGAGAAACAGGTAGCCCTGGTGGTGGACCTCTTCCATGAGTTGGGCTGGCAAAGCACTGTCTGATGTTTATAGATATGCTCAGGAGGAGCCCACTCAGTTTCCCTGCCCATCACCTCCTCACCTTGAGTGAACCAGCACTGCCCTGCTGCAACCTCAATGCGGAGGCCATTACAGCTGGGGATCTGGATCTTACTGTAACTTGCACGCAGCCTCTTGCTCTGTTATTGCTGGACTTGGGTTTTTATTCTGAGTGGCTGGACAATCCTTCACCCTGTGGAAAAGGACCTTTTTTTTTTCCCACTACTTAGCACAGACATTTTGGCCACAGACAGAAGAGTTTTAAATCAGAATAGCCTGGTCAGGAAGCAGAAAGGGTGTTGTTGCCAGCTGATACTGGATAAGTAACATAAGGAAGAATGCAGATTTGGCCACTGCACTTGCAAGCAGTGCCGTAGGTCTAGTCATGAGCCTAGATGTGCAGGAACTGTGTTGCTCAGGGCCGCAGCGGCTGCACATCCTCATATCATTGAAAAAATGTCAGTGTGACACAGATGAGATCAGATCCGAGGCCTCACCTCCTGCTTCACAAAAATCATCCTTTTAATACCTTGCATTTCTTTGGGAATCACTTTGTCTAGCGCTGACCAGACCTGAGCCTGTTAGCCTTGGCAGACACAGACCTGGAGGAGGAGGAACAGGGAAAAAAAGAATAACCCTGCTGTCGATTCATCCCTCCTTGTTTATTCCACCAGAAATAGATTTGGCAGAGCACATTGGGAGTGAACTAATCAGCAGGGAATTAATTGGCATGCTTGCTAAGAGGCAGGAACAACATGGTGAACTAATTCGTGGCTGGATGGCTGGAGGGTTCAAGCAGCCAGAGAAGAACAGCGCATAGTGGAAAGTGTGATTAGGAGAAGGCGGATAGCTGTGCTGGAGGGGCTGAGCACTGCCTATAAGAACCAGCAGCAAAGAGAGATAGGGGTATCCTCATGGGCAGGGCTGCTTTCAAAGAGGCTCCACGCTCCTTCCCTTCCCTCGAGGCTACCATGCGTGGGGGGACGGCCAGCCTGCAGGAGTGGGAGGGAGGGGCAGGAGAGGTGCAGCTGGAGCAGGCTCCACAAAAAAAGCTGTGGGAACGCAAAGAGCAGGGAAATGACGAGGGACACGTCATTCAGTGGAAGCTGAAATGCAGAGGGGGTGGTAAGGAGAAGAGGAGCAGGCAGGCAGGCAGGCAGAGATTTGGAAGTCTCCTCCCAGAAGGACTGTCCTCAAGACTGCAGGTAATGCCTGTATGCCCTTCTCTGCCTTCTTTTCCAGGAGTGCTTGCTTTCTTCCTGAGGAGGAGATGACTCTATGTGCATAGGAAAGAGCTTGTTGGGTTGACGAACTCAGGAGAGGAGAGAATGTGTGCACAGTGGTGTAGACTTGGAGGTTGGAAGATTGCTACCTACATTTCCAGAGAACAGAGGTGGGAGAAAGAGTGAGCAGATCCTTTGAGGCAGACAGACAGACAGACAGACAGACATGAAGGGTGCCAGAACTGTATTTGCCTATCCAGGGAGAGAGAGGGAATTTCTTAGGAGGGAGCTCTACGTGGAAGATGGAGATGAGACACATCCTGAAAAGGCAGGTACACTTGGAGAAGAGGAAGAAAATGCATATTATCTCCTCAAAATGTACTTGACCGATATCATGATTTACAGTGGATATGTGTTCTGGACCTGGATTTGGGTGCTCTGATCTCATGGAACATCCAGGTAGAAAATGAGCAGTGTAACTCTTAATTATATGCAAAAGCACGACTGTTACTCTGGTGTTAAGTCAAATTTATTGTCAAACTTGAAAACATAAAGGTATTGTTATGGCTGAGTAACCCAAAGAGGCATCTGAATGTGTACCAATGTACAGCATTTAACTCACATGCATCTAAACTGAGGGATTCTTCATAAGGGCTTTTGTAACAGGTGATATTCCAGATGTATCAGAGCAGCTGGGTTAACATTGTTGGCTCCGATTTCTAAATTGCTTTTGGCATTTTCCTTGCTGTTTCCACCATTACATAACACCGCAGCCATATGCTAATGTTGATATTACCCCATTCTTTTGCTTGGAGAGCTAACAAATGCCACCTGCTTCATAGGGAGGGCTTGCGCCTTCTTTGTTCTGAGCTTACAGACTTGGCAGCTCTCTCCTCTACAAAGCTCAAAGTCTTTTCAGAATCCTAGCCTGGGAGCTCCAGCAGAACTGGCATTAACTGAGATACTGTGTGCAGCTACTAAATGTTTTTTTATGCGTAACTGTTTCGTTTATAGCACCTAAAACTTCCTTGATTTTATACATAAAACAGAAAATTTCAGTGCTGCGTGTGTAAGTAACATAACCTTAAAATACCCTTAAAGTATTTTATATGGAAATAAAGACAGAAAAATTCTAGTAGACTCCAAAACATCCTTATTGTATCTTGAGATTCTTTACAAAATTGAGAGTCTTATACTTACTTTGTTGTTTAAATGTCCATTACTATTATTGGGGATAGAAGTTATATTTTATGCATTTATGACTTACCTGAGAACAAACTCCCTGATTCATTTAGAAGTATATTTTATTTCTCTGCAAATACCCCCAAATCCAGTATCACTCTTCAGCTTTAGTTTGAAAATAGCTTGAAAGGAACTTGGGAAAATTATGAGAGTAGAACAGGTCTCAAATGCAAACCACAAAGCTAATTCACTGGCAGCCCAATATTACAGCAAAAATTCCTTCATTTTATGTATCACCACAGTGACTGCTAGCTCTAACCAACAAAGCCCTCACCTCAAAGCAAGCATGTGCTTATCTAACACAATGGATGCTCACATATGGCATCAGGAGAGAGTATGTTCAGAGCATCTAGAAGTGCAAGGCAAAGGTTTCAATCCTCCTTGCTGCACAATGGCAGGTGAGCTCTGAACCACTCTGCAACATCTCACATGTCTGAGGCAGGGATAGAACGCACTCCAAAAGGAAGCTGTGTTTGGTACCAGGAGAGCATAACCTGGATGATTCCCCAACATCCTGGCAGCCAGCACAGCCCATGGGCAGTAGGGAACTCAAGCCATTGCCTGCTTTCCCCTGTGTGCTGAAATCTGGGGTGGCTACCAATGAAATCTCAGTGCTCTGTCATTGTTCCCTGCTGTGTGCTTACTGGAAATGGAGTATAGCAGCCAGAGACAGAAGGGGTGAGTGACACTGGGGCACAGGGATGGGTGCTCAGATTCTGGCAGTTCTCCTTTGCTCTGAGACAGGGATTCAGGCTTGGATAGCACAACAGCTATCCTGGCTGTGCTCAGGGTATTTGGCTTGTGGAGCTTTTCTATCATGTTGGAGTGAGGAATTGAGAGATGAAAAGAAGAAAAGAATATTGTGTGATAATGAGATGAGTGTCTCTCATTGCTTTCACATGAAGACAGTGAATCACCATGCTTACCCTGCTCCAAGGACAGAATATGATGTAATTTTCTGTCAGAGAACATGCCATACTATTGTAATTAGTAGTAGCAGTAACAAGACTACTACCTCATTGTTATTCTCTAGATTTTGAAAAGAGCTTTCATCCAAAAATGTGCGAGTGTTTGTGAATCTGCTTTCTACCCTGTCAGTATTTTCCAGTGCAATGCTGTGACAGTTTTGAAGACATACTTAGGCTTGGCATCTGGTTCCTATTACAGATGACCCTGCAGACTTTTTCTGCTAGAAACCTTCCTAGCAAATATCCAACTGCCTTCTACAGTTCCACCTAAGAGAGAGAAGACAGCTTGATTTCTGTGTAAGTATCTGAGATATGGAAACCTGTTTCAAAATGATTACAACCTGATGTTTATCCTGATATCAAATTAAAGCAGGCGCTCAGAAATGTGGTAACAAAGCTACAAATAAACTGGTCCCTGAGGGACTCTGCGAACAGAGCATGTTGGTCTTGTGATCCATTTGGATGCTTGATGCTTTGAAAAGTTCGAGGTCAAGTCAGCTGGACTTTCAGTACTAGATACGCGTGGAACTCATTACAATCCTGCTTTTATTAAATACAGAATGATCAAAGTATTCTAGCCCTAGGGTATTGAAACAGGTGGTATGTGGAAAGGGTAAGGAATGGCCAGACTCTTCAGGATGTCTTAAAATGAGCTGGAAGGCCACACTGTCTCCTTGATGTTGGCAGCATTTTAAAATCGTTTGCAATTAGAGATATTGTTGTCTAGTAAGTCCCTTCCCATCAGGGAAGATTAAAAAGGGATGTGCAGCACATAGTCATCAAAAGAAAAAGAAAAAAAAAAGTCCAAAGGCTTGAGTATTTATCTGGAAGACTGGAGAGGCAGAGGGGTTGAGGTGTCAGTGCAGATAGTTTCAAGAACATCCATAGAGACTGCTTCTTCATGTGCCTCAGAGACATCATCAAACTTTCTCAGAGATCTGCATTCTGGCATCTCACTCTGGGTGAGCTGGGGGAGGAAGAAGAGGTGTGTGTATATGTGAGATAGGAAGAAGGCAATTTATTTTTTTTCCTTTAAATGAACACTGCAATTAGAAGAAGAATACTGAATGCAAAGTACATCCTGACAGGTGGAAAGTAATATTTTTAGAATAGCAAGACGTTTTCCATCAGTATGGCTATATTCATACTACTGCATTTGAATATATGGAAAAATAAATGCAGTTTCAATTAAGATACACAAGTGATTAAATGTAAGAACAGCGCAAAGTAAAGGGATTTATTTATGTTCTGCTTTATTTGGTACAGCTCCCAATAGGTTTTGAGGTGGCTGTATTCTTCCCAGATGGTTAGAAAATGAGGGTTGTATGATAGTAAAAAAGCAATTTGATGTCCTCATATTTTGCAGCAAGATCTTAGACTTTTGATGCATGTATACAAACAGGGGAGTAATTTGAGTTTTCTGAATGTGCCTGCTTCTCGCACAAGCTTTCCATCACTGTGACTACAGATGACTGAAATCATCACTAAAACTCATGAAGTTGGCAATGCACATTTTCTGTTTGCTGTGTGCAGTATGTGTGTAATTGATATTTCCAGCCAGTTTCTACTGGAACAGCTGTCTGTGACATAAAAAAAAAAAAAAAAAATATGGAATTTAACGTTGAAGGCTTACATACTCAAGACAGAATAACAAATAAGCATGACAAGAAGCTGCAGAAAGACACGTCCAGGAGGGCCTATAGGCTAGACTTGACTTCCATGTGCTTTGAAATGATGGTGAACTTGATAGATAAGGAACAGACCCCCCCAGGTACCAGGGCAAAGTAGAGACAGCACAAGGCTTTGTTTTTTTAGGTGTTTGTTTGCTTGTATTTTATCTCTGAGACCCCCATTACAAGGCAATGTCTCAGTTATGCTACTGGGTTGTGAATAAGGTCAAAGAGAACAATTTCCTATTCCTGCCCATATTGAACCCTGGATGAATTGCTTTGCTAGCTTGTGCCTTGCGTTCTCTAACTGTAAAGCGGGGGTGTAACTATTTCTGTGTCCTAGGGCCACCCCTTGACATTCACATAACATTTATAGCTAAGTGCTAGGTGCTATCCTAGCATAGCTACATACAAATTGAAGCTACTTTCCCGGCTGCTGCCCACTGAGGAAGCATCTCCGTACCAATCTATAGCTTGAAAAAAAGTAAGGTGCTTTGTGCCCTCGAAAAAAAGTCCCTCTGCTTCTTTAGAAACCATGCTGAGCAGCCTGAAAAAATATTTTAAAGAAATACATTACCAGAGAGAAATTTGGTGTTTGGGTCACAGATGGGAGACAGAGACAGAGAGGAAAGAGAGAAATAAAGCAGCTAGCAAGATTTTCTGTCTCCACAGAGCAGGGGAAAGTCCAGGTCCTACGAACCACCATCATGGTGACTCTTCCTCTCTTCCTCTTCTTCATCCTCTTGCCATGCAGTAAATCCTGGGAGGAGTTTCTGGACCACAATCTGAAATGGGACTACAGAGAAGGCGGTAAGATGTGGTGGGTCAACATGGGAGGTATTTGCTAACTCAGGGCTGAAGATTTGCCTATATTGCCCTTGGAGTGGGACACATACTGCTCATTCATGAGTGCTCTTTCTTGATTCCTGGGTAGCTGCTGAGATTTTTGGAGAAAAATGATTTTAGAAATAGTCAGCTGGGGCATCCAGTGACAGCAGAAAACTCTGGCAACAGAAGGCAGAAAAATATGTGGTGAGGGAGAGTTATCTGCTTTTTAATTTAGATCCTTCATATGTTTAATATTTGGCATTTCACTGCAACTCGCTGTTGAGGTGAAGGGGAGGGAAATTAAACTTAGATTATTGGCTCATATTTTCTTGTTCTGTCAAACTTTTTTTTCTCCCTTCCATGGCCATGCTGCTAACCTAGCTGACAAAGTCAACATAGGAGGCATTAACAGCATTACTCAAACACTTGAGAAATGGGGAAACAGCATCTTCTGGCAAATGAAACACATCCTGCTGAACAACCCAGAGTCTTTGCTGCCGGAGATCTCCAGGTAATTCCCTTCATCTGGAGGCAAGATTTAGACTTCCCCTGGCTGTCCTGCCTCAACCAGGATTCATCTTCCTTAATTTTCAAGTTGTTCAAGTGTAGAGAGATGAATCCCACTGTTGGTATTTGTTATACTGGCAGCTCTGGGCACCCTAGTAAACTGACTAACCTGATCACACTTTATTGGGAAATATTCCCAATTGCCATGACTGTAAGAGTTACTCTGAATAAAATTTACTCTGTCCTCAGCACCTCAATCCTGTGAGAACAGGCTGGAAAAATGAATTGTGTTACAGATCGACTAATGGACTTGGCCATTGTGCAGGGAGAAGAAGTTGGTCTGTTAATAGACCAGCACAATGGTTTTGGAAGTGCTGAAGTTTTGGAAGAATCTTTTAACTAATTGCTTGCAGCTCTTTCAGCATGAAGGGCCCTCCCTTCTTCAAGAAACACAAGGCCTGGCACTTTATTTTGCACGTTCAAGAATAGTCCTCAGAGTTACTCTTCTGTATTACTTTCTCTGCAGTCTCCGCCCTGTTTCTGCAGCTGTGGAGAATCTTGTGAGGGAAGTCCAGGCAATACGGAAAAGGCTAGAAGAATTGAATGAAAGGCTCAATGTCATCAACAAAGCTGTCCTTCCCTTCCGAATTAACGCTCTGCAGAGCCAGAGGCGTGGAAATACTCAGCTGCGGAGACTCCCAATGCATAGGAGAAGGTTACCTGCGCGCAGGAGACTTCAGAGGAATTAACTCTCTACCAGCAAAAAAAGGAAAGCCTTTGTTTTTTGCACCTGCTTAAGCCTTTCTCATTGGGACACTGTTAAACAGAATAAACTAAAGCACATACAAGATGACTTTACCGAGGAGACCAGAACTTCTGCATGTTGTTGTTCTATTTCAAGCCTAGGTCAGTAAGTCAAATCTGGACCTGTTCTTCAGCGATGGTTGTTTTGTGCCCTATGCAAAATAAGTTGAGAAACTTGGTCTACTTCAGTGTGAATACCTTTAGGTTATGCTGTCGTTCCTTCTGCTTACCAGGGTAAGCTCTTTTTTAAAAAGTTCAGCTGAATTTCTCTGTCCTATTTTCACAGTACTCTGTCAGAAACAGCTGGGGAATTCAATCTTCAAAAGTGCTGAATGCCGGATGAATGCAGGAAGATAGATTAGTGCTTTGCACTTCCAGCTGGGTAAGGAGGGGGAGAGAAAGTCATGTTTTAAAATATAGCCTTAACCTATTCTCCACCAATGCAAAGAATGCCCCATTCACATGTTCAGAGAGTGGGCAGAGTTGGAGAACCTTGAACTATGCGTATTGTTTCAGGAGTGATGCTATGTCAGATTCTTGGGACCAAAGCTGAACACCTATCTTCTTCAATTAGCTTTCTTTTGGCTACCTGCAGGTAGGCACCAAAAACATCATGCAATAGATATGCCCATAACTTCCAACACTGTGAACGGCATCACAGTGCCTTCTGCCAAGACCCTTTGAAAACAGGTGATGTTTCTCCAAAACAATTTTGGTACCTACTGGTATAAGTAGATGTCAACAAAGATTTTCCAAAATAGCTTTGGAAACAGCTTAGTCCCAGAAATCACTGGTAATTCAGTTGATGTCTGGCTGGTAACTCAGCTGATGTCTTATTCACAGAGTATCTTCCCCACATGCAAACATCAACTTCCATATCCTTCAGCACAATTAAGATCTGTAGAAAAAGAAGAACTACATACTCCCAAAGCTCAGGTGTATATAGTATACTTTGCTTTCAGCTCATCTTTGCTTTCCTGGTAGTAAAACTGGTAACAAAAAACAAAACAAAACAAAACAAAAAAACGGTGCAGAAATCAAGTTATGAACTGAACAAAGGAAAGAGTGGGCTTACTTTTCAGATCTCTAAAGATCTCTAAAGGCAAAATACAGAGATTTCCATCCAGCGCTGTAGCTAATGGCATGCCTGCAATCTGTTTAAACATAGGTATAAAGGCCAGAGAGAAAAATAAACTATTTTTTAAGCACTTTATGAGAATAAAAATAAGGAATTGATTATGTCTAAATGGTTGTGGGGTAATCTGGTCAGACTGTTGTTTTGCAGACACATTTGCTATAAACAGTTAGTATGCAGACTAGGTTTTTAAGTTCTCCCAGTACCCGAGCATATGGAAAGTAGCTCAGTGACACTACAATACCTTCAAGAGGGAAAGTGGAGCATCTAGTTTTATATGACATCCTTCAAGATGGACTAGAAGTAACACAGGAAGGTTGTGGCTGGGATCAAGGAGTTGAGTAAGGAGTGGGGGAGACGTATGAGATGCATGAAACAGTCTGGTAAATATTTCCCATGTATAAATTCTCCAGTTGTTGTAAACTTAATTTTCCCACAGCTTCCCGAATATGATGGATAGTGGCTTAGCAACATCAACTTCCATTTCCCTCAGGAGCCACGGATGTATCTCATCAGATGTTCAATTGCAGCTTCCTTAGATTATCTTGAACCTGATCTTCTCAAGTAGTGGTGGCTCTTCATTCTCCCAGACCACACCTTTGCCTCTGTGACTTCGGCAGCACGGCTAGAACTTTTGTTGATGAAGACTGAGGAAAAAAGTTACTGAGTAACTCAGCCTTCTCCCTGCCCAAAGTAACAAGGTCTCCTGTTTCCTTCCAGAAAGTGACCACATTTTCCCTAATCTTCCTTTTGTCACTAACATACCTACAGAAGCTTTTCTTTTTGTCTTAGATGTCCCTGCTAATATCTAATTCTATGACGGTTTTAGCTTTCCTAATCTGATCCCTCATTGCTTGGATAATTTCTCTGCATTCCTCACAGGCTACCTGTTGTTGCTTCCACTGCCTGCAGGTCTCCTTTCTGTGTTTGAGTTTGGCCAGGAGCATTTTGTTCATCTATGCAGGCCTCCTGGTGTTTTTGTCTGATTTCCTCTTTGTTGAGGCGCATTGCTTCTGAACTTGGAAGAGGTGATTCCTGAATATCAACCAGTTTCCTTGGGCCCCTCTTCACTTCAGGGCTATGTCCCACAGTCCTCTAGCAAGCAGATAGATCTCCAAAGAGGCCAAAGTCTGGTCTCCTAAAGTCCAGTGCAATGAGCTTGCTATACATCAAGGATACTCTATGGATCCTGAACTCGGCCATTTCATGATGACTGCAGTCAAAGCCTTCATCATAATTTCTGCAGGCAAAGCTTTCATGTTAATTTCTAAGGAAATGCAGACTACTCTGATTTCAGAATATATTTACCCAAATAACAGGGAATAAGAGGAGAGAAAGACCCCATCGACCTCTTCCTCATTGTACTGCATTCGGAGCCACGAGGCAGCACTGCAGCATCAGCTGTACATTTCCCTCCAGGGGCTGCTTTGTGCGCTTTCCTCAAGGCTGAATACTACCCACCTTGGCCTATGTGGAGGAAGAACACAACACAAATGTCAGCTTTCATTATCTATTTGTATTTCAGACATGAGCATCTCATCAGGCAATGAGAAGTTGTATGAAGTTATATAAAATCCATCCGGGACTATGTGAAAGCAAGACAGGATTTCTGGCCCAGGGAAGTCTCAGTCGTGGATGGTTGGAGCTGCAAGGCCAGACCCAATCACTGCATGCTTTTACTTTCTACATACATGTTCACCTATAAATTCTGACACAGGGCAAAGGACTGGGCAAGGTACACATGTGGTCTGACCCAGCCCACCTATTCCTACACAGATAGGTGCACACTGGTATTTTTGTGAAAACTCCCCATCTAAAGAGAGAAATTCACTTTTTTTCCCCCAGAAACAAACAGCCAGAAGTGAGTTGCAACATGCATCATGGGTTACAGATTTTGGACTTCTTGCATAACGGGGAATGAAATTATACAAATGGTAAATAAGTGACCAGATCTGTGGCCTTGTCGCTACTGATAGCAGCTCCTGTCACTCACTGTGTGACAGCCCACATCAAGCTGGATCAGATGGTCACGTCCAGCCGCTCAAACTGCTTCATCTGCTCACAGGTCTCTAGAGGGAAATGCTTTAATGTCACATTTACCGTTTTATTTTCCGCTCTTTAAGGATACACGCTAAGCATTACACACTTCTGTCAGCGAGTCCATTTTCCTATATTTCCCTTCCCCAGCTTCCTCCTTTCCCCCAGACGAACACCCGTCCCCACACGGCGATACACACCGCCCGGCCTCCCCCACCCCTCCACCCTGTGGGTCACTGCCGTGGCCCGCGGGCGCATCCTAGCGGTCGTGCCGCGCGCCGCGGGTGGTGGAGCGCCCGCAGACCCTCCCACTTCTCTCGGGGAGTGACGTGCCGGGCCGGGCCAGACGGCAACATGTTGGGCATGATCAAGAACTCGCTGCTGAGCACGGTGGAAACGTGGCCCTACCGAGTGCTGAGCAAGGGGGAGAAGGTAGGCGGCGGGGCGGGCAGCCGCTGGGGCACAGCTCGGGGCTGCCGGATGCGCAGCTGGGTGGTGTTCGGTGTTCGGCGGAGGCTGAGCGGCCCGGGACGGGGTGTGGGGCAGTGCCTGCCCGCGGGCTCGGAAGGGTGGGAGCAGCTTCTTCTTTTTCTCCTTCTCGTCCTTCGCCGTCACATAAGCTCAGAATCACTAAGGTTGGAAAAGATCACTAGGATCACGGAGTACAACCACCAGGCCACCCCCACCATGCCCACTGACCTTGTCTTCAGTGCCACACGGTTCTGGAACACCTCCAGGGATGGTGACTCCAGCACCTCCCTGGGCAGCCTGTGCCACTGCAGAAACACTCTTTCTGAACTTTTTCCTAATATCCAACCTGAAATTCCCCTGGCGTAACTTGAGGCCATCACCTCTCATCCTATCACTGCTACCTGGAAGAAGAGGCCGACCCCCACCTCACCACAACCTCCTTTCAGGTCATTAGCGGGAGCAATAACGTTTCACCTGCGCCTCCTCCAGACTAAACATCCTAATTCTCTCAGGAGCAGCTCAGCTACGAGGAGAGGGAGTGTGAAGGTGGGCAGTTTGCTGTGGTGGAGGTGACAGGGAAGCCCTTCGATGAAGCCTCGAAGGAAGCAGCGCTGAAGCTCCTCAAGTATGTTGGAGGAAGCAATGACAAAGGTGAGATGCTCGCTGGGCAGCTGTAGTGGCTGCTCAATGGGAGCCCCATTGATAGAGCTGGTGTTATGGCAGCCCATGTGGCCCCATCACTAGAGGTCTAGGGTGAGCATGGTCCCTCAGTGAGAGCAATCAACTTAACTACAGGATAAGGTGTCCAGCCAGGTCGTGCTGTGAGTCCACTCCTCTCTCTTTCCTCTCTGAGGATAACATTGCAAAGATTGTTTTTTTAAGTAGGTCTGCATTACTTTGCCGCTGGGGTGATCATAGAATCACAAGGTTGGAAAGGACCTACAAGATCATCTAGTTCAACCTTCCCATTCCCACTGCTACCACAAGCACTAAACCGTATCTCACGGCTCCTCATCCGGACGCCTCTTGAACACTGCCAGGAACGGTGACTCCACCACCTCCCTGGGCAGCCATTCCAGTGCCTGAACACTCTCTGAGATAAAAAGTTTTTCCTTATGTCTAATCTAAACTTCCTCTGGCACAACTTGTGGCCATTTTCTCTGGTCCTGTTTGTTGCCTGGGAGAAGAGGCCAAACCCCTCCTCATCACAACCTCCCTTCAGGAAGTTGTAGAGTGCAGTGAGGTTTTCAAGGCCAGGCACACACGTGCTCATCACAGCCTGCAAGCTGTATAAAGGTAGCTAATGAAATCCAGGGTAATTGGAGTGCTTTGGTTCTGTGATCACACCTAGAAAACCTGTCCTTGTAGGCAACTAGATGACTTTTATGACCTTGAGTTTTTATTGTATACTCTGGTGATTTTTATTCATGAAAGGGTAATGAACAGTGAGCTTGCTTTTTAATAGTGCTTTGCAGTGTTTTATAATGGCACTTCCAGGTGATTGCCTCTAATTCTCAGCTTACTAAAGTATGTGCATCGGTAATCATCCGGAACAGGATGATAAGAGCACAGAGATCTAAAGCATATACTCTGACGTTCATACCTTTCTCAAGCATGTGGTAGAAGGAGTTATATAGTCTGTATGGGAATAGAAGCTGAGTGGGAAAGGAACGGGCGTTTACAGCCCTACAGTTTCAGAAAGGTGATGATCACTGTTGCTGTAGAGGAAAAGGTACCTTCCATAACATGGTTTGGAGAAAGGTATGGTATCAGAGTGTAAAATAAATAAATGAGAAGGATGTCTTGGTCTTGGCCTTTTCAGTGCCTAATCCTGAAGGTTGTAGGTTCACTACTGTTGAAAGAAAAAAAGGGAAGAAAAATGTTCTCGAGTGCCATGTACATCTTAGAAACAGACAAGAGGTGTGCTGTTTCCTCAGTACAGACTAGAGGAGAACATGGACAGTGCTCCTGAAAGCCAGACTGTCTCTGAGTTTTGGGGCATTGGAACTTGTTGGATCTCTGGAAGCATTTGGAAGGGTTTAGGAGAAAGTTTCTGTCACCCAGTATTGACTGTAGCTTAACCACTAAGTACAGATGATAATGTTGTAAATACTCATATATATAATATTTCAGTTACAAATATGCCACTGCATCAGAAAACTGTAGGTTGTATTAGAGGTGATTTGTCAGAAAAGATCATTTTGGTGATGTGAGCTATATAGTGAGAGCCATAAAAACAGGACCATTAATGAAGAGCCATCCAGAGGTTACTGGGGACCCTTAGCTCCCAAGATCCCCATATAGAAAGCAAAAGAAAGAGAGATTTGGTGCAAGGAAAAGCATAAAAGCTCTTCTGCGTACCTCGAAGGACCCCACTCTCTCAGCTGGATTGTGCAAAGAGATCACAATGAGGAGCCTTCTAAACCAAAATTAGCTTTTCTGATCTCTGTTAATGCTTTGAGTTCCCAAGAACCTGGGCTTCTGGAGTAATTTCTCCGCCTCTCTTTCAGGCGCTGGAATGGGCATGACTGCTCCTGTCTCCATCACTGCTTTTCCTGCTGAAGATGGCTCCTTACAGCAGAAAGTGAAGGTCTATCTGCGAATCCCGAACCAATTTCAAGCCAGTCCTCCCCGTCCTAGTGATGAAAGCATTAAGATTGAAGAGAGACAAGGGATGACCATTTATTCCACGTAAGGAACAGATCCTGGGATTTCCAGGACTTCTGTAGTGCTGAGGTTTTTAGGGTGCTGTGAGGGGCCTGGTGACTTCCGGGACAAGGGGTGCACGCGGTAGGAGGTAGGGGGATCATTCTAGACCGTGAAGGCACATAGTTTATGTCATTTCTTGTTTAATGCTGCACAGATTTGGAATACGGATTTTTTTTATCATTGGGGTCAGGGGTTAGCCCTGAAAGGCTTTTTTGTTTCACTAGAAGAAGTGAAGAGCTGGGGAGGGTAAGTATGAAGGGGCTGAGTCATTTATAATCTCTGAAAACCATCGTTTTCCCCATTTTCTGGGATCACGATGATTCTTAGTCATCGAGCATGTCCCTTAGTGTGGTTCCCACCAGATTATAGGAATCAGCTGAGGCCTAAGTACCGGAGTCCATCATGGGTACAAGCAGCCATTGCATTGCTTGAAATCACTTGAAGAACATCTTTGGATGTTGGCCAACTTAAGCTGAACTTCAGTTAGCATCACAATAGCAAGAAGCTCTTTACCATGGGATATACCCCTGACTCTTCAACCTTTTTGGCTGACTGAACTGTCAGAGACTGCTGGGTCCTCCTGTGCCTGTGACTGCAGCTGGCCTTTGCTGCAGGTGTGGGCTGCTAATGCTGTAATGAGCTATTTTGTCTCAAACCTTGGCCCTAAGGCAGGGCCACAAGGTGTAGGCTGATGTGGAAACAGTTTCTGTTGGTGGGAGATTAGCATAAAACATTTTGGGTTCTAGGCTATCACATGTTAGTATCTCTATGCCCTGACTCCCTTTTTCCTCCGTCCCTCAATCTTGCTTCCAGGAGGTGGTTGTTCACACTCCAGTGAACATGTTTATTGACAGCATTGGTGAAAGATCGTGGTCTGAGCTGGCTTAGAGATAACTTTGTGCTCTGAGAAACTGTTCCTCTGATATGGCACTCATTCAAAGGGCAGGCCCATTCTAGTGACTGATACACATGGGTCTGTGTGGGATCTGTCAACTCTGCCCAGGCTGTGTAACCTTTGAGACTACTGATCTGTGGCAAATAAAGTGTGCTGGTTCCCAAAGAGTTGTGCCTGCACCAGTGGATCCTGACAGGACCTGGATCAAAATGAGTTCCTAAATACATTGTTCTATACATTGTTCTCTTTATTTCCATGTTCTTGCAGGACGGCTTAGCTCTTCTGCACTTTTGATTTCTTCACAGGCAGTTTGGTGGCTATGCCAAAGAGGTGGACTATGTGAGCTACGCTGCCAAACTGAAGACTGCTCTGGGAAGTGAAGCTGCATACCGCAAGGATTTCTACTTCTGCAATGGTTATGACCCCCCTATGAAGCCTTATGGGAGACGCAATGAGGTCTGGTTTGTAAAAGAGTGAGCGTCTGGATCCCAGTGATGCTGCCTTGCACTGATAGGCTCCCCATACTCTGTCTGTCTTCTCTTCAAAATGAACTAACAGTTAGGCAGAGGCAGAAAGCCATTATCCTCTCCTTTCATACCCATGCCTTGGTCTTTTATGGACTAACCATTTTAGAAGAAAGAACACTGCACACTCTCCTGATGATCCCGCTCCTTCATTGCAGACCAAGTTCTCAATCACAGACTCTCATGATCTCACAGTGACTTGCTTTTATCTTCCTCATGCTCCCAAAATTCAATGCTGAGGCAGCTGAAGTAATCAATTACCAGGACTGGTTCCTGACAGGAGTCACGTCCAAGTGCTGGCAGGCTATTAGTCTTACCTGAAGCAGGCAGGGAAATATGATGAGAGTGCATACAGGTTTTTTTTTATCATCTTGAGCTTGCTGCAGCAGTAAGATGCTGCAAGCATCTGTGCAATTGGAAAAACAATGTAAAGGGACATGAGGGACATCAGCATTGCTACCAAAACAATGCAGTGAAAATAAGCATCCTTTACGTTTTCTTATAGTGTGCAGGAAAGCAACATTTTTGTCATCTGACTGGAAAAAGTTATTTGGAGGAAAATTTCTGTTTGCCGCTGTCCCTTCTGTTTGAAGTAGGACATTCTAGATTTTGTTGTATTCTGATCTCAGCTAGCAGCTGGACAGTGTGATGAGTAAGACCCCAAGACCATTTCATCACCTTCCTATTACTGCTCTAAAACTAGCCAACACAAGGACCAAAGTTGAAATGCATGTGGTATTCTAATTGAATTAGAAAAATGCAGACTGTGAAAAAGCAGGTACCTATTACTTGTCATCTGAGGGTGCATTTGATGAATGATGAGCATCTACTGGATGTCTGTAAGTGCAGATCTCTCTTCTTAAATGAAGTGAGTTTCAAAAGGGCTACTCTGAGCAGCTGTCTTTAAAGGAGGAAAGCCTGGTTGTTCTTGAAAACGTGAGTTTACATCAGATACTGAGCAGCCTTTCTGAAACTTCAGATAGAATATTAAGGATGGATCTTGTATTAGGACACTGTCAGTCTTTCCTTGGTAAGCATCAAATCAGCATTTTAGCTGTCAGCTCTTCCAGGCAGACAGCAGGATGCCTGTAATGGTTACATGCACTGTGCCACTATGGATACTTGTACAATTCCTTGCTCTGCTAAAAAGTGCACCCCTCTGATGCTAAAGTGCCTCAGGGTTCAGGTGCTCTCCAAAAGACATTTTCCTGCTGGAGCTGAACAGAATTGTTCGGATGGTGTCCTGGGATCTGGCCAGTTGAGCTGTGTGACCTATGCCTTTTTTTTTGAGAACAAATCAGTAATAGGAGAAAACCTGAAGTTCTGATGTTTGCTTTTTTTTTTTTTTTTTTTTAATTTTCTCTTTTGCTGAGTCATGTAAGAACTTCACTGTGGACCTCACAAGAGAGTTTCAGTTCCCTGTATGCAACAGCAGCTGGTCAGGACTTGCAAAAGTAGATGACTACTAGACTGACTTAGTTGACTTAGTAAAAGCAAGGAAAAAGCTGTTTGCCATGGTTAATTATTACAGCACAGGAGAAAAGAAATCAAAAGGAAATCAAGGGAAACAAAGGGAGTTCAGGAAGAGTGGTAAGTTGTGAAGGACTTTTTTAAGAAGCAAAGGCCTTTCTGACTTGTTCTTACCACAAACTATTTTTATCTGCATGGGTGTGGAATGGAGGGATGTAGTTCTGCCCTGTTTATGCATTCCTGAATTGATTTTGAAAGTCACATATAGACTATCTATGGATATAGTCATTTCTGGCTACTGATGATACAAATATATTACAATGATTCTAATCCTGAAATTTATCAAAATTCATGCTGTGAAGTCTCAGATATTGGAAAGATCAGTAATAAACCTGATATGCACAGAGATGCACATCTCAGCAGTGTGGTACAGAGGAAGCTATTTTGTTTTTGTTTCATAACGTGCACACACTTTCTGAACAAAAAGCAAGGACATCTGACCCAATAGCTACCAGTTCTGGAAGCTCTGCCTCTGCAGCTCTGCTGCTGGCCTTTAGCATTGAGCAGACAGGATAAAGTTTCATAAACAGTGTTATTGGTATCAAAAAGCTTATGCGAACTAAACGGCCTTCTCTATACAAGCTAAGATGCCTGTGTTCTGTGTGCGTTCTCTAGAATTTTAACTAAATAAATACAATAATGTGAGTTACAGTTTTTGCTGATCATTGACTTTGTGAGCTTAGTGGGAGCTGTTGACTTGGAAGACTTCAAATTGCCAGTTTGGGGTATTAATCACCTCACATCTGTAAGAAATCATAGTGCTTTCTTCAATAAATTGCTATTTTTGGTATCTTGGTGTGGCCTTGCATTATCTGACTGTGTGAGACGGAAACTGATTTTTTGTGGCTTTCAGCCACTAACAAACTCTTACTGATTTTTTTGGGGTGTTACCTGGGGGTGTCATGTGAGGAACGCTCTGTGTTCACTTGTGTGTTTCTAGGGCTGGGATTCAGGCAGATATTCATGATTGTGATTTTCAACATGCCCTCTGTCCAGAATCTTAGAATCATAGAATGGCCTGGGTTGAAAAAGACCACAATGATCATCTAGTTTCAAGCCCCCTGCCATGGGCAGGGTTGCCAACCACTAGACCAGGCTGCCCAGAGCCACATCCAGCCACATCTAGAATCGTTTTATGTGTTGTTACACAAAGGTCCATGTATCTTCCAGTGATGGGCAGTAGAGGAAACCTGACAGAGAATACAGGATAAATGCAACTCTGTGCTGATACTATTTCTAAATACTCCCCCAGTCTCTAGTACAGAATCACAGAAGTTATTGTCAGCAATATATGGCATAATGAATGACTAGTAGGATGTGGCTCAGTGATTTTTGCTACTGCAGGTGTTTTAGACCTAGACAAACTTTATCCCATGCATTTGTCCATTTAATTTTGTGTAAGCTTACTATACTCATCCTTTGGCAGGGAGTTCCTTGTGTGCAGAAGGGCCGAGGGTTTCCAGCAGGCTGACATTCTGTTCAGTGGGCAGCAGGGCCACCAGCTCTTGTGTATGGCTCTGTCACTAGGTCAGTGTTTGTTTGGACAGCCAGATGTTCCGCTGTCATCAGAGGCACTCCAACAAACTCATTTTGCTGGGACCAGCAGCTTAACCAAGTCAGAGGTGCTCTCTGCATTTTTGACCCAAGACCAGCATGGATGCAAGAAGACAGAGCAGGGGAAATTGAAAGGCAGCACTGACGCTTCTATGCCTTGGAGAGCTGCCTGATGGGATCTGGGTGCATGGGGTGAGCACAGCGAGGGTCATACATCTGCCTGTCCTCTCCTGTCATGCCTCTCCTGCAACCCTTGGCTCTCTGCAGCAGCTGGCGTTGCCTCCAGGGCAGCTGAGGTTAGGCTGGGGGTTATCTCTGCCTACCAGGTAAGGAGCAGCAGTGCTGCTAATGAGCTGATAGCTGCAATGCTTTTTATCTTCATTGGTGCCTGCACTCAAACAGTTATAAATGGGGCTAGCGGTGTGGTGAGCCCTGTGCAATGCGCAGCAGTGCTGTGATGGCAGTGAGGACAGCCACAAGGACGGCCATGTTTCAACAAAACCAAGTTTAAAAGCATCAGCTTCATGCACTTGGGGCAGGAGAGCTCTAAGACGGAGCAGTCTCCATCTGTCCTGAACCTCCAAATCATACATACTTACATATATGCATATCTGTATGTGCATGTGTTTATGTGTGTGTGTATGCATCTAGGTCATGTACATGTGCAGACCCAATGCTTTGATCTAGTCAGCTTCTGCTGTCACAGAAGAACTTGTTAATATAAAGACAGCCACAGGGTGAACATTTGCAGACCAAGGTTTTAAGTCTGCTATGATCATAGCTTTGTTAGCTTTGGAAATAAACACTTCTGCAGATACATACCTGGATATATCTAGCACTGCATTAAGAAGATGGCAGCCCTGATAAAAGAGCTAATTGGTTAAGTTTGTCCCTATAAATCTGGGCAGGTTTACAGTGCTCTAGTCACTTTGAAGGGATGGTTGATTTATGGTGAATGTAGAAGTAACATCATTATTTCACCATTTTCATCAATCACCATGGCAAATGGTGCAGGAGCAGCTATTGTGCTTCTGGTAGCAAGTTTTCAGCTTTGCAAGGCTGCCCAAAAGCGATAGGACAAGGGAAGTAGATGGTGGATCCTAGCTCACACTGTCCCTCTTTGCTGTAATTACAATGATGCCTCTTTTACAGTAGCTCTCTGAACAGTGAGTCTCTTCTGTGACAGCACTTCAGCTAAAAAAGAAATGCATCTCTTTTAACGGGACCTTAAGTGGCTTTGGATGTATAACGCCTCCATAAAACTGCTTGGCAACTTGATTTATTGGAGCAGGATCAGTGACAAAAGTGACTTCTCTGACAGTAATAGATGAAATGCTTCCAGTCTGCTCAGTGCCGATGCCAGCAGCAGGCTGGTTTTGTCATCTCATTCATAATCTTTCTGCTTTGCTCTCAGCTGAATCTGTAGCGCAGGACACATTTTGGGCACGGCAGATGCCTTTTTCCTAGTCTCCTGTGGGAGCTGCTGCAGAAGATGGGTCAGTGCAAATGGTTTTGGAAATGGTGTCTAATTCTACATCCTCAGTCCATGCCCAGGTGAGAGTTGGGTGCATGCAGCTTTCCTGGCTCTTGTTCCTGCCCACATCCCAGTTTCCATGAGGAAAAACGTGGGTGAATGAGGTGGAAGGAGCTGCACTCTTCTTAATGAATACAGCTCTGGGTCTGGCTGATTGGTGGCACTAGATCCTGGGGCAGCCTCAGACATACCTTTTATGGAACCCAGATGAGAAAATTGGGTTCAGGAACCTGGATTTTAGGTGGAGATTTCTTAAAGGTAAAAATGGAAATGAAACATTGTGAAAGACACAGCTGGGATTTAGGTGCTTCAGGATCTTTGAGCACTTGGATCCTCCAGTGTGTGGATCAACTCAGAGCCACACACTGAGCACGGGATTCAAGTCAGTGCCTGTTTATATCCCCTGCTGTGGCCCTTCTACCTCTCCAGGACCCTGTGAGCCAGTACAGCTGAGTACCTCAGGCTGCGTGCCCCCCAATGACCCCTCTTGCTCTGCAGGCCAAGAACCAAGGAAGAAACCCTTGGTGAGCAGCTGTACCACCCTGCATGTGCCTGGACCTGGAAGCTCAGTGGGTTTGTGCTTGGTCTGTGCCTGAGCACTGGGATCTGTATGAGGTGTGCAGTGGGTGGAGAGCTGTCTGCAACATGTATTTCTGTCATCCCAAGGGAAATTGGAGAAACATTGCCATGGCAACTGTTCTCCTTCGAGTATTTTTCCAGAGCTTTCCAAGCTAGTCCAGGCTTTTCTTTTTTTTTTTTTTTCTTTTTTTTCTTTTTTTTCCAGTATCCCTAATGTTGAATTTAAGGTCTTTCCTAACTGGAGACTGAAGAAGCAATTGAAACATCTTCTTCCACAAGACAAAGAGTTCATCCACCTTCCCACGCAGCTGATGAAGAACAAGAGTAATAGAATTAAATGTTGTGTCTAGTAAGAGAGAAGAGGATTTGAAATCTGACGTGCATCATATTCAGACAAATGAGACAAATGAAACTCTTACCCAAAGCAAAGTACAGAAATAAAAAGCAACATACAGCTTGACAATTTTGGACATGTTCCTTTTTTTTTTTTTCTGCTGAAAGATCTTTCTAGCTGTTTAATCACTGAGTTTCTCAGTGTTCTTTATGAGTCAGCTCTGCAAGGGAGCATCTTTCCAAATCATCATGTGCTGTTTCATTGAAATGTCTCCCATGAACTGCAGTATTATTTAGTCAAGAGTGCTCAGGAGGGGATGGGAGTTGGGACTAGTAACTGAAATGGGGTAATACATGGGAAAACATCAGAATGGCCCTGCTCCTGCTGTGTTGCCATTTGCATTGCACAAGACTTTGGGGTACACCTTTGTGGAGAGCAGTGCTCTTCCTTCGAAGATACCCTCAGTGCTGCTTCCTGGGATCCTGAGCTCTGAGATTGTTCCGAGCACTGCTTCTTGCTGGGGGGAGAGGAAAACATAAACCTTGATTTTATGAGACACTGCATCTTGGGAACCCAGCCTGAAACACCCCCCAATAGGGAACCTGCCCTTCTCCTTTGAAAATGATGAAGTCCATCCTGTGGACTCAGCGTTTGACACGAATGGGGAAACAGGGCTTGGAGCCCATAAAACTGGAAAAAGCAGTTATGGTTTCAGGCATGTGGAGTGCCACAGGGGCAGTTTTGTTCCTTTCAGGTGTATCTGTTGGTCTGACCGTCCTTGCTCCTCTACCTTCAAACCTCACCTTCAGGGCAAGAGAAGCCTTGTCCTACCCTCACTCCTCAGATGCCCACTCCAACTGTTACCACCAGAGGGTTTCCTTGAGGCCTCAGCCCCTAGGCCTGGGAGATGCAGCAAGCAGGAGGGATTGGGGCTCTCCAAACAGTTCTGATGTGAAGGGAAATACAATTGCTTTCCAAAATCCCACAGTCAACAAGCTGATTTATCATAAATAGCCACTGCTCAGCCTGTTGTTATGATGAACTCTTCTGGAACAAATCCAGCCCCAGAATTATGACGTGCTAAAAATGATGTCTATTCCCATGGCTATAGACAGAGAACTGCTACTCAGCAACAAATGTAACACCAAGTGCCATAAAAATAGCCTCTCTGGGATTCAGTGTTTGGGAGTTGTCATTTCATAAGGGTAAAAATGGATCCATTTTGTTACAAAATATGCATAATATGTATTCAGTCTTATAAATAGCATTTATAAAATTACATGCATAATTTTACCTTAAATTGGCGCTGAGCAAACAGACAAAACAGTCAACAAGAACTTAGCCCACAAGTTTTGTTCTAAGGAGATATCTTGGTTGCTTGTAGCATCTTAGATAACCACATCTTAGATAACTTAGTTAACACCTTTGTCTGAGAAATGCAGATGTCAGAGCAGACCTTTCTTCTTGCTTCTTGCTTCCTCCTTTCTTTCTGTTAAGACAGTTTTAGGGGAAAAATAAAAAGAGTTTGCAAGTGACATGAATGTGATGAAAATCTAGTGGCTGAAACATAGCTCTGGGCCAGAGTTAAGGGCAATGGTTGGTCATGACTTGAACTGGCCCTCACTGGATCAAGTGGTGATGGTGCTCTTCAGCTTTCCCTCTTGTGACTCTGCTTCCTGACCCCAGTTATCCACTGCATTTGCCTGTGCAGCAATGACATGGAGACAAAGCTTCTGTACCAGTGGGTGAAAAGGTGAGGAGAGGAGTAAGCCTGTGTGCTTGGAAGCTCCTGGGCATCTCTTCTTTCCCTTGCATTTTTTGGCCTTGCTGTGAGGGAGCAGATACAAATGGAAAGGATTTCCTGCTGCCCTAGTACCTTTTTTGTCTCTAAGGGTGCCTGGCCACATTACATAGCAGACAAAGCACTGAGGAAAGGTAGGCGTTGGGGGTGAGGGAGGAGGCATCCAGGAAAAAATACTGCAACATTGGGGCCACAGTACAGCAGATATCAATGCAAGACCTCATAGAACAGAGCCATCATTTTATTTGAAAACTGGCTTCACTTATTCGCATTCTCAGACCAGCATGCAAAAGCTCTAGGATGCCAGTATCCACGTGGCAGATTATTATGGGTCAGGTGGCCACAGCTGCCACCAATGGGACAAACTGCTGTGGGAGGTGGATTTGGTTTTGCTGCAGAGAGGAAAAAGCCTTTCTGAGTCTGAAAGAAGTTGGGGACACGTATCTGCATGATGCACATGGTCTCCCTCCTCTGTCTACGTGCCCTCCAGAAAAGAGCCCATTGTGTAACTGTGGGGTGGAGAATGGGTTGCAGGTGCTGGGAGCTGATGGGGCAGTTTAACAGCAAGATACAGTGACAGAGAGGAGAGTTAAATGAGTTTCCCAGAGTGGTGCAACAGCACAAAGTGGCAGCTCTACTGAACTCGGAGATCATTTAAATTGCAATCAATGCTTTTCTTTAAAATCAGCACTAAATAGCACTTCCAATGAAATGTGATGTTCTTCTTTGAAAAATAAATCTTAGAATGGTACATTACAAAAAATTTCTTTTCTTTTTTTTTTTTTTTTTTTTTACACGAGTCCATAAAATCCAATAAATATTTTCTGGGGAAATGGCATCCCTCTTACCATCTTACTGAAATTATCGAATGGTTTCCAGGACAACTTTCTGACAGCATCAGAGTTCGCATTTCTACTTCTCAAAGGGTCACAAAGGTCTTAATCATAGAAACCATGAGATAGACAAAAATGTCAGAACAGTGCTGTGATGTTTTCCCTCCTCTTGCTAAATCAAGAAATACTGCCTGATAATGTGATAAAAAGGCATGAGGCTAGCAGGGGATTGATACCCTCCTGGAGACACAGTGTACTTGCTCTCCTCCAAGTTCTCTCATGCTATTTCCATGGCAACTCCATATAATGATGACTCCCACTGATTTTCTTCTTTTATCTGTTATTTTGGTCTCAGATAGTGATGGAGCTGAGAAGTGTGTTTCTTTCACACTATTTGATGCCCATCGTCAGCTAAAAGTAAATAATGTCCTCATTCTTCAGACCTTTAGGAAGTGCAGTTAGTTCATGGCGCTTTTGGGAATTCACCTGCAGAGCTGGAAAGGGCTGAGATAGGAAAAGCAGTGCTGCAGATGCTCAAAGAAAACTGGAGATGATGAATGCTTGCTGTCAGCCCAGGTGACAGGAGTACCTCCCAGCCATGCCTTCTCCACGCCTTGGTAGAGGCAAAGTAGGAGGCCACAGCGCAATGGGGAATGGATGGTTTGGGTGCAGGGAGCATCCCAGCTCACAGACAGGAGGTCACCCTGCAGGGCTGGAGGTGCTCCCACTCTCTGCTCACTGCTTATGTTCATGGACCTGATCTGGCTCATGAGATGGAAACAGGAGCTTCTCTCAGACGGAGACACCCTCGACCCAGTGCCTCCAGCTCGTGACTTCCTCTCTCTTATGAAATCTCTGCAGCGTGCTACTGCTGGGAGATTTTACACAGCAGAAATGTCAGGCATGCAGCCTGTTCTGGGAAATTCGTGCTTGTTTCATCTAGCTACTACAGCAGGACACAGGCGGCCCCCGCTCAGTTCCCCACCGGGTCCCTCTTCCTGCCACCTTACAAAGAAATCAGGACAGTTTCAGATCTGAGACCTTTTGCTGCTTGACTTCACATGTCAGCTCCCAGCGACAGGAGTTAATCCCAAGGGAAAACAGAAAAGGAATCAGAAAATCTGTGCTATGTGCAGCTCACAATTAAGACCACTTGCTCATTAGTGCCTTCAGTGTGGAGGAAAGAATGAGGGCTCCATACCATGAGCCCTGCTTGGAAGCAACCCAGGTGTGAATGTGAGTGCAACTGGCACTCAGCATTGCACCTGGGCATGAGGTGACAGGCACCCAGGCATGGAGAGATGATCTGCCCTCAGCCTTGTGCCCTGAAAAGACCAAACAGCCTTTCCCTGTCACACCAGCATGGGAAGACAAAGACATGAAATGTCCCTAGTAGAAGCCACAGGCGCACCAACCACACAAGAGGAGCACTGACAAATGCCAGACCTGAGGTCACCAACACAAACCTGAGCCCAGTGCCTTGTCTACTTGTGTGACTACAATCCCAACAATCACAACCAATTCCTCAACCCCCAGACCAGAACAGGTGGTGAAGACATGGGGTTAAAAAGCAGCATACCCCTCAAGGTCAGGCTGGAGGGGCTCTGAGCACCCTGACTGAGCTGTAGGTGTCTCTGTTCATTGCAGGGGAGTTGGACCAGATGATGTTTAAAGGTCCTTTTCAACTCAACTGATTCTATGATTCTGTGACACACTTCCAAACTCCCTTATAAAACATAATCAGTTTTTATGTTTCTTGTTTCCCAAGAGGTTGCTAAGACACATATGCCCATAAAAGTGATTCTTTCCAGCTCTAGACACACAGATAACTCTAATGTGAGAACTGAAGTCAAAGAAACTTTCATAAGTGATTTTAAAAGCAAGAATTTAACTTTTTGTCCCAGATTCTCACTTCAAATACATCATCATGCTTTTATTAATTTCAGAGTGAACATTGTATGCACAGTTGGAGGTAGAACATGCCCCAAAAGCTGATTACCTGATTACTTGTAGAGTGCTCCATGAAAGAGTAATCAGAAGAAACACTATCAAGAGATGCATGTCTTTAGGATCTTGTAAAGGAGCATAAAGATTCCTCCAACATTTTCACATTCATTCAGTAAAGCAACTTCCACTTTTAGAAACTACTGTCAGACAATGAAGACAAATGCTATTCAAAAGAGAGGCAATATGCATAACGAAACCTGCAGAGCAGCCCTTCCTTTCCTCCTACCTCTCCTGACTCCAAAGTTTGGAAAAAATGATTTGGAGCCGGAACCAGGGCACTCACACTGATAAATCTGGCACTGGGACTCCTGCTGGATTAAAAACTTTGATGAGCACAAGACTTGAAGCACCAGTTTGGTGTGAACTCCCAGTAATGCCTTGGTTGCAGAATACTTTGTGCTCCATCCTCATCCAGCACAGTTGTACCACAGCCGGGCTGTGTGGTGCAACTGTACAGGGCTGAGCATTTGGAATGTCCACCATCTCTGGCTGTAGTTCTTTGCTGGTAGATTCCATCTCTTCTGGCTGACATCTTGTCTCTCAGATCCATCTTCTGGGTGCTGCACTATGTGGCCCAGAATGAAAGCATACACTTTAACAGCCACAGAGGCACTTGAATACATCAAAGTAATGTGTCTCCTGTACACATGTTACAAACAAGTCTGGGGCCAAAGCAGGTCTGGATTTGGAGCTGGCCTTTCCCTGCGCTGTACTGCATGGCAGAGGATGCACATGGAGTGATGAGGCCATCTTATTGAAGAAGCCTTTCAGATCATGTTTAGAGCTGCACTTCAGCCCAGATTTGTAATCTCTCTCTGAACAGTGCTGACAGTAAAGCTACCTTTGCTACAGGTTGAGACTTTACTGTGGAACAGATGTGATCACATGTGGGTGAGCACACCCTGGCCCACCAGACTCACAGCCCAACAGAGCCACAGAATCATAAAGGTCGAAAAAGACCACAAAGATCATCCAGCCAACCGTCAGCCCACCATCACCATGCCCACTAACCACATCCCTCAGTGCCACATCTAGCATACCATGCTGCCAGAAACTCCCAGATAGATCTGTCATTCAGGAAAAATCACGTACTCCTCCCCTCCACCCCCCCCCCAAAAAAAACAACAAAAAAAAGCAAACTGTGCCCAAAATAAAACAAGCTCAGAGGAGCTTTTTGTATCATTGTGTAAAGCAAGCCAAATGCCACAGCAGGAAATCATCCTTTTTAGGCTGGAAGGTTTGAGGTTTGGTGTGTGGTTTTTATTTATTTATTTTAATTTATAGGAAGTATGCCGAGTCAAATAATTAAATCAAAATTAAAGTTAAATAATTCTGAAACAAATAATCCGAATTTTACTAAAGTTCAAAGAAAGGCCACGACATTTTTTTTTTTTTTTTTTTGACACGTTTAGTATGAAAGCTACAATGAGTTGCATTGCCAACCTGACGAGAACTGCCCCGTCCCTTATCTAATTTAATTAACCACAAGCAGCACTCCGGCGTGTTGGCGTTCCTCCAGTCTCACGGAGGCGGAGACGCCCCCAGCCTCCGGGCCAGCGCCCCCAGACCCGGCTCCCCAGCCCTCGCCTCCGCGCCGGGGACGGCTCCACGAAGCAACAGCGCCACCGTGCGGCCGTATATCGTCACTGCGCCCCTTGCCTCGCCGCCGCGCCCTCAGGACTGGAGACCTAAGAGCAGCCTCTACACCCTGCCTCATTTCCTTTTTCCTTCCTCCTTTTTCCTTTTTCTTTTTTTTTCTTTCTATTTTTTTTTTTTTTTTTCTCTCGTGTCTTTTTTCTTTTTTTTTTTTTTTTCCTTTTTTTCCTTTATTTTTTTCCTTTTCTTTTTCCCCCTCCCCTTCCCCAGTAGGTAGGTATGTTCACTGAGTCAAAAACACTGCCTGGGTCCTTTTGTTCTCTTGTCTATACATCTGGAGAAGAGGAGGCTCAGGGGATACCTTATCACTCTAAAATTGCCTGAAAAGAGGTTGTGGAGAGGTGGGAATTGGCCTCTTCTCCCTGCTAACAGTGATTGAATGAGAAGTAATGGCCTCAAGGTGCATCAGGGAGGGGTCAAGTTGGATGTTAGGAAACATTTCATCTCAGAAAAAGTGGTACAGCAGTGGCACAGGCTGCCCAGGAAGGCTGTGGAGTCACCATCCCTTTAGGTATTCCATTACCGTGTGGATGAGGCACTGAGGATCATGATAGTGGGCATGGTGGGGATGGGCTGATGGTTGGACTAGATGATCTTAGAGACTTTTCCAACCTTAAGGATCCTGTGATTCTATTATTTCATCCACTATTTTCAGTACTTATTTGCATTTCTGTTCCAGCGTTTGAGATTCATTGCAGATCATTTTGGAGGAAAACAGCAGACATCACAGTCTGTCAGAGGCAAGGCATTCTGTTTCGACTCCTGAATAAATTATTAGACAACAACATGCATGTTTTGTAAGCCACAACCTTTGCTTTTCCCTCATATGTACCTGCTAGTGGTTTGATTTGAGAAGCTCCTCACCAGGTGGAGCCCTGGCTGACTCTGAAGAGGCACTTGGTCCCTCCAGACAAGGTAAACCAGGATGCCATCTCCTGCCTGGCACCTGGCACTTCAGAAATCTTTTCACAGAAAAGAGCACTCCTTGTAGGTATCGCAATACTCCACTTGTCACCATAGTGAAGGCAAAGCAAACACCAGATTCCCCAGAAAGGTGGAGCAAGTCACCTGGCATGTTGACTTTCGGGGAGGGAGAGGATCCCACATAGGTCTGTGCTGCATGCGCAAGGGTGAGTGTGCTGCAGGCAGAGAGAAGGAACAGCAGCAATCTCAGGCCCATGTGGGGCATCAGGGTGGCTGGAGTGGGATAGGGACCCCTCCTCTCCAAGAGACAGTTCCCATGGTTGGTAACCTAGGAAGGGCTTAGACCCATCAAACACAAAAAGCCTTCAGTATCTCACCAACCCCGGCCTGGGTATAGTGATGCTGACAATATGGTTCCCAAGTGCTGGGCTTGCTGATGACGAGGAACATGTCTTCTCTGACTTCTGCCATGAGAAAGATGTCACATGCCAGCAGGGACCCTTGGGCTTCCTGGCGTCCCACCAGGAGGGGCACCTGCAGCTCTCAGCTCACAGTTGGCCTTGGTTGCTGCTTTTGGCCTCTGTTCACCTGCCTCAGAGATGAAACCTCACGACTGAAAAGCTCCTACTATTTATAGCCATATAAGTTCCTCCAGGGCAATGGGATTAACTGGTGATAGCCCAGTGATGTGTGCTCATGGCAATTTAGGCCAGGAACATGCCAGGCTGCATGAGTAAGGGTGATGTCAGCAAGGTGAGAGAGGTGGTTCTTCTTTAGTTAGGTCTTGGGAGGCCGTATCTGCACCTGGTTTTGTCTTCTCTCTGCAGCAGAGACTGAGCAAGATGCATGTCTGGCAGAGGCCCCCTGAGATATCTGGTGGCTGGTGGAGCACATCACCAGAATGAGAGACCCAGGGAGCTGCTCAGCCTCAGAGAAAAAAGGCAAAGGGGGATCCAGTTGCTGTTGGCTATTAAGTAAATGAGGTCTATAGCAAAGATGGGGCCAGGCTTTTCTTAGAAGTGCACAGAAAGGACAAGAGGTGACAGGCACAAGCTGCAATTAGGAAAATTCTGATCAGACACAAAGAAAATGTCCAAATGAGAATAATCAGATCTCCACCTTTGGAGATAGTCAAAGCTTAACTTGGTCAAGGCCCTCACAACCTGGTCTGGTTCTCAAGTCAGACCTGCTCAGGGCTGGATCACTCCCGAGGTCCCACCTGACCAAAACCTTTGTGTAGCTGTGACTCTGATAAAATGCAGAGAAGGGCTGGAAACAAGAAGGGCAGCAGAAACACCCGCTCTGTGCACAACCTGAGTCACCCTGTACACTGCTATGTTTTGAATATCAAAACAGTGAGGGAAGCAGGCAGCAGCATAAGTGATATATAAGGGAGGGAGGAAAGGGAGCGCTGTATGTCATCCATTGCTGGGGGAAGGAGCCTTTTGGTACAGCTTGTGAACAGTGAGGTCCTTCCCCAACATCACCTGCTCTGTGCTCTGCCCCAAATTCTTACGGCACCCCTTGTGCCTGTATTTGCCCAGGTGCATGGAACCCTGGAGAGGTCGTGGTGACGCTGCTGTTCCTTACCCTTCTCCTGTGACACTCTGACCTACAGATGCCAAAAAAAGCCCAGCGTAATGCCTCCTCCACACTCTTGTTTCTTTCAGGACTGGCCCATCCTGCCCCACCAGTTTGATATTACATATTACGGGGCACTGTGTGTGACTAAGTGGCCATCTGGGTTGGACAGCAACAATAAGAAAAAAGGAAACTGCTGCTTTCCCAAAAAGCTTCCCCTGGAGATCTGTGGGGCAGCACCATCCCTTCCCAGCCTGTGCCCAGTGCCACTGAGATCTTCTGGCAGTTAAATCAGCCCTCACCTGAAGCCACCTCAGTAATGAACTATTGCAGGTCAGTACTTGAGCCATCATATAGTGGTTTAAAAATGACTTTGAAATATACTGTAAATCCACAGAGTGGGGAAGAACAATTCTGCAAAGCAGCATTCACAGTAACAATCAATTAATCACAAAAATCATTGTCCCCTGCACTGAGTGCCCATAGTATCTCTCATCCCTCCTTATTATATTGCCTCAAGGCCAAGGTGCATTTCTGCTTCCAAATAAAATGTTATTTGTGCGCAGCACATCACAAAAATGTGTTTTCACAGGCTCAATGAAATATCTACAAGCTTCCTTCCTACTCCCAGTAATGCAAATATCCAAAGGTGCTGCTGCCAACACACCAGTTGTAAGGGGAACCCTACCCCCAAGGAACCACACCGGTCTCTCAAAGTCAGGTTGTTTTTATTAATTAAATATCCCATATACAAAGAACTAAATAAATACATAGCTGTGTCAGATGCCAGCATACCACACACACCCACTTGGAGAGCTCTGTGTGTCTGTATACGAAATACCACAGAAAGCTATTTGCTGAATGCAGAGCAGGATGCGGAGTGATTCAGCTCTGTAGGGCGCAGTCCTTGCAGCACATGGGCGGGCACATGTGTGCACACGCTCGTGTGCACTCATCCCTGGGACAAAGCAAATCCTCCGTAACCTGGCTGCTTGAGAAATGTTGGTGATAATGCCACAGAAACACTCGGGAGGAGGCAGAGCTCGGGATGGGGATATTGCAGGCAGCTGCAGAAGAGTGATTTTGACTGCAGGATCCCACAGGTTGGGATGGTCGGGAGGGTCTGTGGGGTATGGCAAGCCCTGGGGGTGCTCCGCTGGAGCGTGTGGTCAGGGGTCGGAGCTGGGGAGGCGAGTAATACTCAAGAGCAAATCAGAAAATGTGTCAGGGCAAAGAGGTGGGGGTGTTTCAGTGCTGGTACCCACAGTGTACTTGCAGGTGGGCAGCAGTTGGGACACGGAGCGCTGGTTCTGCTGCTCCTTTTCTTGTGACAGATGTGGGGCTCAGGAAGACATGTGGGCCAATCTGGGACAGAGCAGGCCATGGGCCCAGCTGGTGAACTTCCTGCTGCTCTAGCCCTGCAGCATTCCTGCTGGAAATAGGCCAGGGCATGCTCTTCCCAGAATGAGCTCCATCCCACGTAGAAACGATTGCCACAGCCGTGTCTGAGAGGTGTCTTCCAGTAATGAGAGGGGTGCTGGTGGGAAAACTGAGGGAAAACAGGGCTTCTCGTTGTCAGCCTTGCCAGTGTGGGTCTGAGTCTGTCTCTTCTGTGGGATCAGCACTGTCACTGAGTGGCCTTTAGTCCCTTTGCTCCCCGCACAGCTGCTACATGGGGCCTTTCCCACCAGTGTAGTCATGGTATGGGCTCGGGTGGGCTTTGGCCCGAGGGAGGGAGAAATCATTCTTTGTGTCAAGAGTCTGAAAAGGAAGCGAGGCAGTTTTTACTTTTAAAAGATGGAAAAAGGAATAGAATAGAGCTAAAAAAAAAAAAAATAAACAGGGAAGGGAGAAATGGAACGGGAGGTTTCTCAAGGGCGTGACTGATGACACTGTAGAAGAGGATCCTGGTATGGCAAACCAGTTATTGAGATGTGTCACCAGAGGACACGGGAGAACATGGTGTGAGCTGCTGGATCTGGCCAGGCTGTGTGCTGGAGGAGGACTGGTGAGTGCACACAGCGTGACACAGGGTGATGCAGACTGCCGCTCTGGATCTGCATGACAACTTGCAGTCTGACAGCTGATGGGAATACATTCAGGCCATAGGCTGGGGAGAGAAGTACAGACTACTGAGAAAAGGGCACAGACTTCTGCAGGAACCCTGCGCCAAGAGAGAAGTTCTTACGCAATGTCAAATCAATATATATTGAAAACTATCACCTGAGATTTTGCCTCGGGGTTTCTCTCCACCAGGAGAGAGCAGCAGCTCTCTCCTCCCAGCCACGGACACCTCCATGAGTACAGTGTCATGGCATCATCTGATCCAACGGGAAGCATCCACCTGCCTCTGCAGAGACTGCTCTGGACCTATCTGGTTTTGCCCCTTCTCCTTCCCTTCTAGTCAGCCCCTGAACAGAAGCCTACATCAGAGGGCTGTGAGCTTACCTTCATCTGGAGGTGAGCAGAGTACGGGGAGTAGCTGGTGCCTTCCTTGTCTCCTAAGTCACAAGACAAAATGGGGGAAAATTTCATGAACTACTGTTACATGGTAGCTTGGAAATAGCACGTCGAGGGAGACTTAAACAGACCGTGGCTCACATTAGCAGCTGCTTTTAGACTGACCGAGCTCTATGCAACATGCAGTCAGGAATGCATTAAATTCCACTGGTGAGTTTCTTGTTGAATATTTCCATGTGAAAGCAGAACTGACTGGTATTGTAAATAACAGGACAGAGGTGGCCTTGGAGTTTAGATTACCTCATGTTGCCTCATGATTACCACCCTCATCTCCAGCCAAATCCCTCCCACTGGCATGCACCAGACCCCCTCAGCAGTATTCCCTGGGAGATCACACCCTTTCTCCACTAGTCTCTAACAGACTGGGATGTCTGACTGCAGGGGGCAAATGTGATCTCAAGAGCAGATTCACTGGGAGGTCAGTCACACCTCTGACACATAACTTTGGGATGCCTCAACTGATAAAAACTTTTGCTTTTTCCAAAAACTGTATGAGATCTGTACAGTAAAAAAGACCTCCATGCTTCCTTTTTGGGTGATGGATTTTTTTTTTTTTTTTTTTTTTAATGGATCATGGGAACAAGGTCAGAACTGGAAGGAAAAATCTCCCAGGTATAACCTGGAGAAGTCTCAAGTGCTGAAGCATTGCTAAGAGACAATAAAAAACTTTCCTGAATTTTTATCTGAGATTTCCAGACCTAATAGAGTCATAGGGAATTACATCTCAGCCCTGACACCCAGGAAGTCCCTTATTCAGTCATTCCTCCTACACATCTGCAGCTTCTGCTCCGATCTGTACTCTTCTTCTTTGTCTGTCTGAAAATTCCTTTTCACTTGCATTTCTTCATCAGCCTTAAACTTTTGTCTTTCTTACTTCTAAACTACTCATCATTTTCAAGCTCTTTTCTTTTTAGCTCTTCTACCTTTTTTAACTTGTGAGAGGTGCATCTGTGCTTAGGGCTGGGGGCAGTGCAGTCAATCAATTGATCATACCTTGCACAATTTCATCTTGGGTATAGGCATGGTTGTCCACTCCAGCCGCCTGCTTTATGAACGTGGGTTGGCAGAAGTCATTTTCTGGAGGGTAGTCCCCCAGCTTGAGAGGGGCAGTGAGGAAACAAATTTCAGGGATGATATACATTATCAAGAAGACCCATCCATTGGACACCAGAGCAATGGCCACAACAGGATCATCCCAATTAGTTTTCCCTAAAGATTGGTTGCCCCTTGTGAGCATAGTGATCCACACAACCCAAATGGCAATGGAGAACAGGACAGTGACAAAGATGTGTGCTCCATGTCTCTTCCAGCTCTTATATGGCCCACAGAATGTGAACATGGAAACCAGGAAGGTCAAAGCCATCAAGAAGAGCACATAGATCAGAAGCATGACAAAGTCCTTGTTGGCCTCCTCTGAATCCATAGTCAAAAAAATGTTTCTATCTTTTACCATCATGGTGACTAGGTATTCAATGTTGATCACAACTTGCACCAGAGCAAAGGAAACAATTAGTAGCAGCAACACTGGCCAGGAGAAGGACTTTTTTCCTCTCACTAGTCTGACGAGATTGGAGGCATGGGTGAGGAGGCAGGAGAAGCAGAGTGCAAAGAGGACTCCAAACAGGAAGAAGCGAGTGGGGCGAATCCTGTCATTGCTTCTAATAATGAAGGCAAAAGTGATGCCAAAAATGCCGAGTGTGCCTAAGAGGAAGAAGAAACAGATGGAGACCATGTGCCTCTTGCTGTTATCTTGGATTTTACAGATGAGGAAGAAGAGGGAGCAGATGAGGAAAACGGTGACAAGGACTCCAGCTGCAGCCAGTGACTCCAGGACAATCCCCCAGGCCTGATCCATGTCACAAAGTAGGAAATAGTCAGCATGGATGCTGCCGCAACCTCGAGGAGGTGGTGTTGTCATCTTGATGTCTTCTTGAGCAACTTCACAAAGAAATGTTTCCTCAAAGCTGTGGAAATATAAAAGACATAGGCTGTTGGATCAACCACCTGGGTGCTGCAGCAGCGGGGAATGAGAGGCAGGATGGACATCCATTCCCACCTCACTGGGCAAGGACACCACAGTGCTAAAGACATGTGGCTGTGGCAGCTTAGCCATCTCCTTGCTTGGCATTGGCTCTCTATCAGGAGCAAGCCAAACCCTTCAGCAGGTGATGATTCACCTTGGAAGTCCACCACACCATGCCTGGGGTTGTGCAATGTCGTGGCAGCATAGGCAGCAGGGGAAAGTGAGGCTCTTTCATGGGGCAAAGAGGCTGAACTGCTTTGTCACTTTTGTCCCAGGTGATACAAGAGCAAGTTAGTCATAGTCACATTTACACCCTTTTGCTGGATTTAAATAACATCAGTACCTGGCACCAGTGAGCTCCAGAGGTGAGCACTACAGAACAGGAAATTATTCATCTTGTTTTCCTTCTGTTACTTTCTCTGAAACACCTGTGGCTTTGGTTTACGGTATGAGTGAAAGGCCCTGCAGATAGCGTACCTGGATACCTCCAGCACAGTTCCTCTCACTCCAGATTGAACAGCAAATACAGGAAACCAACCATTAGCCACAAACACACAGTCCTTCTTCAGGATAGCACAGCAAAAACAACTATCTCAGACATCTCAGTCCCCTCCCCAGTCTATTGCCTTGTGTGGCTAGAGAACCAACATGTCAGAGCCAATGCTGGCACTGCATGAGGAGTACCGAACAAGTTACTGCTTGAGAAGCCCATGAGCCAAGGATGCACAAGGTCTTCCAACACACCTAGCACACTCCTGCTGTTTCATGTGAAGAGTTAAGTGCTGGCTGAATAAGCCTGAGGTAAGGCTGTCTGGACAGGGGATCACAGGGCTTTTTGGCTGAGCCCTGCCCATTTCCTCAGGGGATTAAGTTGCTGAATCCTTTCTAAGCCTAAAGCACATTCAAACACCACTGCATGAGGATGCTGGACACTGCATGGCACTGAATGAATTTAGATCCCAAGGCAGGTAGTGCTTTCGAGGTGCCAAATTATGCAGTCAGACTCTAAAATCTCTCAGAATGGAGGTTTAAATACAGTGTCAGCATTAAACAGGAGGGAATCTCTCTTTAATGGTGACCTGCACTAGAAAACCAAGGGTTTTCTTTTCTGACATACAAAGAAAAAATGAGTTGATCTTGCAAAATTTAGTGTTTTGTTCTCCCTGTGCCATTTACTTCGATTCCCCCCCATCCAGAACAACATACTTCAATTACCAGGCTAGTTCAAAAGACAGATTCCAGGGAGGGGAGGTTGAGTCCTCAGTAAATGGCATCTGACCCAACCAAGGGATAAACAAAGGGGGAAAACATCACTGAATCACTCTCAAGCCTCACATAACCCTCAATGTTACTTAATTAGAAATAGTGGAATGTATTTCCAGCTTTTAACATCACCATGTTAAAGGAGATGTGCAGCTCTTCAAAAAGCTGCCTGCAGTGAAATGCAAAATATGCAAGCATGCTGGAATCTCATGGAGAGAACAGAGCTGGTGAACAATGCATGCAGGAGTGTTTGAAGATCATTGTTCACAAATGATTTTTGAACAACACTCGCACAAATAGCTGAGAGCTATTTGGACATTTGTGAAAAATCAAAAATGAACATTCTGGAAAAACTAGATAGCTGCAATTTTACCCACAGAAAGTTACTGTTGATCAGATTAGCTTATCTCTTTACTCCTCCGACACATACAGGTCAGTGACAGCTGGAGGGATCCCAGGGCAGCACAGAGCACAGCCCCGCTGCAGGTCCTGACTGGGGCAATTACGATTGTAGCAGATAAGAAAGATAGAAGCTCATTGTCTTGAACTATTGGGCCACTTGCACTGATCTCTACACCCTTTTCTTTTTTTCTAGCATGGATGTCCTTCGGGGCACGAAGAGGCTCTGACCTGTCTTGCTTTTCCCAGAAGCAGAGCTTGCCCATCTAGCCCCTGCATGAGCACTTGGGATTTCCTCGGGTTTCTGCAGTCTGTGCAAGGAAGCATGTGCTGTGGTAACTTCATGCTGTTGCATCTACATCACAGCTCACCCCGAACTGTTGTCCTCACTGTAGTGCTGACTCTTCTCCCTCCAGGCTGTGCCTCCTCTCTCATTCATGCTTTTGCATAAAACATGCCCATCCAACAGAAAATTTCAATCACATCCCAGGAATGTTTGCCCCGGCTCCAGCTGCCTGTCTCAAGTTGGAGCCAGGGCTGGCTCTGTTCACTGTGACACCCCATGCCCCCTCCTCTCCCACCCTCATGGATGAGGTCTTGCTGCCATCCCACCCCAGAGCAAGGGTCTGCCCTGGATCCTGCAGGACATTGTCTGGAATTACCTTGGTGGATCCTGCCCTGAGAAGGCAGCAGGGAGAATCCGGCTGGAAGAGGCTACCTCTTATCACACCAGTAACAGCCACTTCCACTCCTGTGAACCCAGCGGAGAAACAGCCCTGCGCTCACGCTCCTTGGGAGCTTTAAAGGCTGGATGGTTGCGGAGGTGTGGCCAAGCACGCCTATTCCAGTTCCACTACCTCTCCGACGCTGCTACGAAAACATGGTCCCTGTGCCAGGAAATGAAGTCAGACTTCCTCACGTCGGCGGGGCAGTCACCTCTGTGACAGGGTGGGGATAGAGCCTCTGTCTGCCCCAGCCCAGGTCTGGCTGAGTCTGCTCAGCCAGGCATCTGATAAGGCTCCTTTGGCAGCTGGTGCCTGTGGACCATGGCTGGGAAAAGCAGGGTGCCCCTTTCATACTCCAAGTCCTACGCCTACGAGTGTGCTTTCTGACCTGTGCTTGTGAGATGGAAATGGAGGTCTTGGGATGAAGATAACCCTACAGCACATGAAACAAGGGCACCTGCAAGCCCAGCCCAAGACAGCTTCCTCCGGGATCCTGCTGCAACACAGTCTGTGCACATCCCATCATCTCACTGCTCCCAAAGGCAGGAAGATTCACATGCTGCTGTCCCCCTTGCAGCTTGCCTTTCACAGCAGCACAGCTCCTCCAAGCACTAAGCCACAGTATCCACACTGCTCCACAAACAGCGAAGAGATGGCAATGACAAATTCTCCCTTGCCCAACATTGTACCTCTGGTCTGACACACTAATCGGGACAGTCCCTTATGAAACTGGTGTGTCTTCATTAGGGTCATGACTTTGTCTGCTACTTCAAATGTTACTTACCAGGAATATTTTATTATTCTGATTAAGGAATTGACATCTGGGCCTATCCACAGCAAGCCCTGAACTCAGAAATCCCTCCCACCCTATGAAGGATATGATCCTCGCCAGCACTGTAGGAGTGGCTGTAAATCATAAAAAATCACTGAATCATAGAATATCTCAAGTTGGAAGGGACCCATAAGGATCATCGAGTCCAACCCCTGGCTCCACACAGTACCACCCAAAAAATCAGACCCTGTGTCAGAGAGTGTTACACAAACACTCCCTGAACTCCAACAGCTTGGGGCCACGACCACTGCCCCGGGGAGCCTGTTCCATGCCCATGCTGGGGGTCTGCCTATCAGTGGTTATCTCACCTATACATTTGTCCTTATTCTTTTGGTTGTGGGATGCTATCTCAGGTTTCTGAATGTCACACACAGAGATAGTCACAAAAACACGTAAAAATGTGCTTTTCCTCTCTTGTACGTGCACTAGAAGCATGTGCAGGAACTCTTGGCTCATTTAGTGAATGGCAGTGCTTGGTGCGTAACTGTGGGCTGGGCTGATCCTCATGTCCCTCATACTTTCATTTAACCGTAAAATCATGACGCTTTTTGCAGAGAGGCATACCAGGTTTTAAAATAATAATAACAATAATCTTATCATTTAAGTAGGTCCCTGGCTCCGTGAGCCAGTCAAAGAAGGAGGCAGCTGCAAAAAATGAGAGGTGGAAAGGAAGGGGCGATGGAGACAAGTTTAGCACCGGTTCAGTGGGACCCAGCTGGCCAAAGAAGAAATCCTCAGAAGCTTTCAAAGGTCACCAGTTACTCGCCAATTTATTTGCATCTTGTCAGAGCACATTATGGACTGCTAGCTACTTTCCTTGTGTTTACACAGATACACAAAACCCCATAAAATCAGTGTGTCAAATTACATCAGGTTTGTGGGGAAAAATGAAGAAAAGATAAGAAGATTAACACTGACATTTTCCAGAACGTTTGAGAAATCCTTGTGAGTCAGTCAATAAACACAGCCTGTGCTTTCAAGATACTAATGCATGGGGCTGCACTTGTAAAAGCCATCCTCAGTGACCCAGGAGTCCAAGTGCTGCTGGCTCCTGGTAGCATGAGAAGTGGTGTTCATGGCCCTCATGCAGTCTGAGGGCGGTAGAGAAGCAGCTCTGGTCTACATCCACTAGTTGTGAGCTGGGTATCTAAGTTCTCATTTGAGATGCCATAGGATACCCTGCCTGGCTCCTATCAGCTGCTCATGGGTTTTCCATACCTTCTGTATCATACCTTGAAGGTCTTTTCCAATCTAGATGATTTTGTGATTCGGAAATACCTGGCAACCCTGTGCAGATGTTTTGGATATACTCATGCATCTCAAATCACCTTACTAAGAATAAGTGGTTCAGTGGAGTTCTGAGGTTCCACTGGCTATTTCAGAGCTAAGATATCCAGTTTATGTGGATGGGGATGAGGATGCTTACCAGACGGACTTTGTTCTGATGTATCAGCACTGACAAATATGAAAAGGTGTTGCAGAGTAACAATTACCAGCATGGGGTTGGCATATAGGATCACAGTATCACAGAATCATAAAGGTTGAAAAAGACTGCTAGGATCATCTAGTCCAATTGTCAGCCATCCCCAGCATGCCCACTAATCATGTTCCCCAGTGCCACATCCACAAGGTTCTGGAACACCTCCAGGGATGGTGACTCCACCACCTCCCTGGCACTGTGGGACATGGTGCTGATGAGCAGCCAATTGGACTAGATGATCCTAGCAGTCTTTTTCAATCTTTATGATTCTATGATTCTATGATACAGTAGCAAATTAATTTCCTTTAGCCATACCATGTCCCTGAACAGATAAGCTGGCTGCTGGTGAATGAGAGGAAGTAGCAGCCGGGCTCTCCCTCTGTGTTGGCTCCACTCCTTTCGCCTTTCTCACTACTGGCATTGCCTGATCCTGGGTTGCCAATGTCTGGTGCTGTCCACAGCACCCTGCAGCCTGGGGCCAGCCAGGTTTCACCAGCTGCAGCATGGAGCCACCCGCACAGGGCAGAGCACTGTGGCCTTTCTCACCTCAGCTGGGTCCAGGGGACAGAGAATGTCTGGGAGTTTTGGAGAGTGAGTTTGTAACTTTCATTACACCAAGTAATAAAGCAATTAGATGCCTAGGGAGTGACAGTGCATGGTGTTCTGTGATATGTTCAAACAATGTGTTTATTTTTGGTCAGTGATATTGGCTACACTGTGAATACTGTCACTCCTTCTGCTTAGCTACCTGTTCAGCACACTGACAACACAACAAACTCTCTCCTTGAAAAATCCCACCTCCAGCACGTAATCTCCTTCATGCTGTGCTAACAGTGCAACAGCCTCCACCCTGTCCTACCCCTTCCATTTCCTCCGTCTTTAAATCAAATAAGAAATAAACAGTACAACGCCCTTGGAAATAGTCATGGGGCAGAGAAATGGCCCAGAGGTGATAGACCAAGCGGTCAGCTCAGAGCACCCCCTCTTTAGCCAGTGCAAAGACAAAAGCAGCATTTGCCATTTCTGGGTGCCACCTCCTCACAAATTGGACTTTGTGCTGGAGTTCCCAACCATGAACTCCCTGTGTTCTGGTTCTGAAAGCAAGTATTCAAGGCTTACCAAAAACCCCATCTAAACACTGAATGATTTTCCTTTGGACCTGAAATACTTGACACCAAGAAAGGAATGATTTCAAAGAAAAAGAAAAAAGGAAAAAGGAAAAAGGAAAAAGGAAAAAGGAAAAGGAAAAGGAAAAGGAAAAGGAAAAGGAAAAGGAAAAGGAAAAGGAAAAGGAAAAAACTCATGGCAGCGTTCTTCAGAGCTGTTACTTACTTGCAGCCATCATCTCTTCCAAACTGCATGTATTGCTCCCCCATTTTGAGTTCCAGTAAGAAAATAAGTGTTTCAAATACATAACGGTGATGTGCTGCTTTGGCAGAGAGTGCCGGTTGGTGCTTCCTTCTCAGAAACTTCCTTCTATAAATGAGCTGGGTTTGGTCAATCTCTTTCTATTCCTGGCTTCTAAATGCCTGGATTCCTGGTACAGAGGGGTTCATTTTCTGAGAAGATAAGAGATTTGTACAAGAAAAGGGCAAGAGGATTTGTTAAAATATTCAGGCCAGTGCACACTGGGAGATGGTTAGATCTGCCATTGCATGGGCACTGTTGGCGACATGTTTTCCAAGACAGCTCTTCTGCCTTGGAATCAGAGGCAGTGGCTTGGTTAAGAGGCTCTATAGAGGGTTGTTTCTGTGCAAGAAGCATTCCTGGGAATCAGGTTGCACACTAAATCTCTTTGCTCAGTGATACAGAAAATTCTGCTTTGAAGCTCCAACTACCTTATCAAACACCACCACAATGACATAAAACAAAGCTGAGATCCAACACCAATTTTTCCTCCCACTTTAGACTTCATAAAACAAACAAACAAAACAAAACCTGCTGATAGGTTTTATTTTTCTATCAGTGTGCTGGTACTGATCTGTACCTCCACGACAGCCAGCAAAAAAAATCCCAATACCTGGCATAAACTCGCCGCCTTTCCTGGCTAAATTATCAGAAATAACACTACATTTACACGCTTACTCTTAATCAGGCACATCCTGTTGGGTGATATGGCTGTGCACAAATCTGCTGTTGGCTGCAGAACCATGGGATCAGTCAGCAGTTTCTGTCTGTGTGCTATCCAACCAAAGCTAGTCAGTAATGATTCTTCATGAAGGCAATGAGTTACAGTGAGGAAAAAATACAAGGAACAAATGAAAGGTAAAATTGAGGACAATTAGTTAATAGGCTATCGCTCCTGCAGATTTTCTTGCAGTATGGAAGAGGTCCCCGTGACAGGCAGATTGTGATGGCTGGATGTCACCAGTCCCAACGTCACCTCTTGCAAAGATACTGAAAAGCCACCTTTTAAAATCAATGGGAAAATCAAGCAGGCTCCAAGAAGGTGTAACTAATGTATTTGATAACACACACAGCTTTGGTATCAGCCTTGGAGATGGAGTTTCCCTTCTGGATAGTTCAGACTTTATGTTGTACTATAAGGCCAGTGGGCAGCTTTTCTGACCTCCAGGACAATACAAGCCCCAAAGTGCCTCAGATACTGCCTTGCTGGAGGTTTGGGACTACAGCTCATCTTTTTACTCCTCACTCCATAACACATTCTTGAATGAATCTCCCAGGAGAAATCAGTTGTACTGGTGTGAAGATTTTTCTTCGTGTTTCCTCCAGTCCTACCTGCTGATGACAACTGATGCTTTATGTACCTCCAATCCTCTGGTATGACTGTTGACTGACATTAAGCTCCCCAGGGGCTATAGCGATGTTTACTTTATGCATGCCTCTCCATTTGCCGGTTAAGCAGCGTTAAAATCGATGACATCATGATACATATTCAAATAGTTGTACTTGGGAGAAAAAGCATGGGGAAACAGTACCCCATTGTATCTGTTTAACTGAGACAGAAGTTTAAATGGGTGTGCCTGTGATAGCATTCCAGCCCCAGCTGCTTGCTCCTGTGAAATGCTGCCTCTCACTGCAGCTGATCTTGCTGGGCACACTGCTGTGCACAGACACACATTCCTGCACGCAGGCATGCACAGGTAGCAGCAGCCGCACCCAGCCCTGCACACCTGTGGCTCTACTGCCTCTACCACTGCAACAGGTATTAAAAATAGATACAATATGGGATTTGTAAGGTGAAGGGGTTGGTTAAAGCAGGAGCCAGGCAGGCTAGGAGAGAGAGGACAGTTGCAAGCAGCAACATCACAGAAAGTGCTTTGCCCTAAAAATTCACTGCAGGATGTTCAGTATATGCTCCTCTGGGGCAGGAGCTCTTCTTGATCTGCACTCTATAAATGCTGCTTAATGCAGTAGATGCCCTTTGTAAAGATGGAGCACTTAGGCCATCTATTTGAATACCTGCCAGAGAGATTAAGTACTTGAGAAGTGGAGCTGAGGTCCTAATCTAATCCATTTCATTATTCTCTCTTTAATTCTATCATAATAAAGAGTGGAGATCTCAAGGGGAGAGCTGACTGGAGGGTGCTGCAATCTGTGCATAGAATTCTCACTCAGTGTTTTATATTTTCCAATAAATGCAAAGGAAAACCACCTCCTAGCATATGCAGCCTAATGCAAGGAGCAGCTCATACAGCAAGGAGTACGTGCACTCTTCATCACACCAAAAATCCAACCTTCTTTTGAAACTTCAAAAGGAAATTTCCACTGGTGATTCAGACCAGATGGTGGGACCTCCTGCTGCTGGGATGGTTTCTGCTTCACCTAAAGCCTGCATTCCAGATAAAACTGGGGCTGTCTGCTATCACACCGGTGTGTTCGCCTTCCTGTCCTTGGTGGTCATGAAAGACATTGCAAACATGCCACATTTACACAGGCATACCCAAACAATAAGCAGTGATGAGTTAGAAAACAACACGATGCTGGTGAACGTCACATTGAAACTCTGGGAACATCCAGTCTGGTGCTGGGCCCAGGACTGGAAGGGGGAAAGGATATCCAAACCAGGGAGATAAGGCAGGCTGTCATTTCTTTGGCCTTAATTACTTTTCCTCCAAACTTCCTGACAGCCCAGGAGCACCCTGAAGCTAGGGGGAAGAACAAAAATATCCTGTCATTATTAGTAGTCAAATAGAGAGGACTTAGCAGGGAGGAGACAGGTTTGCAAGGCTTCTGGCATGCAGTATGGAGAAAGATAGTACATGCCAGATGGATTTTGTTTGGTCCAATTTGGACCAATAACCTCAACTAAGGAACAACTAAACTCACTCTCTGGACTCCCTGCTTCCTGCTTCTTTCCAGACTCAGCAGCCCTGGACTGCTCTGTTTGATAAACAAAGTGACATCCCCCCTAGTGACAGTCATATTCCAGGGAAAGGTTTAATTTATTGAAGGTGTAGTTGCCAATTAACCTTCTTAGAAATGCAAACACAGCTTCAGCTAATGATAGGAGCAATCCAACAAACATTAGAGAGATGAGGGACTGCTCTTGGTGTGTGTGTGATAGGGCAAACGGAGCTACGACCTTCCCACAGCAGGTTCTGCTCCTCTTTCACAGTCACTGCATTGCCTGATAATCCTTTCCTTGCTCATTATTAACAAACCACTCTAACAGATATTTGTTTGTAGTAATAAAAAGTCTACTGGCAAGGGAACAGCTGTCCTGTGGAAAGGCTTTGAAGTGCTTTTCCAGGAAGCCATGGCCACATACAGGATCTCACCCCAAGGTAACACCTAGCTGCTGTTAAGCACCAGGAATCACCACCATGTTTTCAGAGTAAGCAGTACCACGCCTATGGGACCTGCTGGGTGGCTTATTTAACCATGCGGAAAAATCATCACCTTCGTGTTTACATTTTTAAAAGGCAGAAGGGATCACCACACATTTTGGCTCTGACCTGTTTGGCATGTTGCATATGGCATCACGCGTGGAATGGGCTAAGGTTACAGGGCCACAGTGCACGTAAAGGCAGCAGTTACCATGAGATCTTACACTACAGGAATTAGCGTCTGAGTGGTATTCTGCAGTGAGGCAGCTGATGAATCACCACTAGCCCTATGACCTAGCACACTAGCCTTTCACAGCCTACACAGTCTGTCCTGCTCTAAGGAGCCAGCCACAACCTGACAAGCCATCTCATGGTCGCTTTCCTTCAGCCAGAACTGAAATCACTCAGTGGATCTGAAGCTGTGCTGAACTGGAGCTGCATTATGTTAGGCTTTGTTCTTATGTGACAACCCAAGTAAGAAATAAATCCAACTAATAATGATTCACCTGTCTGATTAGCAGCATGTTTTTCCCTAGAGGTAAAGGCAAAGGGAAGTGACAACCCACGTGTGATTCTGCCAAACAAAACACACATTCTGGATGTGTTACACGACAGTCGGCTTTCTTTAGCAAACAGCATCTGTTGCTATTCCATTTCCAATTAAAAAAATGTTTGGACTTACATAACAGTTGATCCCGAATCTCAGTAGTGGTTAATCTAGCTGTACACGTGGTTAAAAATTCCGCTGGCCAGTTGAAATCTGACTTTCCTATCTAGTCATTTGTATTTATTAAGTAGAGATAAATGAATCTGTTGAGTTCTACTGTTTAGGATGTATCTTGCTCTTTCAATGCAGCAGAAAATTTTGATAGGTTTGCCCTCTATTTAACCGTCCCTTTCCTTACTCACCAAACAAATTAAGTTGCTGAAAATAAATGAATGATCTCTTTCTAACAAGCAGTTTCAGACTGTCAAGCATGAGGAGATTGGTCCGGTGCGCCCAGGCAATATAGTTTCTACTGCCTCGTTTCATTGATTTTATTGTTTTATATCTCCTAAACTCTATAGCATCTATAAACACAGATCTCAGTCCATCATGACTAGATGAGATATGCTTGCAGTTGTGCAATGAGGGAACCTCCACCTGCGTGGGGCTGTAAGTAAACTCCTCTGGCAAGAGGCTTCAAAGCACAGAGGCGTCTCCTAGGTTGCCATCAATAGAGGAAGAACAATTCAGGAACTGCTGAGACAGTTTGCATCTCCCCACACCCTGGAAAACGCAAGACAGGGAGTGCTGGAGGAAAGCTGCTGCAGGCAGGCATCTACCTATTATGCCTATTAGCAAGGAGAAGTGTCTGCAGGACCACATCATGGTGTGATGTGAACAGCAAAACAAAGAACTGGCTGAGTATCTGAGTATCTCAGAGATCTTGCCAAGAGGCAAGGCAAGCAAGGGAGGGTGCAACAGGTGCTTAGAAAAGGGCACAAACAAATGACAAATGCATGAGGCTATCATGGTGAAGGAAGGGAGTCAGACATGTAGGGATAGCTAAAGAGAACAAGGAGATGGCATGTCCCAAAAAAACTCAAACTATTGGAAGCTCAAAAAAGGCATCATGTTTTGGGGCACACCAAGCATGATGAAATCCTGCTCAGAAAAGATCTCAGCAGAGTTCAGCAGGCCTGTGCCAGCTCTAGGAGCAAAGCACTTGGGTGCCAGTTAATTACATGAAGCCCTTGGAACAAATAAGCCAGTGTGCACCGAGTCTGGAAGGCAGGGAAGGAGCTGCACCCTGGGAGCTGTGGGTGGAGGAGCTCCCTGCCCCAGGCCATGCAAGGAAATTCCCTTCCTTACATTATGGCAGAGGTGGCTCCAGGCTGTTCCTACATGGCAGCACCACCCAGGATCTCCGTCACTGAATGCTTCCAAAGGTTAGTGGAGTCCCTTGGTCAGCTTTATCTGATCGGAAAGTGGGAGAGGACTGGGTGGTGATGAAATCCTGCAGACAGCACAAAAAAAGCGGAGCTTGCAACTGTCTGCTCACCTAGGCAATAAGATTTCTCTTATGAGGTAAGCGGGCAGGCTAACCTGCTTGGAGGTTCCAGTACAGCCTCCTGCGTCAGGCTGCCCTGGCTTGTACCTCGAACACTTCTAAGTTAAGCTGGATCTGGGGCAGTGCACACATTCACCAGCAATTTCCTTCAATCCAAGATTCACCATGGCTTCTAGTGCAGTTATCTTACTTCAGCAAAGCAGGCAGAAAATCACACATTTGTACAGTCAGTGTAAGGACAATTAGATGAATGTCCAGATCCTGAAAGTCAGACAACTTCAAGCAAGACAAAGTCTCCTCACCATGGTTGGCTTTACATTTCTGCTTCCAAAAGGTCTTTCCCCATCTAGAAGTAAAAGCTCTATGCAACTTAGCATCCAGCTTGTGAAAAACTGGAATCTCTCACCAGTCATCTTTATTCCTCCATTTTCACATGTCAATAACCACTGCACAACAACCCTTCCTGCAGACTTCAGCATATTTTTGGATGTTAACCTCAGAAGAAAGAAGGAAAGCACCAACTACACAAACTGATAGCACACAGTTCTGTGGAGTTCATCAGAGAAGCGCAGGGTTGACATGGCCAACACAGCTAAGCCCTCCCACCAGGAGGCTGCCCTGGCTCAGGCAAGTGAGGCTAAAGAACATGGCAAGGGAGGGTCCTGCTTAAGGACCTAATCTGTGTCCTGCTTGGCACAGGACAAACAAATACTGCTGCTTGAGGGTTTCTGTCTTCCTTGCCAAGAAAGAACAAGCAAACAGCTTCCCAAGGGGTTTTTTTGTTGTTGTTTTTTTGTTTTGTTTTTAATTAAAAAAAAAAAAAGAAAACACACACACAAAGCAACAAAACAAACCAAAACCCTCAGAACCTCTGCTGTGTGTATGAGATAAAGAGGATTTCACTGAGACTATGCCTGCCAGCAAGGTGCCCTTCCCTTGTTCAACAGATTTATCAACAGCTGGAGGCTACAGAGCCTTGCACCGACCACATCTTTCTTAAAGTAAGCAGCTTCTGTTGATTTCAAAAGAGCCACAACTGCCTGCAGTTGGATTTTCAAAGGAACATGGCAGTCACATACTCACAAAAAGAGCAGAGATCATAATTACAGCAATTGTCCTCGCATCAGCTTAACCATGCAGTGATGGGGAGGGAGAGCCCCCATTAACCACAAAGAGCCATTTATAGGACAGACCAGATGGTAGCATCTGACTTGCAAAAGAAGCACTGGCATTTTCAAAGTGAGGTAGCCCAGAAATCACGGAGGGGGTTTTCAAAAATTCATCTTTTGAACTACATAAAGGCAATTTAACCAGAGTAAAAGTAGTCATATCTGACTGAGAGCACTGGAAGAACCAAAGGGCCAGTGTGCTAACAACACTTTGCAAGGACCCACTACAAACCTGACTGACAAGAGCAAGCCTGGCTGCACCAGACCACCAAACAGGTGGAAGGGAGGCTCTCTCTAAATTTGATTTTAGTATGTGTAGACTAGCAAGTTATTTCTGATATTCATTACATAGATAACAAAGTAACAAATGATTATGGATGATCTATTCTGGACAGTAGAGCCAATACTCTGCATTTTTCAAAACTTTGCATTTTCACCTAAACTTTTATTGATATTTGGAAGAGTGACTCCAAGATTCCAAGTTAATATTAAAGCAGTCCTCATCAAAGGGTGCAGAAAGCCTTAAACAAAGAAACACTTACAGGACTTGAGTATCTAGTGGAAAATTGCCCATAGATCTGCAGAATCTTTAAGAGGCATTTGAGATCTGCAATTGGAGGGAAGGAAAACTAACTGTTTAGGTTCTGCTGGTGGAGTCTATTAGGGCATCTGCTTCATGCTGTTGATTGTATTTTGGAATGACCTGTCGTTAACAACCATACAGAGCCTCTGGAATACACAAAGATAAGCAGCTGTATGCATGCACATGAACAGCAGCAATAGGAAACCAGCCATTAGTGGCAAATTTACCATTCCTTATTTTTTGTTGCTTTAAATAAAACTAAACAAGCTTTTCTCCCAGGCTTGCTCCAGGGATCCTGCACCCCAATTACATTGTGACTCCAGGGAAGAAGTTGTTATTGTGACTTCAACATCGTTGTGCATAGACCTTTTCCTAGGTCAAAACCAAGAGATTTAATTTTTAACTCTGTTAACAGAATGAACAGTAGGACAAGAAAAACACACAAAGGAATCATTCCCTTCTGGAAAGCCAGCATAACCAAATCAATTCAATCTTATCATGAAATCCTCCCTTCTACCTCACACAAATGACTTGCCGAGCAGGATTTGCTCTTTGCCTTTCTTTGCACAAAGATACATTTGTGTGTGAAAAATCTTAACAAGGATAAAGAGAATTTAAATCAGTCCACATGGAAATATGCCAACTAGAGGCCTGTCAACAGGGTTCTATCTCTGCCTTTATAAGGATTTGAATGGAAGATAAAGCATTTACCCTTTCGGCAAAGAAAGCCCACAGTGTGTCTCCCATTCCTCAGGAATACTTGGAAATACCAAGCTCAGTGTGTAATGGAAGGCAGAAGCTTCTGACAGCATTATCTCTGGAGTTTATTTCAAAAAGGCAGAGAAGCAGCAAGTATATCTCTGCAATTATGATGATCCTCCAGCACAGAAGGCAAAGAAAACGTTGCTGTATGCCCTCTTCCTTGTGGGCATGCTGAATTACTCTGTGTCAGCCTCCAGTTAGCTCAGCTTCAGGCTTCCAGATAAATCCCTGAGAAGCACTGAACAAACTCCAAGGGACAACAGGATGGTCCTCAGGAGAAGATACAGCACCGCTGGCATAGCTGTATTTGTCCCTGCACCAGAGAGGAAGAAACCATTCTTTTCAGATACCAAAGGGAAAACAACCTCTGTTTTTCCTTTTAAGTAGTTACTTGGGAGCTTTCATAGTTTGATTAGGAGAAAAAAAAAATCATCTATAGACTAAGAAAACTTCTTTCAACTTTGTTTTTTTCTTTCTCCTCAAAGTTCAGGGGTTAAACCAAAGCTTGGGCTTCTATGTCAGAAACTCATATTCTGTTTCTCTGAGTTTACACATTGAGTTTTTCCACAAAATGAATTGCTAAGTATTTAGAAAAGAGTCAGTAAGAATCCAGAGTGACTACATAACTACTTCTGGCACCAAAACTGGATTTTTACAGTATTTGTTTGCTCTGCAACATTTACAAGAATTACTTGCTCAAATGTTCACAGAAGCTCCTCACATGCTACCTAAGGCAGACCACAATTTCATATTTATACAAGAGTTAATATTTATATAAGATCAAAATGCCTGGTACGTGCCTCTGTCTTCCACAAGTCATGCAATCAATTTCATTCCTCCTCAAGTACTTCCAATGGCTCTTAAGTATGTTGGATATCTTCCTTTTTCCTGTGCTTGGTACAACTGTGAATGTTTTCTAATTTCAGCTTCACTTCATAAACAGTCCTTCCAGATTCCCAATCACTTCTTACTCAGAGTTCCTACCTAAAACTAAGGCTCTTCAAAGCACAGATAAATGGTTCATGGTAGAATGTTATCACATACAGCTCACTCTCTTTGTCATCTCTATTTCAGGGGGTTTGCAATCATAGAATGCACTTCATGTTCTGGACCATGGTGGGATTGCAAAGAATGCTACCTTTTGGCAGCTATCCTCTCAATATTTATGCAGAATAACAAAAAAAAAAAAAAGAAAGAAACTCTAGTTTTGGTTTCCTACAGATAGGTCTGCACACAACACTACTTTCATCCCTGACACCAGTGTTCAATTTCACTCTTCCTCCCCAGAGGCTCTTCCCACCTCTGCTGTCTCTGTAACATTAAATTGAAAGACACAATATCCCCATTCTTTACTGCTTGACGTAAACATCTGCGCAGCATTAGAAATCAAAACTATAAAGCATTTTTTATATCATTACAAGCACATAAACAATCATGTCATCGACTTTGGGAAGTACAGAACTGTTTCAAACTGCAAAAATCTCTTCTGAAGGTATCTTGAGAATACAATTTTTATTGAACTGTTTGAGTTTCAACTACAAAAACTGGCAGGTTGTTCTAGCCTGATCCTGCTTTATGGCACCAAGATTAGTCCTTCACCTCAGCTCTCTGATGTGCAGAGGCTTGAGAGGCTCTCACAGAAGTGTGCTTCAGAATTACCCCCTAAGCGTCCACCTGACTGAACAAACACACTGGCAGTAGTTCTTATACAGAAGCACGAAGCCAAACACATATCAGTACTGGTGTTTTCTATTATCCAGAGGGACAGGTCTTCTTCTTTTTTCTCCCTTCATGTCTCATTAAACCATCTACAGATTTTCCTTTAGTCTGGATGTGAGATGTTTTGACTAAATTTAATCTTTAGACACTCCCTATCCTACTTCAGTTATATAAACACCCTCCAGCCCAACCCTCATAACATCTTCACGGTATGAAACTATTTCCTGTCACTTCAACCTGTTGAGATATTTTTGGTTGAAATTGAATGTGCATACCTGTAGCAGGTAGGTGAGGCACCAGTGAGAATGTGGGTGGGGGCAGACCTTTGCTTTTCTTGCGCCAAGGACTTCTACAGTTTGTCGTGCCACCCAAAGGGAGGTGGCCAACTGTCCAGGGGTGACTCAAGGAGTGACTCTACATTCTTTTTATAAGGAGTAAACTACTACTCTCCTGCACTACTCTTGCCAGTAGAGGACCTTTGATCCCAAGAAGGGTCATGACAGATCCTCCCTGCTGATGCAATCTTCCACCCAACAAATGAGTAGAGGCTCTGTCAATTAAGCATCAGCAATTTCCAGAAAGAATGACCCTGTCCCACCTCCTCTAGCAATAAAATTGCCCTTCACATCATTTTATAAGGTTGACTCTGTATGCCACCTAAGTTATATTGCTAGGATAGTATTGGCAGGCTTATCATCAAGAGACTAGGGACTCAGAGAGGTATAATCTTTGTTTGTTGATAGCAGGTCCAATCCTGTTCAGTTTGTGAATCACTGCATTCAACTATCTGCAAACCAGAAGAGCAGTTGAGAGCTCCCTTGCTCCACAGCATATTTGCATCTCATGCTCACTCAAATTCCTCTATTTTCTCATCTCTGGTATATCACAGATTGGCCAGGGTTGGAAGGGACTTCAAGGATGATGAATCTCCAACCCCCCTGCCACATGCAGGGCCACCAGCCTCCACATTTCATACTAGACCAGGCTGCCCAAGGCCCCATCTAACCTAGCCTTGAACACCTCCAGGGACAGGGCATCCACAGCCTCTCTGGGCAGCCTGTTCCAGCACCTCACCGCTCTCACGGTAAAGAACTTCCCCCTGACATCCAACCTAAATCTTCCCTCCCTCAACTTAAAACCATTTCCCTCTGTCCTGAAGTTATCAACCCTTTCAAAGAGTTGATTCCCCTCTTGTTTGTAGGCTCCCGTTAGGTACTACAGTACTGCAGTGATGTCACCCACAGCCTTCTTTTCTCCAGGCTGAACAAGCCCAGCTCTCTGTCTTCGTAGGGGAGGTGCTCCAGTCCCCTAATCACTCTGTAGCCCTCCTCTGGACCCTTTCTAACAGCTCCCTGTCTTTCTTTACTTTCTTATCTTACGGCTATTTCCTCTTACCTAAGGTAATGACTACTAAAGGCACGTGCAGAATTAATATACTTTGTCGTTTTGCCTCTCTGCAGCAACATCAATAGAAGATTTGCGCACACTTCCTCAACTGTAAGAATATTTTCAGCTGTCAACAGACCTGAGTTCTGTAGCGTTATGTATCTGCCATTGAGCCTACAATGCTTTAGAATTATCATACTTGAAAGTGAATATTTGGAAAATTTGAGTAAACTACTAGAAAAGAAGGACAAAGGACACAGACACTTCTCACAACAGTGAGTACATCTCTTCCTCATTAAGAGAAAAGACAACATAATACATGTTGCCTCTATTTCAAAATAGCTTAGTCAAAACCCACCTTTTCTAGAATGTCTTGCCTCAAAAGTATAAGAACATTCTGACCAGAACAAATGTATATGAAGATACATGCTAATACTATGAAATACCAATTTTGCCATTTTTCAGTATTGCAATAGTTCTTGATTTCCATCTTAAACAATAAAATTTTGATCATCTTTCATGAGCAGAAAGTCCAAGTTTTTTTCTTCTTCTGATGGGCACTAAATTTCTGTGTTGAATGATCATAAAGCAGCTTCTCACCTATCTCCTGCCCAAGAAAAGTGGCAAGCGCAAAAAAATTTATTGCCAATGGGAACTAGCATTAACCTTCTAGCCTGTAGTGAAGTACACTTCCTCCATTTTTGCAAGTCAATAAGACTCTGAACTCGGTACAAGACAGAAAAACTACCAGAGGAATAAACAGGGCGATGCAAAAGAACCCCTTCAAAACCTGTTTGTCTGTCACCCAGCTCATGGGCTGTTTTTCTATGTAAATACTACCCTCTTGTGTTAGTTTGTAAGTATTACAAGAATTAATCGCAAAACCACAAAAGAAAACCAACCAAAAAAAAAACCTCAGCCACCAAATGCAGACCTCCCCTTGGTCTTACCAATCGTTACATACTCTCAACTGAATTCCAGGCTGTGAACAGTCCAACCAGCCAGAACAGGCTCTCTCTGTTGGATCACTCTTCACCTGACCCACTCAAGGTATTTATGTGACATCTGAATCAGTAGTAAGAATGATGTAAGAGGAAAACCTTCTGGTAGCGCTGATATTAGAAATAAGCAAAACAGGTCAGTGACAATACAAATAAAACCAATTTGCTTTAAAATTAAGCTATATTTGGAGTTCTCTGAATCACATGTCCTTTCAGTAAGGCAAAATCATCATGGATGTACAGTGGAAACTTGGTTACTTCTTTAAACTCTCTCATCTCTTCCATCTTCCTTCTGGCAATCCAATTTGACCCCAGAGGTACTCAGTGATTCTGGATACTGAGACAGAGTCAGCAGCAATGGGAAAGCTGCACCCACCTCTTTGGGGATGAGCTGGGCCATACCATTCAGGCTTCCATTCCCTAAGGGACAACTTGGCTTCACTGAAAGAGTGACACCATTATACCACAATGACCAAGCTCAGTCTGCAAACAGTGAAGCAGAAGAGAGGAAGATCTTTTAGGCCTTTTCCAGACTGACTGCCCAATGCAACATTAAGCAGTTCTGAAAAAAATCCACTGCAGATGGCTGTGGAGACTATTTTTGCCAAGCTCATGTAGCCATAAACAGGAAAGTAAAAGTTTGTCCAAACACTGAGCTAGAAGGCTTTTCGTTTCTTCTTTTTCCCACCTGCCACCTTCTTCCTTACACCAAGAGCTTCTTCTGTATCATCATCATCACCATTCCGAGATCGCTTCTTCTCTCCCTGTTCCCTCAGCTCCTGCAATACAATCAAGAGATTGATTAAAGAGTTAGGGCAGACAAGGAAATTCAGACCACCACTGAGAGTACACAAGGATGAAGTGTCACCACTCACCATGCGAGCAAACCTCTGGGCCTCAGCCACACGCTCTGTTAGCATCATAACTTCCTCCTCTTGCATGGGGAATGCTGGCAGCTTCTTGCCAATCAGGTGCTCAATGCGCTGAAACAGCTCTACGTCATACCTGAAAAAAGATGCTAGCCTGGACCAGCCCAACCGGGACGCCTTCACAGTTACCTCTGTCCACAGACACTGCCCCTAATTGCAGATATTTTGTTGGCTTGTGCTAGTGCAGAGCAACTCTTAGATACATCCCAATAATGTCATCCTTCAGGGTGGCTTTGCTGATTTACCTGAGAAGTATCTGGGCAAAGACTTCATTCAGCAGTTATAAAAACATGAAAACCTATTTAACCTGTATCACTTATTACAAAAAATGTACACATATTATGCACTGAAGTTATAAACAAATAGTTCCAATAACTGCATAGCTGCTTCTAGAATTTATCTTAGATCTTTCTCTCTCCCCTCCCTGAATTTCAAATGCTCTCCCTTTTTCACTAAAGAAATCCAACTGGTCCCTCAAAATGAAACACAGTATTTTCCTCTCATCAAGGATGAGGCCAATGCACTCTGCTTTGAAAGACAACTGGGAAGAATAAGTCTGCAACATTTAAACACTTACTGTGTGACAAATGTGATTGATTTACCAGATCTTCCAGCTCGAGCTGTTCTTCCAACACGATGAATGTAATCCTGAAAGCAATTTTCTTGATAAGTGATAGGAAATACACAACAAGCAAAGAGTCTGGGGAAGAGCTGGGGCAGATCCACCCTTATGATTGTTTCTTTCTTTATGGGGAGAAAAGAGTCAGGATTTGATACGCTAACTGTACGCAGTATTAAAGGTTTGATAAGACATTGGCTTGTGGAAGTGTGTATTTGGTTTCAATCTTTGCTTGCTTTCTAAAACAAAAGACCACTACTCAAGACCTTAGGACAGAAGCTGCGAGACACGGATGCTAATGGAACTATCACTTCCTCAGAAAGCTAATACTGAAAATAAAATCAAGCCAATGCTTCTGCCTTCATTCTCAGGATTTAGTTTTCTACCTAGCCTGTCTTGGACATACGCATGCACAATGAAAGGCAGGATGAACGAGAACAGTTTGGAAGCTTCCACTGAAAGCATTCCGTTTATGATTCTGGGCTGTTTTCCAGGTTTTATACTGCATTATGGAAGTCAAAACACTCCATACTGCTGGCAGTACCTGTGGATATCACTAAATCAGGACGTGTTCTATGACACAGTAAGCTGAAAGGGAGGTGCACAAAAACTGTAACAATGTCATTCACGTGACCGCTTCCCAACTTTAACTTTTGCCTTTCCATAATGACAAAATCAATTTCTCCAAGGATGAGCCACTTTTTTTTTTGTTTGCAGTGCATGGTACTTTTGATCTATACAGGAAATAGCAGCAAATCTTGAAGCGTATGTCAATGGTGTGCTTTCTGAAACCAAGCTTATGAACAAAGCCACATCCACAAGATAATACTATGCTTTCTACAAAGAAGAAAGCTAGTAACTCACATTTTTCAGCTTGCTATACATCTGTGATATGGTAGTGGAACATATCAAAGATACCATTCTTGATCAATTGAGCATGTGGGAAAATTTTATATTTTAAACACAGCTTAAGCCTGGATTGCAGGAACACAGATGCCTACTTGAAGCCTGTACTATGTTAAAACTATTTCTGAAAAGTCTGTAATCTGTTCAATGCACTATTACAAAACACTCTTGAGCAGAAATACCAAGACAAAGAACATCCCTCATTTCTCCTCTTCTCTTATGGATTCAGTTTTGCAACCCAGATCGGGCCACTCAAACTGAGATATCAACTCAGTCTTTGAGGCCAAACAACTTCTTTTCATCTACATGAGTGTGAACTACATGCCCCGTCAGCAGGACGAAAGAAAAGAACAAAAAGTTGTCTTTCTTCCTTTGCCTAGCTTCAACACTACACTTCCTGGTGATAGAGGACCCTCAGCTGGCACACAGACTAACTTACCTTAGAGTGCGTAGGAATATCAAAGTTTATCACCACATCCACATGTGGGATATCCAGACCTCTGCTTGCAACATCAGTAGCCAGCAGAATAGACCGTGCCTTTGCCTTGAACTTGTTTAAAGAGCCCAAGCGTTTGTTCTGGAAGAGGGGTGGACAGAAAGGAAATGAGAGAATGTTCACTCTGGTTAATATGCTCTTGTTGAAATACTGACAGGGATGGACTGTAGCAGAAACCACTCAAAAAGAAAAATCTCACTTCTCTAATTTCTAATTACACAAATCAGCAATGGCATCCACATTAGATTAACACCTATGGATCAGTCCAGTCCACTAACTGTGAAATGCTTCTTCAAGGTAGCTGTGACTCAGTATGATATAGTCCATTTTCCAAGTGACATATTTCCTGTCTAGTCCATCCTGCGAGATATGCCCCTACCTGACTCATCTGCCCATGGAGAGGAATAGCAGTGAACCCAAGGTTACGGAGCAGTAGAGCAGTCCTCTGAGTATTGTTACATGTACTACAGAATACCATGAAAGAATTTCCAGCTAGTTCATTCAAAATATAAACCAGGTAGCTATCCTGTAAAGAGAGGGGGAAAAAAGAGAAATTAATAAAGAAAATAATAAAATATGCTACATTAAAGAGTAATTTAACTATAAAGGCAGAGAAAATACTTTGCAGATGTGGGAATAGTAAGACTAGACATAGAATAGGAAAGAAACAGAAGAAGCAGCGATACCTTGAATTTGGATGGGATGAAAATGTAGTACTGCTGTAGCTTTTCAACCGTCTGATATTTGGAAGAAACAGCACATTTAACAGGATTCTTCAGAGCAGCACGCTGGAGTTTTTGAACCTAGGAAGATCAAAGTAAATCAATACTACAAGCTTCTGACAAAGTCTCTGCCCTTGTATCTACATCAGACAGTCTAGTTGACAGTACAGCCTGATGAAAGAATAATTAAAGGAAAGTACTCGCCTCTCACCTGCTTGGTCATGGTGGCAGAAAACAGGAACGTCTTCCTGTCTCGAGGAATCACTTTCAGTATCTTATCTACCTGCAGAAGGAAAATGGAAAGAGAAATGCTGAGTACAGCAGCAGTCAAGACATTAGTCTTCCAAATATAACAGCCATCCAAGAGAAGAGTGCTGCATGCACTCATGCAACTTTAGCTCACAGAAGGCACAAGTTTCCCCTTTCTCATGGGAAGTTTTGGGCTGATACTTCGTTTATAGTTAAATAGCACAGACTCCAGAAGTCAAACAGCAGTACAAAAAAACAAGCAATATTCCTGCAGCAGGGTGCACATGATTGACATTTATTGTAGAACACAATGTCAGGCATTCCAGAGAAACCAGCTGACTTCACAGACGAAATGCCTCCTTACTTGCCAGCTAGTACTCTGCAGAACTCCTCTAGGTTTAGCTCTCACTACAGGCTTCCATGCAATTATGAGATCTTAGTTACAAGTTGCCACTGACTTCCTCAGAACTGCATTTTCTACATGACTGCGTGTAACGATTTAAAGGGACTTGTATGGCATTCCAAAAAGCTCCTTCAGCACATTCCTACCTCTGTCTCAAAATCCATGTTAAGGATCCGGTCAGCTTCATCCATCACTAGGAACTTCAGAGCTCGTAAGTTGAAGCCCTTGGTGTTCTCGAGGTGATCCACTAGACGGCCAGGAGTTGCTACAAGGGAGTCAGAGAGAGCCAGTTAAGAATTAAGACCCAAAGAAGTAAGAGTTGTCATTTACAGAAATGAATTATTCACCAAATGTGAGTATAAGTAGGTTGCTTTGAGATAAGCACTATTTCATCCTTGAAGTGTTTTGAAGTAAGACGAGGCTCCATGAAGAATGCCCATCTTCCCCACTCCCACGAAGCAAAACAGACAGCAGATGAGATGTACTAAGAATGAGACCAGGGTTTTGAATACTTCAGGAGAGATAAAGGCAATCCAGCAGGAATGCTTTGGAATGAGCTTGTAGCTGCAAGGCTATTGGGGCCCATTTTAGAAACATTAACATCTCAAGATTCAACAAATGAAGGATGTATTCCTGCTACCCCAAAGACACAAAAGCTTCTGCAACGCTTTGGATGACTGTAATCTAATTATATTCATACCCCACACCTCGTGTATATTGACTTACCAATTATAATATGTGGTTTCTTGGCTAAGGCCAGAGACTGAGACATTGAGTCAATTCCACCGACAATAACCGCTGCAGAACAAACAGAGCACAGTGAATACCTCTGTTTATCACCAGCCAACCTCTAGAGAATAATGTGCTTATTTTTACTCCCTGCCACGCACAACTCTACACAAATGAAAATTTTGCTTTCTTTATGAGAATTCACTCTATTTTAGTATATGCCTGACCTTTCCAGGCCTCTTAAGCCACACACTGAAGTCCCTACCAGCCTCACTTATTTTGTCACAGTTGAAGAGCTAAAGGCAGAGTCTACTCTGCAGCCTAACTCAACCTCAGAATCTGAGAATTCTTAAAATATCCTAAAAGCTTCTATGTCAGCAGCAAATATTAAAAAAATAAGTAAATACAGACTGTCTGTGGGAAAGATTAAACTACATCATATATAGCAGAGCTCTATGCAATGTAACACCAATACAAACTTACTGCTGGGGAGATTCTCCACTATTCCATCTTTAGCAGTTTGGACATTAAATGCTGAAGAGCTGCAGTTTTCCATAAGGGAAGACCACACAGTTAACAGTAGCTTCTCTCCTGTAACTGATATCAGCATCACAAAACTCTTACACCTTGTATTCAACCCTCCATACAACCATTGTCTACTCTTTCCTTTGCACTCTGGGAGCTGATCTTCAAGCCTTCAAAACAAAAGTATTCCAGTATCACAAGGCTACTTACCACTGTGGACACCAATTGAGGACCCAAGAGCTTCAAACTGCTCTGAAATTTGGAAGGCCAGCTCTCTTGTTGGCGTAAGGACAAGAGCAAATAATCGCTGAGGTGCATCCAGCAGTGCTTGAAGAATTGGCAAAGCAAACGCTCCTGTTTTCCCAGAGCCGGTTTCTGCTAGTCCAATGATATCTCTGCCTACAAGGCATAGCAAGGAGAGCAAAAAGTGTTACAAATCTGTATTAAATACAGTGGATTTCAAAGAACTGTGCAATAAAGCATAAGAGTTCACTAAGAATAAAAAGAATAGCCTCAGCAATAAATCCCCTCCCTCATTCCCCCAAAAAGGGCGAGACACGAAAAAGGTGAAAGAAAACAGAAAGAGGTAACAGCAAATTTCAAAACATCTCCAGAGAATTCTAAAGTGTAACTTCATTTGTACATTATAAGTTATAGTCCTAATTCCTTTCAATTATGTTTCCGGGTAACATAACAGTGTTCTTACATCTCAAAAGCCACAATGTATTTTATGCTGTAGATGAAAACAATAATCAAATATGCTTGCAGCCAGCAAACATTAGGATGGAAGTGCCCTACCCCAAAAAAAGCAACACTGTAGAATTCATCTGTAGGATTCATTCTCACTTGCTAAATTCCAACAGCTGAGAACATGCTGCCAACAGGCTGTAAACCAAAGAAAACTCAGGAATATTATCTTTTCTTTTGCTTTTGAAGAGAATCTTCTATATGTATTAAAAGAGTCTGACAACAGTTAAGTGCCAGCACAGAGCAGGCAATGAAAAGCCATTTCCATTTTAAAACCAGTGTCACTACATTATGCTTCTGTCTGATGGATTCTTTCTGAATAAGATATTCTAGAAGTAGAAATATTTGCTAAATTTAGTAAGGTATTTTCCAGTCTTCCAGGACGTTTACAGAAAGACACTGTGGCTTGTTATTTCTTTCTTCAGAAATCTGATTTCATGGCATCTCCAACTTCAGAGGCAAATTCTCTAGATCTCTAACAGAAGAGGCACAGCCTCAGGCATGCCAGAAGTGCCCAGCATACCCCTGTGTAGTTCAGAAAGACCACAAGCGACGCAGACTAGCAGCTCAAAAGACTGGGAACAGTTATATTTACCATGGAGTGCCAAAACTATCCAATATAGTGAACAGACAAGAACCTATGCACTAATGGGAAAGCTTGAAATTGAAGGCAATATTACAAGAGAAATTAACCTTCCAGCTCCATCAGAGGACACAAGAACAAAGATAAAAATTACTTCTATATACAGAACTTCCACAAGGAAGATGGGAAAATGGCCTCAGCCCTGCCACTTCACAGAATCATTAAGGCTGAAAAGACCACTAAGATCACTTAATCCAACCATCATCCCATGCCCCTAATAGTCCATGTACTTCAGTACCACATCCGTGCATTTCTTGATCACTTCCAGAGACAGTGACTCTATCACCTACCTCAGCAGCCTGCTCTCCACTTTCTGAGAATAAACTTTTTCCTAATATTAAACCTGAATCTCCACTGGCACAACATAAGCCATAAGCTCTTGTCCTGTCTTTGTTGTCTGGGAGAAAAGACCAACTCCCAGCTCCCCACAACCTCCTTTCAGGTCACTGCTGAGAGTGTTAAGGTCTCAGTCTTCTCCAAGCCTCCTCCAGACAAACAACCTCAGTTCCTTCAGCCGCTCCCCATCAGACTTGTGCTCCAGACCCTTCATAGCTTTGTTGCCTTTCTTCTGGACATGCTCCAGGGCCTCCTCATCTTTCTTGTAGTGAGGGGCAGAGAAACGAACACAGCACTTGAGGTGTGGGCACTCACCAGTGCTGAATACAGAGGGATGGTCACCTCCCTGCTCCTGCTGGCTGCATTATTGCTGATATAAGCCAGGATGCCGTTGGCCTTCTTGGCCACCTGAGCACACTGCTGGCTGACATTCAGCCAGCTGTCAGCTAACACTCCCAGACCGTTTTCATTTGCTCAGTTTGTGCGAAATGGATTCGCACAGAGTTTTTGGGGAAGTCATCCCCACACTACGGATGGGAAACATGCTGCTTACCCTGCAGAGCCACAGGAATAGCTTCCACTTGAATCTTCGTTGGTACCTTCCATCCTAGCTGGTCACAAGCTTCACACAGGACATCCGTCACTCCCTGAGTATCATCGAAAAGAGCGGGAAACAAAGCATCAGTGAGCAACGAACGAAGTCACCAATCAAATACATACTGTAACACAGTCGAGCTTGTCTCCATCACAGCCAATCCCCAAACCCGGGCCCGCGCAGCACCGCAGCGACATCCGCGCACGTGGTCGCCCCATCACCGGCACTGGCGGCTCCGGCCGAGCACGGGGCAGCTCCTCCCCTCTCCCCGCCGCAGGCCTCATCTGCCGAGGCGAGGGCAGGCGGATGAGTCTCGAGAGCAGCGCAGACCGCAGAGAGCCCCAGCTCCGCCTCACCAGGTCCTTGAAGCTCCGCGCCTCTTCTACCACCTGCACCTCCTCAGCTTCCAGCCCGGCCGCCTTCCCCGGCTCCCCTGCCGCCGCCATGTTGGACCGTCCCTCCGGCGCGGCGCAGGGCACGCCGGGAGCTGTAGTCTCCCAGGGGCCGCAGCGGAGGGGCGGGGCCGGGCGCGGAGTCTCAGCCGGCGGCCATTGCGTGGCGGTCCGTCACGGCGCTGTGATGCCGCCGCGTGGCGGTACTCGCGGTCAGAGTTTGGGCAGCGCGGGAATAAAGTGATTAGGTTTTTTCTTTGGTTGCAGCCCAGAGTGAGGGTGGCTTTCTGGGGCTGTGAGGTCACACTGCTGGCTCATGTCCAGCTGCCACCCACCAGTAAACCCAAGTCCTTTTATGCAGGGCTGTGCTCCATCCTTATGTCCCCCAGCCTGTACTGATAGCGGGGGTTGCCACGACCCAGGTGCAGACCTTGGATCTGTTGGATGTCATGAGGTCCACCTGTGCCCACTGCTCTGCCTGTCCAAGTCTCTCTGGATGGCATCCTGTCCCTCAGGCACACTGACCACACCACACATCTTGGTGTCATCTACCAGCTACCGAGGTGCACTTGATCCCACTGTTGACATCACTGATGAAGGTATTAAAGAGCATCGATCCCAGCACTGACACCTGAGGGACACCACTCATTGCTGATCTCCATTCAGGCAGATACTGAGCCATTGACCGCCACTGTCTAGGTACGGTCTTGTAACCAGTTCCTCACCAGACACTCCACCTGTCAAATCCATATCTTTCCAATTTGGAGAGAAGGATGTTGTGAGGCACCATGTCAAAGATCTTACTGAAGTTCAGACAGACTACATCAGTGGTTCTTCTCTTGTCCATTGGTGCAGTTATGCCATGGGGATCCAATCTTTCAGAGAGGAATTGTCTTGTGGGCCATGTATATGTAGGCTACATCAAAATAAATGCCCCCATGGAATTTACAACCGATACAAAGAGCACAATAACACCATTTGATAGAGCAAATTCTCAACTGCAAAACACTATTTTTCAGCATAGCCACCACCATTAGATACATATTTTTGCCAGCAATGAGCAAGTCTGCATGCCACTCATTAAAACCTGCTCTGATGGAGGTGACCCACTGTAGCTGTCGCCGTCACCACTGCTGAAATGCAGCACCCACCAATTCACATATCCACAGTCTGGTCTCCACAGGCATTCAGCAAACATCAAAGAATGGCACCCATTCAACTGCCATTTTTTCAGCATGGAGGAATTCAATGAAAAATCTTTTCTTCCTATACACTTCCTTGTTAGTCACCAATATGCCAAACTGCCTTTCCGTTGCCATCTGAAACACAGCAACAAAATATAATGGGATACTGGTGAGAAGGTTCAATCTCTACTGCTATACCACTAACATTTGCCTCTGATATCATAGGCTAACACGACAAAATAGGAGGCATTATTTTCAGAGCAGATCTCATAGTCTATGTTATATAGTTAATGTATGTAAGTAACAAAATGATTTTATTCTTCAGTATTTTTATTCAAAAAAAGAAAAGGGCACAAGAATCATAAAATTAGCAGGCTATTTGACTTTTTTTTTTTTTTTTGTCAAACTAGTGTATCTATCTGGTTCAATGGAAGTAGATGCAATTCTTAGTGAATTCTCAAGGTGTTCATCAGAGATTTTTGTGAAATTTTACTCTTATACTTCATCCTTTATAAGAATTGTTCACAAACGTATTTGGCACATACTACCAAATAGCAATGACATGAATAAGGCATGGATGTGAAGTGAGAGATGTTTTTCTCTAGTAAGAGAGGTCTTACAGTAAGTCTAGTAAAGAGATGCAATCAGATCTTACTTTAAGTGGACTGTCTGATTGCAACTCTGAACATTCCATTTGAAAATTCATAGGTAGTGTATTTATGTCATATGAAAATAGAACTGCAAATATACCTTTTTCTTTTCTTTCTTATTTACAGTCTATTCTCAAATTCCTTTAGCAAAGCAGAAAGCAGAGCTGTATGTTCGCAAGACTGTGTTTAGCCAATGTAAAAATATGCATAAAGTTTGGGCAGCCTGGTCTACTGGTTGGTGATTCTGCTCCTGTTAGGGGGGTTGAAACTAGATGATCTTTGAGGTCCTTTTCAATCCAGGCCATTCTACGATTCTATGATTCCAAGATTCTGTGATTCTATGATTTGCCACAAATTGAGTTAGTACTGTGCTGTGCCTTCCCTGAGTCCCAGTTTCAGCTCAAACAGTGCTGATCACATACAGATGTTTGGTCATTGCTGGCCACAGGTTGGACATGCCTGAGTTGTGTCATCAAAGAAAGGCACTAAGTTGATCAAGTTGATGCCCTTGATGAAGCCATGCTGGTTATCCTATATCACCTCTCTCTCTTCCATATGCTTAGCTTAGCTTCCAGGAGGATCTTCTCCATGACCTTCCCCTGCACTGAGGTGAGGCTAACAGGTGTGTAGTTCCCTAAGTTGTGCTTTCTACCCTTCTTAAAAATGGGTGTGACATTGCCTTCACAACTTCGAAGAGCTGGAAACAACAAAACACACTTATCTGGAGAAATAGAGCACAAAATGAGGGAATGAGAGTTGGGAATGGAAGCCAGCATTCCCCACCTCTTATGATAGGTGCTGTTGCTGACCAAACAGGGAACCTGTGAAAGGTGGAAATAATGATGAATTTAGTGGCCTTTGAGGAAAATATGTCATAACTGTCATTCCTGAGCTGCCTATTTTCCATCTGGTCTGAGTGTGGCCTCTCTGGTCTGTAGTCCCAACACTGAGTGCAGCGGGGCACCCTCACAACTAGGTGAATGTCCTTTGCTCTATGGAAAATGGATGTTAACATGTCAGAGAGCTTGGGCCTGGAAGAGACAGCAGAGCTGATGACAAAACAGAACTTGTGACAGCATTTGTGAACAGACCTCCATCTCTCTTGCCACTCGGGAAGCCAAACTGGGTGTGCCCACAATGAAAATGCTGACGTTCATGAGCATCTGTCACTGGATTCCTAGTGTGCGATTTCCTCTGCTCCCAGAACAATGAGGAAAGTTAGAGGAAATCCGAACAAACTCTCTGCATGACAGGGAAAGGAAAGGAAACCTGGAACAATTCACTGGGCAGCAGTGGAAATGAACTTGCTGCATCCCACTGTGCTCAGGAGCAGTGATTTAAAAGCAAACAAACAAACAAAAAAAGAAAACACTCAATGTAGACGCTAGCTATGACCACACAGCTAAAAAACTATAACAGTTTGAACCATGAGCTTGCTGTTCATCTTTAGTGCTAAAGGTTAGGCCTGGCCAGTACATAAGACGTGAGCCCTTTCTGTGAGATGCCTCAGGAAATGGAGTCAGGGATGTGACAGGAAGGTGCTCACTCTTTGTTGAGCTTGCTTCTCAGATAATACGGTAAGTGCTGATCTGGTGGGGGCAGGGGGATCACTTCACCATCTATTCTGATACATTTCAGTTTGGGTAATTCTATTTTGTTAGAAAATGTGCTTTGAATGAAAATTTCTGACTATCCTAAACTCTCAAGAAAATCCCTGTGTGTGATAAAAAATGTATCGCTTCTGAATGGTGATTCTCTTTTTGTGCTTCTCAAAACAGGGCACCGTAAGTTACACTGGACTTCAACATCTTCACTGCAGGGATTTCAGTCTTGGCCTTTGAACAAGCACATTCCTAACCCTACTGCATGTTAAAAGCTTATTCTTCTGTAGGAAGTGCAGTGTGGGCACATACATGCATGGGCAAATTTTAATTCAGATGTAATAGCAACTATTCCCTCTGTACTCAGCAGTAGTGAGGTCACATCTCAGGTATGGTGCTCGGTTTTGGGCCCATCACTACAAGAATGACTTTGAAGCCCTGAGTGTGACCAGAGAAGGGTAACAGAGCTGCAAGGGGTCTGGAGTGGCTGAGGGGACTGGGATTTTTCAGTTTGGAGATGAGGTGTTCAGGGGAGGCTTTATTGCTCCCTACAGTGACCAGAAAGGAGGATGAGGAGAGATGGGGGTCAGCTTCTTCTTCCAAGTAACAGAGAGAATGGCCTCAAGTTGCACCAGGGAAGGTTCAGGTTGTGTATTAGGAAAAATTTCTTCTCTGAAGGAGTGGTGGTGCATTGGAACAGACTGCCCAGGTAGCTTTGGGGTAACCATCTCTGGAGGTGTTCAAGAAACGTGTGGATGTGGCATTAAGGACATGATTATTTGGTATGGCGAGGCTGCACTGATGGTTGGACAGGATATTCTTAGTGCTCTTTTTCAACCTTAATGATTCTATGATTCTGTGATTCTATTTCATGAGTGATGCATGCTAACACAAGATGGACAATGTATGTAATAGATCACAGTTGATGATAAATAATTCAATCTACTCATCAGGATGCCTAGTGAGAGGCTATTGGCATATCCTCATACCCTGACTCTGTTCAGATTCCTTTGCTATAAATAACTTCTATTATGCTTTCATACTATGGGAGTTTGCATTAAAATGGTTATTGTATTATTGCTTCATCATTGGATCATTCTTCCCTGCAGCATTTTCAATAAAAGGAGAGTAAGAGTGTCAACAAGATAACTGCCAGCCCAGGCTAATGATCAACACACACACTTCTCCAAGCCCAGCTACTGAAGGAAGGGTTCAAGCAACATATCTGTGAATTTGAAGAGTAAATAACTACTGTGAAAAAGCTGCTTATGTAAGGCACTTCCCCTAGATGCTGCTTTTAATTCTATATTGAAATCAAGCCGTTAAGTGGAAAGGGAATGAGACCTGTCCAGCAAAGTATGGTACCTTAGGTTCTGTCACACTCTCACATCTGCACTGCACAACAACACATATCCTGACCTCAAGTGAAGGATTAACCTAGGAAAAAAACAGAACAGAAGCAGGATTTTTTGGTCGTGTAGCTGGAATGGAAGTAAAAGTGTCTCTCATTTGTCCTTAGCTGCTGAAACAGTGCAGGGCTGTGCTAAGCAAAGCAAACCAGCCCTCATGAAGCAATGAGCTATCCACTTCATATTCTTCATTCGGATCAGCTCATTCAGAGCTGTGTTGTTGTTTCTATGTTGTTCCCTGTATAGTGGTACACAGACAAAAGTGACATTGCCAGAAAATTGAGAAGGTAGGAGAAATAGTCTGTGATGAAAACATCTTTCTCGAAAGAATGGTGAAGTCATAACCATCCTTGTGGAGCTGGCTCATGAGATGTTGGAGCACTAAGAAAAATGTTGCACTAGGCCTGCCTTTGCATAGCATGCAGTTCACACCCCAAAACCACACATGTACTTGCATATATACACCTTGAGATGTTTGTGTGCCAGAGGCCAGCATGCACACCAGGATGTGCACTCACAAAGACACAAAGATATACACTCATACACAAATGATGACATCATTTTTTATTCTCCCTTTCTGAGCACACCCCTACCTGCTCATAGAGATTTCTTGGCTTCAGTGTCTGAAGCATGAAATTGAGTGGTTGAGGCAAGGGCAGAAATGTGATCACATGCAGGTGTGCAGAGAGACACTAACACAAAAGTACTTCGTATTCATTTAATTGAACTAGCAGTGTACTTTCCCCTTACAGCAAAGAAGCATGGGCATTAAAGGCAACTCAGTCACATTCTGAGGGACAAAAGTTTTTGTTTTACACATCAAAACACATGTTGAAGTTGTGAGAGGGAGAGACAGCTTGAGAAGGAGTTGAGCTTTGTGAGTCGGAGTATAGCCCTTCCCAAGAGTTTATTCGGTGTGATAGAATTACAAATCATCTTTTTCATCATTTTGATTCACAAACCCCAAGCAAAGTTCCCCTCACTATTTGGATTCTACTCGTGGGGGTGGAATTGTCCCTGCATTAAGTTCTCTGGTTGTCTCAAGCTAGATTTTGGGGGTTCTTCTTTCTATCTCTTCCAGGTACTGACATGATCTCCACCACCACAGCACCTGAGCACTTCAGAATATTTGTCCCAGAAACATCCTTGTGAGGTAGAGAAGTGCTACTGTTCCCATTTTTGCATGGAGAACTGAGGCACTGAGGTGCTGAAAATCACAAAGGACATCCTTAGCAGGACAGTCACTTGAAATTGAGTCCAAGTCATTCCTCCTGCTTCCTCAGTGCTCTGACCCCTGAATCATCCTCCTTTTCTTCACCTTTGTTGACTATTAGTACCAGTATATATATATTGCTGATGTGAAGCCTTCCCTGGGAAGCATTGCTAAGCATATGTGTAGCTCTGTGCGTGCTGCCTCCTCCCTCCCCAGACAACCGGTGTGGGTCTCACAGGCTGTTTGACTGCACAGAGAGCAGCACTACCACCTCTCAGGTGTGCTCTTCTCTCAGCCGGTCTCCAGCTCAGAGCATAACACCAGCATATTCTTCCCTCCATGCTCCAAGAGGTACACTGACTCTTCTCCCCAGAGAGTCTCCTGAGGCAGGCTCTGGTCCCAGGGTCATTGACCCACCTCCCTGTTTTGGTTTCTAAGATCTGTCAGTGATTAACCACAGTTCATCTGTCTTATAACTATCAGTATTCATCTTTCCCTTTCCTACAGAGACTTACCCTCACAGCCAAGAACTTGTAACTTGCTCTCACTTGCCACAGACTTGCTTTGCCTCTAAGAACAGCTGCACTCCCTTGGAGCAGAGACCTCTTTTTAAAAGGAAAACAAAATACTTAAATAAAATATCAAAACTTTAAAATACAATATCAAAACTTTAAAAACATCTCACGTAAATAAATAGAACACAAACATCACAGTTCTTATCCTGGAGAGGTTACTTTATAAAGAATAACAGTTTCTGGCTCTTCTGCTTCACCCTGGAATGACTGAGCCATCCACACAGTCTGTCATATCTGGGGCTGCTCCTTTCAACAGCCTTCCCAGATGTACCTTTGGAAATAGGGCTGTACTCTACCGGAAGTTGGTGGCTGCTGGCTCTTTGAGGGTATCACAGCCCCTTCAGCATTCACAGATTCATGAGTTATCCACAGACCAGGGTCTGTCAGCCCCAAGACTGCAGGGATTTCATCACTCTGCTGACCTACTTCTTTCTGCTACATGAGGAAGCAGAGTCATGGAGATGGATGAGGAAACATGGAATTGAGGAATGGCCACCTACCCCTGTGTTCTGGCTCTGGGATCTGCTGCCATGTACCCAGCAGTCCTCGTGTTCATCATGACATCTACCCTGAGCCAGGGGGCTGCTGTGAGGCAGTGGGGTGTATCTGTGTGTGTGTGTGTGTATGTGTAACTCTGTCTTGATATCAGGGAGAGGTTTGTGTTCAAATATAAATAAGGCACAAGAGATGTGTGCATCTATGTGGATGAGCACCACCAATATTACAACAGCATCAGGTTGCAGTGCTAATGGTGACAATTACGTAGTGTTTTCAAGCCTGGTTTCATTACAGGGCAATTGCTGTTTCAACTGGATGGTCTTGGGGTCTCAGCGGTGGTTCTAGCACCCAAGTTGAGTTTCCTCATTTGTGGGGAAAGCTCTGTCCTGGACTCAAGGAGTTCACAGACTTCGTCCATTGCTCTGGTGCAGATCTCGAGGTTGGCAGCCAGCTTCTGGATTTTGGCCTTCAGCATGGCCTGGCTCACTTTTGTGACCTCTTTTGTATATTCTGGAACAAGGAAGCTGTGGGAGCCACAGAAGACCATGAAGCAGACAGAGTTATACAGGGAGATGGATGCTCTCTTCTCTGACTGGAGAAGCTTGGGGTCCCCTGGGCCTTGCACACGGCGGAGGAATTCCAGGCAGCTGAGGATTTCCCTCATCTGTTTCCGACAAGTCATTGCAATTTCCTGCACCTTCTTCACCTCCCGGGAATTGCAGAGCACGGCAGAGAGATCGGAGGTGATGCTGACAGCTCCTCCAGCAGTGGCTAAGCCCAAACCCACTGCCGATGCCAGGAGGGAGGCTCCCAGTGTAGCTGGGCTTAGAGACAATCCCACGATGGCCGTGACTGCTCCCACGGCTGTCAGTGAGCTCCCACTGATGTTGGCAATCAGGGATCTTTTGCGAAGCTTGTTGATTTTGCGAGCTGCCTTGTGAAGGTGAGCAATCTGACCTCGCAGCCTCCGTCGCTGATCCAGCAGCGCTCTGTGGAAGTGGTGCGTGGGGTCTGGCGCCTGGGGACGGGCAGCACCGTTCCTCTCCATGGCCTCTGCCTAGAAAAAGATGTGTTGGGATTTATATAAAAAGCACAAGACTTGCTCAACCTTGACCTCCATCCCAAGGATGGCATCCAGCCAATTTTCTCTCTTCGCTCTACTGCTTGGAAGGTTTGCTGTCTGCACGCATGCACATGCTCACGTACACATGCGCACACACACACACGTACACACACATATGCTTAGTTACTCTATTCTGACTTTGGAGTTTTTTTGTCATCCTTGGGGACATTAAAATATCTATATAGGAGTTGAACTCGATGATCCTTATGGATCCCTTCCAACTCGGGTCATTCTACGATTCTATGGTCTTAAGGGCTGTGGTCAGGGCTACTGGTGTTCTTCTGTGAAAACATGAAATGTTTCTTCCAATCCAGGGGACATAAATTCCATTAAGGTTAAGTCACTCAGCACCCAGTGCAGTAATGCTGCCAGAGCTATATGGTGGTGTCCTCCCAATGGGATTCAGAGGTTTTATAATATTCAAGAGCATATTTCACAGGAAAGTCCAGACTTTGAGGAGATAAAAACCACCGATCCTAGGTTGCTATTTAGGGGTCCTTTCCCACTAAAGGAGGACAGAGGGAAGCTGCTGAGGGGAGTCAAGGTCTAGTTTTTCCATCTACAAGCTGAAAATGCCTCAGACGGCAATTGTGAACATCCTTCCTCTCTTTATGCTTAAATAACTCAAGGACCTGCACCACTTCTTTCTTATTGTAACCTGGCGTCAGGATCCAAACAAAGATGGGAATCATTGTTTTGCAGTACTAAGTCTAGCCTATGGGTGTGAATCCACAGTGGTGGGAGGCCCATGAACCATGTGTTAAGAGGTCCATGGACTATGTTTAAGAACTCCATGAAGGGCACAACAGAATAGCAAGCCCCTTTTCTGTGTACACACTTCTGGGGGACTACTGGGGAGAACAGTGCTGGCTATGGTAATGTCTGCCTTCTAGATGGTGAATCCTCAGGGTTTCAGAGCTGTGTGATCTCTCTTATCTGTATGTACTTTTTCATCACGGTGGAAGGAAATGTTCCAATGAGCATTTTCAAATTGCTCTAAGGTTACAAAGTGCTTTATAAAGGAAGACAGCATCCTTATTCCTGTTTTACCTGGATGGCAACTGAGGCATAAGAAGCAAGAGAAGGGACGCAGCATCACCAGCTTTCTGATGACAGCAGTGCTCGTGCTCTCCACACCACTGCACCATATACAAGGCTGCATTGCCTCTGTGTTTAACAAGATGTAGCCATGGATCTAAGAAGCTGGTCACATTCCATATTGCCCTCATAACCACAATAAGACTCCATAGTAGAAAGATTTTGTCCCAGGCCCAGATAAGTGTAAATATTAATTACTGCAGACGTGTTTTCTAATTCCTCATTACTATATGAACCAGAGTGGCCTGATCCCTCACACTGGGAACACTGTATGGTTTAGTTCCTCAGGGCTTTCATTCTGCAGACTCCTTGTCTTCCAGAAGAAAAAAGCCATCTACCATTAAGAGTCTTTCCACCCTAAAGAGTGTAAATAAATAATTCTTGCTGTCATTCTTCTTTTCTGCTTTTACTAATCCATTTCAGACAGAATCCTTTAGGGCTTCCTCTGCCCATAATCAGAACAATCATTCCAGTTTCTCTCAGGCCTTTCTCATCACTGGGCTATTTGAGCCATTCAGTACAGTGTGCTTTTCTTAGCTGGAGGCTGTGTCCTCTTATTTTTTACTCTGTACTCAGAAATTGAGCCGAAGGCACAAGGACTAAAACTAAGCCTAATAGGTACTGGTGTCAAAATGAGCAATGAGCAATCATCAATGACTTAGCAACAGATTATTAAATATATTGATTCCTTCTTAACATCTTGTTCTGCAGATTTTCTTGTGGACAAGAGTCTCTGGTAATGCCAGCAGCCATCTCACTGCACAATTAGTAGAACAGTCATTTAATATATAAATAACATCAACCTTACAGTGATGCGTGTCTTTTGAGTGCACAGATTTATGCCAGCAAAAAGGAAGACAAAGCCATCTCCTGCTCTTAGAGAAAAATCCCCCAACAATAGCTTTTTAATTAAATTACTATCAATAGTAAATAACAAATTCTATTTGTTAATAAATAGTAATTAATTACTATTTAAGTTAGTAAATTAATTAATTACTATTTAAGTCAGTAAATTATTAAATAGTAAGAAATAGTTTTTTAAAACATTATGAAATAATGTATACATTAGTCCCAATCTGTAACTAAACTCTAAATGCTTTCCTAATGCAGTACTCAGGCAGATTCAAAAGAGAAACTTACCTTTAGTTTCTGGCTGACCTCCCCACAGACAAATTTTGGTCTGTTTCTGGAGGAGACCAATTTATAGCTCCCGTGGACCAATTGCTGCAGTGGGAATGCTTTGCCTCATACTGGGAGTTTGCCATTTCCTGCTCTCCCTTGTGCAGAAGGATGTGACACACTGGAAAGTGACCTGCGGGACAGCAAGCACACATCATGCTCAGGAAACGATCCCTGCGAATGAACATTGTGTGTTCGCTTTTCCTGAAGTCTAGGGGAAAAAAAAAAAAAAAAATTAAATCTCAGCCTATTCCTGGCTCTGAGCTAGTGCAGTCATTCCCTCCAGGGAGCAGTTGCCTTTCCTTTCCCTGAAATAGCAACTGACTTTACTCTGCGCTCGAGCCACCAATTACTTGACGACTGAAACTTCTCCCCTCCCATATCTAGAGCATTAACCAGCCAGCTTCTTCATTCAAGGCCAGTGTACTTTCAAAATCCTGGCTTTTTGGGACAACCATGCTTGCAATTGGCTGCAAAGCAGCAGTGCTGCTTGCAAGCTGGAGCAGAGCTCCAGCCCATAAAAGGAAAGCAGCTCCATCGCAAATCAAAGAATCATAGAATTGTAGAATTTTTTGAGTTTAAAGAATCACTGAGTCCAACTCCTGGCTCCATACAGGATCACACAAAAATGAGATCCAATGCCTGAGAGCATTGTCCAGACGATTCTTGAGCTCTGGAAACTTGGGGCCATGCCCATCACCCTGGGCAGCCTGTTCCATGCCTACCACCCTTTGGTGAAGAACTTTTTCCTAATATCCAACCTGACCCTCCCCTGACACAGCTCTATGCTGTTCCCTTGGGCTCTGAGTCAAGATGTTTGCTCTGGATTTCCATTCTTACCCCTTCTGAGTAGACAAAGCCATGCACAGACCTTCAAAAGGGATGATCTTCTGGTGGTTTTGCCATTTCTTAACCGTGGGCACTGTTCTTTCCCTAAGGTGCCTGCCCAGCAGTTGATGACCAGAAGGAAAGGTCACTCGGATCCCCTCCTCTGCTGCCTGCTCTTGCCTGACAGGTGTGCCTACAAAAGGATGTGGCCTGGATAAAGTGGTCAGAGTGATGGGGATAGAGTGACACTCCTGCTCACTGAAGAGGAACTGCGAGCTGCACAGACACTTGACTGCTGAAGCTGACCTAAAGAAGAGAGGACTGTGGAGCTGCAGGCAGAGAGAGAATGCTGAGGCTGTTCATTTTTGTGTGAGCTTAGTTTTGGACCATCTTAAAATGACTGTGAAACAGTATGGCAAGCGTTTTATCAGAGTGGACTTACATGACATTGAGCACTAACTGAAAAAACTGATAGCATTGAAGAGCTACTTCAACCTGCCACAGACTTGGAAAGAGAAAGCATTGTTTTGAAGGTTCTTAAATAAGCAATCTTTGTCAGTTACACTTTGTACAGATTACATGTTAACAGGAAGGTGAATTTTGACACCAAGGGAAATTGTGCTTCAGCCTTTCCCTTTGTTTCAGCAAACACGTGCTTGAATTGCAGCCCATCAGCTTTGGCGAGGGTTTGCAGCTGACAGATGTGGTATTTCTTTTGTACAAGGAGAACACTTCTCCATAACCCATCCCAATAACAAGATGCATATCCAGAAAATACTTTCCACAAAGAGTTACAGATAATAATCATAGAATGATAGAACAGTTTGAGTTGGAAGAGACTTTTAAACACCGCCTGGTCCAGCTCCCTTGCAGTGAGCAGGGACACCTACAGCTCAATCAGGATGCTCAAAGCCCTCTTGCCTGACCTTGGATGTCTCCTGGGACAAGACATCCATCACCTCTCTGGTCTAACCTGTTCCAGTGCCTCATCACCCTCATCTTCCTTATACCCAGCCTAAATCTCCCCTCTTTTAGCTTGAAATCATTTCTTCTTGTCCTGTCACAGCAGTCCATGCTGTGAAGTCTATCCCCTTCTTTCTTACAGTCCCCCTTTAGATACTGAAAGACTGCTAAAATGTCAACTTGATTTTTAAAAATAAATGTTCATTAGAAAAATAAGCATTATTTCCTAGGGAGCATACTGCAGCGTGCTGTGGTCTGTCTTTGTCCCTGCTCACACACTCACAAGCATCCCTTTGGTGTAAGTAATGCTTTTTTCTCCCACTGATAGTACGGTGACCTCCCCAGCCAGGAGGGGAGACCATCTGGGAGAAGGATCAGAGAGGAGCATCTTCCCTGAGTCCCTCCTAGGTAGTAAAAGGCTTTCATCACCGTTATCCCAGCTGTCCAGATGTGAGGACATCTGCTGAGTCACCAGAAAAGTCCCGGGGCTGTGAGTGAATCTCAGCTACCATGGACCTCAAGACTGGTGGGACCCTCACTGAGCAGTGCTGTCTGCTGTATGTTTTCATCCAAATCCCTCTGCTGTTGCAGTCCCCTCATTCTTGACCCATGAGGACCTGGGGCTGGAGGGAGAAAGAGGTACAGCTGGTGTATCACAAATGTCCTAGCCAAAAATGGTCCCTCTGCTCCACCCTTTCCCCATCTAGCCACATCCTCTCAAAATGGGCAGAAGCCAGACCCATGCAAAATCTGCCCTGAATGCATTTTGTGGGAGCAGATGACAATCAAGGGGAAGGAAGGATGTTTAATTGCTTGTGCTTTCTTCCTTCCAGTGAGTTTTGGCAGAAGAGACCGATCTTTCTGCTCTCATTCTCTCCAGCAGGAGGGATGTAGGGCAGAAGTGTTTATTTTGAAGCTGTTTGGAGCAACTGCAGCATGACATTTGAAGATAGAGTTTCAAAGATACACTTCCTTTATTAATACAGTTAGCACTTCTCCCAGGCTCCTGGTTCAGATGCATTCTGTGCACTCTGCTGCCCAATGTCTCTGAAACAGTTTAAAGAGAGAATGAAGGTGGTCAGCAGCTCTTGACTCAGGTGGGTTTGTCCTGTTTCCTAACATCTCCTGATCAGAACATGGAAGGGAGGAAAGGAAATCTGAGAGAGAATATACTTCCGCGCATCTGCAGATACACCCAAAAACATGAGCAGAAGCCATAAAGATGGGGCGAGATCAAATGACCTCTTGGTGTGCAAACGTGCAGTTTTAAAAAACGCTTACTAAAGATGGCATCATCCCAAGAAGCAAAAAAGCTCAGAGGATGAGGAGAAATTTATTCACAGAGCAGTGCTACAGTGGCACAGGCTGCTCAGGGAGGAGGTAGAGTCACCATCCCTGAAGGTGTTCCTGAACCATGTGGATGTGGCACTGAGGGATGTGGTTAGTGGGCATGGTGGGGATGGGCTGGAGGTTGGACTAGGTGATTGTAACAGTTCTGTGATTCCGTGAGTCTCTCTACTAGTGTTTGATCGCAGCATTTTGAGCAACCAAATAGTGCCTCTTGCTACTTGCTTGGAGAAGCCAGTTGGGTCATCCAGACTCATAAGACAACCTCATGAACCTCACTCAAGTCAATTCAGAGAAAAGAGTGGAAATTATCTTCTTCCTTACTTTAAAGAAAGATGCTGATGTGGTAGGCTCTTTAGAAACCTTAACCCAGCAGAAAGAAACTCAAAGGAACAACTGGGTGTATTAATTTTTCACAGGTGGATGGAGATGGCTGCTGATTGATCATGCTGGGGAGGCAATGGCAGAGATGCCACTAACATAGAAAGGCTTGAAAAGGCACTGATAACAGCAGAGTGAGCTGAGGGTAAGGAAACATCATTCAAAAAGCTGCAGGTGTGTCTGCACTAAAAAGTATAATATAAACTCTAGTGGATAAAATATAACTGAGCCATCCCACAAGGGATCAGATGAGTCACTAGTTAAAAAATCAAAGCTATTACTAAATCCTCCATCTGTCGCAGCAGCAAAAGCCCTGTCTAAGAGCCTGTCAGGTCACAGGGCTGCAGCTGTGGCTATGCCAGCCACACCAGTGGAGCTGTAACAAGGCTCAGCATAACCTCCTGGATAAATACAGCTTTTTTAATCAAATAGGCATAGTTTCAGCATTTGAAGGCAGGTCCTGCCATGTAAACATAGTGGAGGTTTTTTTTTTTGATGGGGTCATCCAGTATGTGGAGAAGTGTGACCTGGTCATTGTGATTTGCTTGAGTTTCCAAGGCCTTTTTACAAAGCCTCTCTGAAAAGATCTTAAAACTCAGCAAGAAGATAAAAGGGAAAATCAAGCATGGATAAATACGAGATCAAAGACTGGGGAAAAAAAAAAAAAAAAAAAAGCATAGGACTTTAAATAGGAAAAGGTCAATGTTGAAGCCTGCAGGAGTCTGCACTAGGATCTGAGCTACAGAACACAGCTACTAAATGACTTGAAAAAAAGAGGTGAACAGTGAGACGATGGGCTCTGCAGACAATACAGCTAGCTAAAATGCTGGTACAGTTGTATATTTAGAGAAGGTTTTCTATCAGTGAATTACCAGCAGACATGCAATGTGAACCTGAGGCCTCATTCAAGCTGAGAATCTGGGAATAACACAAGAAGTATCAGAGCTGCATTTAGGAGGGCAGAGTCACTGTTTCACCCTTTGCTACTGCTGGGAGTAAGGATGCTTTTGCTCAGAGCATCTCCACCTCCAAAAGCCTGGATCTGCACACTCTGACGATGCAATATATGGAGGAGGTATTAGGAAAGGTTTCCTTCTGTAACTCCTAAACATCACTCATGCAAGTACTGCTGCAACATCTGTGCTGAGCTCAGTGTTAGGAGGGGAGGTGTATCCAGCTGTTGGGATGTCCTTTACATCCACTTTCTGGCTCTCCTGTGCCTTGCCAGTTGCTGACCCTTGCAACCCTCTATCCCTGCTTTGAGGAGGGCTGATGAGAATTAAGAACGCTTGCAAATGACTTCATTTGCATAGCAGCCAGATGTTGGCAATCCCTGAGGTGACTACAGCAACGGTATCCTACTAGACAATGGAACCAAGGGCTGTGCGGGCTGTGCTGGTTTCTGTGCAGGTTTCTTCAGGTTAGAGATGAGATGCAGGAACAAGTCTGGCAGCAGGATCACAAAGCCGTGCAGGAAAGTGCACACTGGAGTGTTTTTAGTTAACAATCCAGTGCTGCAGCCCAGACCTGTTTTGTCTCTCGTGATGTTCTTCCCGCTGCAATGAGACAGCCCAGCCCTGCTCCCAGCCACAGAACCATGCTGGGAAGCAGCAGTATGAGGGTGGCACCTTCCTATTTAGCAAGTTCCTCCCTTCCTAAACGGACTTGTAACCACTCGCTTTAATGATCAATCGAAATTTATATTTGATTTTATTAATTGCTCCATCTTCTTCGTCTTTAGAGACCAAATGCTGCTAGCTACACTGGAAAATCTTGTTTGTTTGTTTAACGGGTGCAGATTGCTGTGTAGAAGTAATAATTGGGATAGTTGGATAGATGGATGTATATTTATGATAACAAGGTCCAAGAAAGGAAAAATCCAGCTTGCTTCCTACATCCCATGTAGGCTGGTATGGTGGGAAGTTTGGGAAATGCAACAGATTGTGGATAAAATAAATGCAGCTTGTCTGTGATCTGTGCTTCATGTTAGGTGCAGAGAACTCCAGCTGAAGGTGGCTGTTAGCAGTGCTTTAGGCCAGATGTGCAAGAAGGATGTGCTACAGGCCACAGCAATGCACACTGAGCATCCTGCCACCAAATGTATGTACCTCTGGGAGCAGATACTGAATTTGACAAAGCTGCCTTGGAGACTGCTTGTGGATTCTGCCTTTAAGAACAAAACAAATTCTTGATACTTACGTCAGATTTTAATCCAAATCCATGAGGCTAAGCTTATAAACACTGACATCTCTTGGAGTGTTCTTGGGCTCATTTCTAAGCTGGTTTTATTTCATACTTCTGGCACGTCTGAGACTGAGTGACTGTTCAGATCAGGTGGCAGCATTTTGTACTGAATGTTAGAGCTCTAGTAAAACTTTTTCACATCTGATGCAGCTCTGCAGGCTGGAAGAAGGGGAACTGGGCAGGGAAGATGGACATGGCCTCTTGTCATACACCCTTGCTTGAATGGGGAACTGGATCAAAGCTCAGAAAGCAAGTATTTTGCTCCCCTTTGTGCTTCTTTAGAGAGGTGTCAGAAGATGAGCATCCTTATTCTGTAATGAGGCTGAAGGAAGAAGTATTGCACCTGAAGCACTATTTTTTCTTCAGCAGTTCCGTAGTAAGTTGTTCACATGCTAAGTTGTTATGAAGTAGCCCAACAAAAAAAAACAACCAACGGTCACTTTCTCCAAAATCTCCTCCATGGTAAGGGACTTTTTCTCTCTAGCACAGTAGGCTGTAAGGAGGTGTTAGCAATCAGGCTACCTACTTCTCACTGCCTTTCATATTTCAGGAAGCATATGGAGGCTGATGCATTTCCTGATGTACATTCAAAAATAACATCAGTTTGAATCCAGGACCTCTGGTACCAACCCGAAGCTGCAGGCAGCTGATACTTTCTGGCTGTTCTGCAGCAATATTTAATGAAAACTCAATTTTAGAGTTTTAGAGTCACCTTAGCATAAACCCTTCTGATTCACAAGGAAACAAATTGCTAAATGGGTAGGTGATGAATGTAGGTGACCAATATTTTTAGTGAGTGCTTCCTGAAGCTGCCCTGTGACCCAGCACAGCTTTAGTAGCACTGATCAGGCTTTCATTTTAAATTTCTTTTCTCTGGGCTCAGTCACAATAGGAGGTTGAAGCTTTGCCATTTCTAAGTGTGTTTCATGCTGATTTTCGGAGGCTTGATGTGAGGAGCATTGATTTGGTCTTTGAGGCCACAGTGTTTTTTTCTTTACATATATTGGTGAAGAAGAGGTACCAGTAGACCAATGGGAATCTCTGGAACAAAATTTTTCTTTTTTTTTTTTTCACTGCATACAGCAGCTGTCACAAGAATTTCTCATTTCAATATATACCAGGAAGAAAGAGGGAAAGAACTGGGGTTGGAACTAGATAGCATTTAAGGTCCCCTCCAACCTAAGCCATTCTATAAATGTTGCTCACTGGTAATTTTTAAAAACTCTTGGAAATTGACCACCAGTGGAAAACTACAGTGGTGTCCAGTGGAAAAGGAACAAGAAAGACAAATGGATTCAGGGTCTGAGCTCTGTACATAGCACACCTTGCATATGCTCAAGATGAAGGTGATGAAAGAACCTGCTAGAAGTATCCACCCTCCTTCAACCATTCTCCAAATACGTCTCCTTGCCCAGCCCCTGTGATGTCAGCAGTTATTTTTACACTGAACTCAGGGCAGCACTTCAGCTGCTGGACATGGGTGCCAATCCACTCATTTCCTTTGCAGGTTCTGCATCCCAGTGGCCACCTGGAAAAGTGCAGGGAACATCATCAGCACAGGGAGAGGAGGGGGATGTTCATCTCAGCAGCCAGGCACACACTGCTGTGGCCTTTCTGCTCTGGACAGGCTGGGAAGGAAAGCCCAGGATGAAGCAGCCACAAGTGTGATACTGGCAGCCTTAGTGAGCAAATGGCTGTTTCTACTGGCCCCCTTAGGGCTTTGTGACTTGCTTGTGGATATGAAAAGACTTAGGTCACTGGTACCAGCTGCCCAGAGGAGGCTGGAGGATCTCCTTCCCTGGAGATACTCAAAAACCCATCTGGATATGATCCTGTGCACCCTGCCCTGGGTGTCCCTGCTTGAGTGGAGTTTGGGGTAGAGAGACCCAGAGCTGCTGCCAACCTCAACCATCCTGTGTGTCTGTGAGGTGTTACCTCATGCCCTGATCCACCCCCACCTGCGGACTCACATCCCCATTTGACCTGTGTGTGTACAGGAGGGAGCTGAACTTTCTAACAAACTGGAAATGAAAATAAGCAAACTGATTCATTGGATTTTTTTTAAATGTTGTTGTATTATTTGTTTTATTTTATTTATTTTGCTGTTAAATTAAATGAATCATCTCTGAACTGTTTTCCTACTCTCAGGAAATGGTGAGAGTTCACATGTTGACTCAACAGGAGGAGGGTGGAAAATCTGAGCCAAACAAAAGTTGGAGGATCAAAATAATTTAATTTCTAAGAAGTGTGGACAAGTGACTCTCAGTTCTCCCACCCCTAAAGCAGATGTGGCATCTGCTTATTTGGAAGGTGTAGAAACAAGAAGTGTGCTTAAACATGAATGGCAGGTGAAAAACTTAAAAGAAAGGGGAGAAGAGAAGCAAACAAATTCAAGAAGAATTACCCTGGGTATGTGCAGAAATGCATGAATAGTGAATCTCTATAAAGTGGTCTCTCTAGGACCAGTGATGTCAGTGGTGGTGGTCTCTATGCTTTATCACCTAGCACAAGGTTAAGTAACATAAAAGAGACAAGAAAAGAAATGGAAAATTGCCCTTATCTTGCAATTCTTCTCTATCTTGCAGGCTTGAATTTGGTTTGAATTGCAATATGTTTTCTTTAAAGTTAGTAGGCATATGTTATTGGTTATAACAATCTATATCAGACTGGCTGGAAGTGCTCCGAATGGGCTTTTGGATCTTGCTCTGCAGCCTGAGCTGCCTCACAGTGATTGTACTAACAAAGCTCAGAAGTGCTCAGAAACAAACATACAACAGCTCTGGCATTTATATTATTTCTTGATGGTCACCTCATCTAACCTGAGGCAGTAGAGCTTGCTGTAACTGTGATGGCAAATGGTTAAGAGGAGGGAGGGAGGGAGAATCTCTCCAGCAAGTATGCTCTCTATCTGCTCTTTTTTTGTGCCTGCATTGCAGGGAAATGTGTACTGCTTATGCATATCCTAATTAAGACTGAATATGACTACAGTGATAAACTCTGGTGCATAACTTCCAGCTTCTCTGCTGCTAATCACACACAGGGAAGAGCTGTACATGGGGCAGGAGGGCAAGTCACTGTCCTTGTGCTTTCACTACCGCTATTGAATGAAGTAGTGCTGCATTCACCTTGTCTTGAATGCTTTGGTCTTCTTTGGCACTTACACATTTTCCCTCCTAACATCATGGCTTTGCTGCTTGCTTGTGCAGAGAATATATTGCCTTCCAAACAGTAAAAGGGGAATCACGGAGTAAACACATAATCAGAAAAAATCAAGCAAGCAGAAGCTCTTAAAATGATTACAAAAATTGTTTTGAGTTGAGAAATAGCCTTTTTTGATGGATATAAACTGATGGAGGTCAATGGCTTCAAAAGTGGAGTGAGGATCGCAGCAATGTGCTGCAGTGCTGCTCTGGCACATGCTGAGAGGCTCTTCCCCTGAAGATGGTGGGTACTGTAGTTATCACCGCTATGTACGTTTTAGGCACACACTGTATTCCATCAGATTGTGTGTGTGGAAGATTTTTAACACCCAGAGGAAAGCAGTCTCAAGAAGATCAAGTTACAGATTGGAGAAAAATCTTCTATTGTGCTGCATTATTGCTCTTGCAAAACAGGAGTTGCAGAGAATGAAGGAAACTGATTTACTGTGGGGTAGAAAGGCTTCTGCCTCAACCCGAGCACTGGAACCACAATATGAGAAGAGTTAGTGAATGTAAAGAGGTTAATCTTGCGGAATCTGTAACAAGGTTAGTTTTCAGAGGGCACAGGGTTTCATGTGATGGAGCAGAATTCATCCACCTGGATTCGGGGAGCTTTATGAGACACTACCAATTTCACTGTTCAGTTTTCTATGTCCCCTATTGCCACATGAAGTATATCTGGCTTATGGTTATGTTGCCACTGTAAATTCCCTGGGGAATATCGCTCTATGAGCCACCCTGCTTCTAGTGCTGCTTGAAAGGCCAACGTCCAGATCTGCTGGATTTTCCATCTCAGCCACCCTCCCTGCCTGAGGGACAACTCTCAGCTGGGAAACTTCAGTGATGAGGAAGGGTCAGAGAGAAAGCAGAAGTCAGAGAGACAAAGATTTCTATTCACCTTCCCTATGGTGGAATGGCAGAAGGGAGTGTGTTGTTATTATTTTTTTCCCAGTCACATATCTTTCATGTTGCTGAAACAATGGAGCTGAGCATCTGGTCAGCATCATGCAAGAACGATTTGTACACATTAGGCAGAAATGCAGCAATATGATGGATAAGAGCTGTGAAAGGGCAAACTTCAAGATAAATGAATGAGGAAATCCTGTCAAGTACTGAAATACGTACAAAGTGTTAGCTGACAGGGAAGTGTGCACGCTTTGATCCAAACAGCTTTGGATCACTGCATGCTGCAGCCAAAGGTTCTGTGTACATAGACTGCTCTGACTTTGACTGCAACTGCTGAGTGAGCAGTGGGTAAAGACGGAGAGTTTTCTTCCTATTCTGGCATCATAATATGCATGAAGTGGCATTGTCACATCTCCTGCAGATGCACTCTGTCCATTATTTCCAAGTTACTGAATCACACCAACATATTGTACATAAATAGCACTGCATGTTTTAGTTATGTGGCCTGTTTCGGTGTGCCAGAGGTTTCCATGCATCTCAATCACTTGACACAAACGTTTTCCCATTTGGTCTTCATGTCCCTGTTCAGCCATTATCATTAAAGAGCCCTGTACCACGTTAACAGCAGCGAAGGGTTACAGAGAAAGCCTCCCATTTGGAGGCGCATAAGCTGTACATCGTCTCCTATGTCACACAGACACGCTTGGAATTGTAGCTTGGGAAGTTTGGGGAGAAATATCCCCAACGGAGCTTTTCGCAGTGGCGGAAGACTGCAGAGGGATGGACAGCGCGCAGACACCGCAGCCGGCAGCTGTGCTACCTTGGCAGATTTGGAGCCGTGTGGTTCGGAACAGCGAGGCCCTGGCTGCCCGCTTCCCACTCAGGGGGAAAGAAGACCCTCTGGAGATTGAAGCCGACTTTGCTGTTTCGCGCTAGCATTAAAGGACAACATATAATTTACAAAGAAAAACAAAACTTTCTCTCTCGGAAGGACCGCTCGGTTGCAGGACACGGGATTTATCGTCATCTTTCCGCCCGAACGCAACTCTTTCTAGAACAAGACAACCGCAGGTGAAAATAGACCCCTCCACGCTCCCTCAGATGTAGAGAAAGAACGATTTCGTGACAAACAAAGTAGAAAAAACACACTTTATTCTCCCCGAAGAAACACAAGCTGAGCGGTCGAGCGCCGAGCAGCAGCGGAGCGGGGCGGGGCGGCGTGCACCAATCAGCGCCCGCTGCGCTGCTATAAATGGGAGCGCTGCGGCCTCCGCCTCTAGTGCTACCCGCACCGCTGTCATGGCTGAGACCGCTCCTGCTGCAGCGCCCGCCGCCTCCCTGGCCCCCGCCGCCAAGGCTGCCGCCAAGAAGCCGAAGAAGGCGGCGGGCGGCGGCAAAGCTCGCAAGCCCGCGGGCCCCAGCGTCACCGAGCTGATCACCAAGGCCGTGTCCGCCTCCAAGGAGCGCAAGGGGCTCTCCCTCGCCGCGCTCAAGAAGGCGCTGGCCGCCGGCGGCTACGATGTGGAGAAGAACAACAGCCGCATCAAGCTGGGGCTCAGGAGCCTCGTCAGCAAGGGCACCCTGGTGCAGACCAAGGGCACCGGCGCCTC
>NW_024884697.1:45943660-45951795 GCF_019232065.1 Centrocercus urophasianus | reverse complement strand
TGCTGGCTTGCCTGCCTTTCTTTGCTTTCTCTTGCCGCCTGGCTCCCCATCGCTGTTGTTGCGGCACTTGGTGTCGGAGTGAGAGCGCGCCACCGCCGGCTGCGGCTCTGCAGCAAATGCCAACCAATGGCGGCGGCGGCGGTGGGGCCGGAGCGCCGCTCCCATCTTCTCCTCGAGCTCCGCCGCTGCCATTTCGCGGCGCTTGTACAGTTGGGGGGTTCCGGCGGTGCAAATCCGTCGTTGTTAGGGAAGGCACAGCAGCATTATGTCCTCATCTTTTGGGGTTTTTTGTTTGTTTGTTTTTTCCTTTTTTCGGTTTGTGGTGCCCGCTCTTTTTGGGAGGAGAGATGGGGTTAAATCCATTGTCTCTGCCTTGTCTATGTCTCACCGAAAGATACTGGGGCTTTGTTTACAGGACTGATGTGCTGATGAAGGCAGAGGTTTGGGGCTCATTATATGCATCCATTAAAATGAATGGGTTGTTGCATGTCCTTTTGAGAATGTGATATTGGTTACTTTTATGTTTTCTCTTTTCAAGTAGCTGTGTTCTGTTGATCCACAGCCTCCCAAGTTATCCCTTTTGTGATTTTATTTCTATAGTTTTTATTCTGCATTTTTAAAAAACACCACTTTAATGAATTTTATCACCTTATTCAGTTTTTGAGATCTAAAGTGAGTAAACATTTCTTAACGTTGAAAATGATTGAAAAATTCCCACTTCCCCTTTATTCTTTCATCTTTTTCTTCTGTCTATCCATCTGTCTGCAACAGTTTTTTCATGATGCGGAAATGTGAGCTATGGCATCTTATCAAGATAGAAAATCTGCCCCTGTAAATGGCCGTATGTACAGAGTAATGGAGCTATGCTTCGTATTTCAGTCAGAAGCTCCTGAAGTATAGTTGCTACCATTAACTTTATAAGTAGGCTTTTAAAATGTGATTCTAAGGTGTGCTTTGTCTCCAATATTTTAATAACTTCTGATGCTGTGTGCTAGTAACTAGGTATTCCTCTTCAATATCTACTTACTCTGTAACAGTTTCCAGAACATCTTGGTTGTTATCTTTGTATTTCAAGATGAAAATACACTCAACTAAACGAAATGAAGTTCAGAAACAAAGTCATGTTGATGAGGCTTGGCTAGTTCTGCCCAGAGAAGGTTCCAGGGTGACCATATTGCAGTCTTCCTAAACTTTAAAGGAGCTTATAAGCAGAAAGTAGATCAGTATTACATGGGTAAATGGAGATAGGACAAGGGAGGGGTGGCTTTAAACTAAAAGAGGGGAGATTTAGATTGGCTGCTGGGGAATAACTTGCTCAGAGGGCAGTGAGGCATTGGCACAGACTGCCCAGAGAAACTGTGGGTGCCCCATCCCTGGAGGTTCAAAGCCAGGTTGGATGGGGTCCTGGGCAGCCTGAGCTGGTGGGGTCACTCTGCCAATGGCGCGGGGTATGACTGGGTGGACTTCGAGTTCTCCTTCAAGCAAAGCCATTCTATGATATATCTCCAACAATTGTCACTGCACTTCAGTCTTTTTGTCTCTACTTGTAAATTAATGGACTCTGATTGTTTCTTTGTTTTTTCTGGAGCTCTTGGCCTTGGGAAGGTAAATTTGAATTCCAAGATGATGCTCAGGTGTATAGGCAATAGACACTGACAGAACTGTATTTCTGACTTGAGACCACAGAATAAGAATATTGTCCAGCAGCGTTTGTGCAAAGTTCTCTCCTGCTATTCCACCCTTAGCACTCTCAATGTATACTGGTCTGTGAAGGCGCAGCCAATGTTTACACCACAGAGGAGTTCATAGGTGCTCAGAGAGCAGCCACAGCTTGGCAGAGCTGATCTCAGTGCTTTCCTGCATTATTTTTATGCCAAAAGAAAGGCATACATGTGAGGAGGTAGGTATTCAAATGGGCCATAGTGTGAAAAGGTAACAGTTGTGCTGTTTTCATCAGAATTTTATAGAAAACTTTAGAAATCCTAAAGAATAAAGTTTGGTTGTGATTTTCACTGTTTAATCCTCTTCATCTCCATTTAGGTATGCCAAGTGGGTTTCTTCTGTAGGCCTATGCCAACTGTCTCATGTGATACCCAGAAATTCTAGGCTTTGAATGGACTCAGAGGTAGCAAAAGAAAAAGGCATTATTATAGCAATGATATGAACTGTGTTGTAGTCCTAGCTCCAATCAGAAATAAATTATTTTGAAAATTTATTATAACTCTACCAAAGATCAGTCTATAGTTAAAATTTATATTTGTACAAAGCAATTTAAAGAAAAAATGTGTGATTTTTCTGAAAATACAGGCTACAACTATAGTGCATAACACTTCCTCTGTCATCGTGTGTGTGTATATAAGCACATCAGAATTCTACACACCACAAAATCACTTCAACCGGTTTAAACAATTGTATTTTCCTCATGGGTAGTGAAATAACTTCAGCAGGGCTTGATTTTCTGATTCATGCTGAATTCAAAACTCAGTTATAAGTCCAGATTTAGTTTCATTACTAAGATTATTTTTTGTCTTTGAAAGAAATGAATCCAATATTTGTTACAGTTTAAAAGGAAAAAAAAAAAAAAAAAAAGTCAATGTTCTTTCAATTTGCTGATTAAATCAGAGCTTTCATCCCATTTAATGTTCTGGAAACCAAGCCATATAGGTCAGAAGATCTTATTTAAAACACATAACAAAGATAACCATGCCAGAGCCAGTATACTTTTTCAGGATGTATTTGTAGCTGCTGTGAGTGTAGGCTATTCCATAAGTATTCAGGTATATTTCATTTTGATGAGGGGAAAACAAAAAAGGTGGAGAAAACTCTCAGCTTTATCCCGGCGTTTTGTTTTGTTTTCCGCTCGGAGACTGTTGTCTCTACCTACTACCCCCGCCCAGGCAGCGGGAGGCACAGCGCGGCCCCGGCTGCGCCCACAACCAGCCGCGGATGGAGGCCGAGCTTCGCCGCTGAGCTGAGATTGAAAGAGCTCACTGTGATTGGTTGATGGGATTTGAATTGTCAGCCAGTAGCAGTGGGATTTGCGATGGACCAATTAGAGAGCTGCTCGTGAGGAGCGATACGTCACGGGCTCCGTTATCCAATCAGAAAGCAGATAGCGAAGGCCGTAGATTTGCATACAGCCCCTATAAAGAGGTGAGCAGTGCCAGCAGCCGGCACTCCACTGCGCCGAAGGGATTTGACGAGGAGTAGCTATGCCTGAGCCGGCCAAGTCCGCGCCCGCCCCCAAGAAGGGCTCCAAGAAGGCGGTCACCAAGACCCAGAAGAAGGGCGACAAGAAGCGCAAGAAGAGCCGCAAGGAGAGCTACTCGATCTACGTGTACAAGGTGCTGAAGCAGGTGCACCCCGACACGGGCATCTCGTCCAAGGCCATGGGCATCATGAACTCGTTCGTCAACGACATCTTCGAGCGCATCGCCGGCGAGGCGTCGCGCCTGGCGCACTACAACAAGCGCTCGACCATCACGTCGCGGGAGATCCAGACGGCTGTGCGGCTGCTGCTGCCCGGCGAGCTGGCCAAGCACGCGGTCTCCGAGGGCACCAAGGCGGTCACCAAGTACACCAGCTCCAAGTAGAGTGGTGCGGATTACTCGATTTTAACCCAAAGGCTCTTTTCAGAGCCACCATTTATTCTAATAAAAGGGCTGTGTTACTTCTGAGGGGTGTAGCGTAGGTTTTTAATAGAGTGAAACGAATGCGAGTGCTTGAGGTATAAATAACAACAAAAAAAATAATCGCTTAATTGAGTATTTTGGAGGTCTCAGTTCCGAATTAATTGAGCAGTAGCAACTCATGCAGTTAACGGGGTTGCTCGGTAACTGTGCTATTGCTGCAGCAGGGTACACGGTATTCCAGCAGCAGCCACTGCTGCTCTGCTGTCAGGACCCCGTCGGGAAGGTGAGTGCTTCGTTTTGCTTTTGATTCTTGTGATAAAAGCTATACCAAGAATATTTTATCTTACTCTAGAAATGCATTCCTAATAGAAAATCGGCGTTGCTGTTAAAAAAATAAAAAATAAAATAATAATCATAAAAAAAAAAGTTCGCGTTACATACATTGTAGCAGACCACCCTTAAAGAATAATCTTACTTCTCCCTATTTAATTCATTAATAAACGGATGAAAAACAGTCCCCGAGGCGTCGCTGTTTAGAACCAGCAGCGCTTTCTTTTTCCCTTTCCCTTGTCGCGCACTCCATCACCGGACGGGGAAGGACCACACGCTGTTTCTCCCCTAGGCAAAAGCAGCCGTAGAGCCGCGCAGGCGGCGGTTCCCTCACCGGGACCCGGGGGCGGGATGAGGCGGGGACGAGCGAGCGGCTCCGTAAACGTACGGGACGGGAGCGGGGGCGGTGCCGGGAGGGGGTTGGTGCTGAAGCGGACCAATGACAGCCTAGCGCGGGTTCTTTAAACCCCTCCCCAAGTAGGAGCCTGAGATTGGCACCGCCCCGCTCCGTCCGGCTGGGAAGCGCCGCTGCTGGCGCCTCGCTCCCGAACTGCACGTAGCCCATAAAGGAAGGGGCTCTTATCTCCCGTGAGTTGCAACTAGCGCGCCCAAATCTGAATCTCCGCACCTGAGATGATTAGTTGTGCTGCCGCGGTTCCCGCAGCATTCCAGCTCTTTTTGAGAGTAAGTGGGTGGCTCTTAAAAGAGCCTTTGGGTTTATTTAAACGAGCAGACTCGAATTTCTCCTATCATCTTACTTCTTTTTGGTTGCTGCCTTCTTTGCCTTGGCTGCCTTGGGTTTGGTCGCCTTAGGCTTGGCAGCTTTGGGTTTCACCGCCTTTGCCTTAGCCGGGCTCTTGGCAGCCTTCTTGGGGCGACCAGCCTTGGCAGCCTTCTTGGGGCTCTTTGCTGCCTTCTTGGTGGCAGCAGCCGCCGGCTTCTTAGCTTTCTTGGGGCTCTTCTTCACTGCCGCCGCCTTCTTGGGCTTCTTGGCAGCAGCCGCGGGCTTCTTGGCCGGTGCCTTCTTGGGCTTGGCCGCGGGCTTCTTCTTAGTCGCTTTCTCTTTGGTCTCGCCCGGCTTTTTATTCAGCTTGAAAGAACCGGAAGCGCCGGTGCCCTTGGTCTGCACCAGGGTGCCCTTGCTGACGAGGCTCTTGAGCCCCAGCTTGATGCGGCTGTTGTTCTTCTCCACGTCGTAGCCGCCGGCGGCCAGCGCCTTCTTGAGCGCGGCGAGGGAGAGCCCCTTGCGCTCCTTGGAGGCGGACACGGCCTTGGTGATCAGCTCGGTGACGCTGGGGCCCGCGGGCTTGCGGGCTTTGGCGCCGCCCGCCGCCTTCTTCGGCTTCTTGGCGGCCGCCTTGGCGCCGGGCGCAGACACCGTAGGCGCAGCAACGGGCGCGGTCTCCGACATGGTGACGACCGTCGTCCACAGATCGGGGGGAACCACTGGGCCTGGAGCAAGTCGGCGGCCTCGTATTTATAGAGCGGAGCCGCGCGGTGATTGGTGCTTTGCAGAGCCCGCCCCGCCGCACGGCGCAGAGCTCCCTTCTCCCCGCTCATTTTGTGTTTCTTAAGAGGCGAAAAAGCGCGTTTTTTCTACAATTTCCGCCACCTATTCGCCCCAACTTACAGCGGCGCGGAGGGCAAAGGCTGCTGCTGCCACGGGCGGAGTTTCTCTCCGGAGAGGCGAAGGGTGAGTTAAAAAAGAGCCGATAAACCCCGAGTCCTGGACCTGGGCAGACCTCGGGAGACAGAAACTTTTGTTTTTCCTTCTAAATAAAATCCGCACCGTGGGAAGTTGCACCCCCAGAGCAATGAATTATTGTTCTTTAAAGGGTCTTCTCTTAATCTGAGCCAAAACCCAGGAGCTGGAGTCGTTATTTTCATCGCAAATTGATTTCCAAGAGGAGGAAGTAACACAGGCTCATACAGAGCACTGAATATGGATTAGAAATTAGCTCCTTTGTCCCCAGTCCTTTGACCCATTAAAAATAATAAAAATCAATTAAATGAGTGCCTGATGCTGCAAGGTGAGGAGCAGCCTGACATCCCCTGAAGGACTTCTCTTGCCCCAGGAGGAGATGGCCTCAGAGCACTGCACTGCACTGCTGGTGCACCTGCATGCAGGGATCCGTCCCTGCTGCTGTTCCACAGAGGCACTGAGCAGCTCAGCCAAGGGGCTGACACGGGAGCAGATCTCACTGATCACTGTGGTCAGTACTCCAAATTCCATCCCTCAGATGTGTTTTTATTTTGGTCTGGTTTGGTGGACATCTGAGTCAGCGTGACCAAGGCAGACGCTGCTGCAGGTGGTTTCCCATTCCCCTACACTGTCATCAGGGCTCTCCCTGCAGAGTGCACCCTGCATACCCCACAGTTACCATGCAGAGCCCAACTTCCACCCTGGAAGCAGTGTCAGAAGCATCTGCAGCTCTGCAGGCCCTGTTACTCTGCCAGCAGGAGGGGGAGAGCCTCTGGCAGACATCGAGGCCATGGAATAAACGCATTTAATTTCTCATATCAAGAAGTGCTCATTCCAATTCTGTTTTTTTTCCCATATCAGAAAATGTTCATTCTATTTCTCTGCGCTGTTTCTATTGCTGTCTGCAACCCTTGTTTTTCCCACAGCCACCTGTAACCATTTGTGGCACTACAACGTAACATCATTTTGCTTCCTGTAATTTCTTGTTTTATTAAAATGTGCTCTCTGACCTATGAATGGTGATGTCTGTTTCTGTCTCAACATCTCTATTACAGTGTTCACTGGTGTGGATGAAGTGCAGCCAAAGCTGGCAGCATTTCTCCTTAGCTCACACAGCTCTCATCCAGGTGTAATGCAGTAGAGGCACAGCTTGGACAAAGCCATGGCAAAACTGCATTAAAAATTAACTTGGAGTGCGCAGAGAAGGAGTGACTGAGCCTCCAGGCACTGCTGGGGCAGGCCAAGCTCCCCAGGGGGACCAGCGAGCTCTCAGCTTGATACAGACTGGAAAAACCTTGCTGATGGCTGTTGCAGCAATATTCAACATTTTGCCTTTCTCACCCCTACCAAACAGATTCCTTGAACACAAAATCTAACTTTGTGGTCTTCTAGCACACATTCAACTTTTAGTAAATTATTTGATCGCGTCTAGTGTTTACGCTAATATGCTACCTTCATGCTAACACCTGATTTTTAGCAGCAAAACCAACACAGGTATTTTTGGGATCTGCAGCTCCTTTACGAGGAAGTGGGTGGCTCTGAAAAGAGCCTTTGGGTTCCTTGGAGATAGGATCACTCCTCAGCTTTTACTTGGCCTTAGCCTTGTGGCTGTCGGTCTTCTTGGGCAGCAGCACGGCCTGGATGTTGGGCAGCACCCCACCCTGCGCGATGGTGACCTTGCCCAGCAGCTTGTTGAGCTCCTCGTCGTTGCGGATGGCCAGCTGCAGGTGGCGGGGGATGATGCGCGTCTTCTTGTTGTCGCGGGCCGCGTTGCCCGCCAGCTCCAGGATCTCGGCCGTCAGGTACTCCAGCACGGCCGCCAGGTACACCGGGGCGCCGGCGCCCACCCGCTCCGCGTAGTTGCCCTTGCGCAGCAGCCGGTGCACGCGGCCCACGGGGAACTGCAGCCCGGCCCGCGACGAGCGCGACTTGGCCTTGGCGCGCGCCTTCCCGCCCTGCTTCCCACGGCCCGACATCGCTCCTAACAGCACGACCAACCACCGCCCTGCTGACGCGACTCACGTGTCGCTACGCTCCCTCCCCTTCCCCTTTTATAGCCTCCCGAAGCAGCCCGACTCGCTTTCCGATTGGCTGGCGCGGTCTCTCTCTCGCTCTGACCAATGGCGCCGCGGATCCAAATCTACCCAATGGGCGGCGGGCGGCTGCCCGGCTCCGCGCACCCCAATTTCATCAGCGCTCCGCGGCGGTGGGCGTGGCGGCCCCGGCAATTGGTTTCGCTGTCGTTTCTGAGCGGTTTGATATCGGGGTTGGCAGCAGCGCTCGGAGCTGGATTTGACCTCCATGCCATCGGCCACTGCTTGCACGATGCTGAGGAGCCAGGCGAGGACGTGAATGAATACACTGAAGCACGAGCAGCCCCAGCTCCCGCTGCTTTGGTAAAAGCAATGGGAAGAAGTCACCTCTTTGTGCTCTTTTCACTTAGATCTGCACTAAAGGCAAAGAAGAGAAGC
>NW_024884697.1:45922106-45943560 GCF_019232065.1 Centrocercus urophasianus | reverse complement strand
CCCCCCCCCCCCCCCCCCCCCCCACTGACTTAGCTTAAGGCGAATCAGAGACCGGGTCTTTCTGCTAAAGCGTCAGCCCTACGTGCATCTGTTTCCACATACAGAACCTTTGCAGTTCATCCAAAAAAGAAGTCCTGTAGGAGAGCACCACAGAGGATGCAGCAGTGCCCTGCCTGGCTTCAGACCCTTTGCGGAAAACGAATGGAGTATTCCCTAGAGGATATGCATAGACAAATCCAGCTCTTCTGCTTGCTTCCAGAATCCAGGAAAACAAAATCAAAGGGTAAGGCTGAGTCATTAATACTCAGCCTGAGGCTTACAGCCAACTAAAGGTATTGCTTGAGGTACTCACCAGTCTGGCTAAGAACGGAGCATTTATGTCCTATATATTCAGCCACCAGCCTGGATAGAAATCATTCACTAGAAATCATTCAGTGTAAGCTCTTGAACAGGGACAAAGCTCTCCCACTCTCTTCTATGCTCTTGTAACAGTACCCATTTTGTTGCCTTTTTAAAGAACAAGATAAAGGCACTCTCATAAATAACTAATTCCTAATCTTGTGCTCAAATTCAGTGCTTCAGACAGAACTTAAGTATTTTGAAAATGCAGTTCCCTCTCTGAGGAAGCATTTGGAAAAAAGTCTTACTGCCTACACAGCTCATCCCCCAGGTCTAACAATGGTTTTGTCTACAAGAACCCAGTAAGTTTTGTTCCCATTTGATGCAGACTGCAAGTATTTGTTTCTTGCAATGATTTCTGGAATATTGACTCTGTCAGTATAGTTTATGGAACTAAAGCAGTATTTCAAGTAAAGCATTTTTTAATACTAGAAAATAAGAACCACCTCCTTTTCCACCTACACGCTATATTTACATATACCACAAGGAAGCCAATATTTTGATACACTGAATATTTATTGTCTTTCACAAGACAAAATGAAGGTTCCCCTGCCAATGAAAAGCCATCAAGATGACGGTTAAGGGGACAGGCTGCAAAATTCCAGTGTACAGTATACGCAACAAGTGACCACCCTGACTACCCCGGAAGAAAGATGATTGATCTCACTGCAACTAAAAATAAAACAAAACAGGATTACAAAATATTTACAGAAAGGAACAGTACAGAAAATAAAAACTGGACAACCACGTGTGTATGAAATTCTGCTAACGCTTTTCTGGCTCCTTAAAAATTGGCTCCACTACCCTCACCAGAGCATTCAGGATGTGAAAGGATTAAGGAAGAGCAAAGTCAGCCCCAACTCCTATGCCCCCTCCACAGAGCACCATCACCTCCTCCAAGGAACTGGGAGGACTCAAGGGAAGCAGAGTTGCCTTACTGACTGTAATTCCATTGCTCCAAGTGGACACGCTAGCTCTGAAAGGAAATACTTGGCTGCACCTCACCTGCAGCAGTCTCTACTCAGAGCATACTGGCAAGTTAACCCACGGGTAGTAGGGAACCTTTCCCTGTCATGCGAGCCCTTTCATTGCTTGCAGAAAGACCTCTCCTTCTTCCTCTGTGGTGGCCTGATCTGTGCTCAGAGGGCAGGAAAGCTGATTGGGACAGGTCAGAGAAGACCTTCCATTTCCTTCATGAAGGCTTCATACACATCATCCTTTGTCTGTACAGAGATAGGGGCAGACGATCCAGCCTTAGGGGCAGCTTTGGTTAACGGGAGAGCAGGCTCATCATCCTGTTTTCTCTGAGAGGCAGCCAAAGCCCCTTTATTCTCCCTGCGCACTCGCAAGGCAGTGGGCACAAAGCGAGTGATTTCAGCCTTGGGGTTAGTGATCTGTGGCTTGGCACTGATAGTAGCCGTGGCCTTCTTCTCAATGGTGGCTGCACTGGTGTCATCCGCCTTGGGACGCTGAATCAAGCTGGGTGGGGCACTCAGAACACCAGGGTTTGGAAGAGGAGCTGGTGGGTAAAGCCCAGGCGGGGCAGGTCCTAATGGAGGCACCAGAGGTGGCCGCAGCATGCCTGGGCGAGGAGGAGGGATACCTGTAAAGAAGAAGAGAAAAGGTGAGCTGACTCTACCTGGGATTCCTAAAATCTCTGGACAAAAATAATGCACAGGCTCACAAAGCCAAAGATTGTCAACAAAGTGCAGAGCCGCTGGCTTTAGAGAAGGGGAAACAGGAACAAGTATTGCACCACTTGATAGCTCCCAACAAGAAGGTGGAAGGAAGCTGAATTAAGACAAGAAAACTGCTCAGCAGACTTGGGAAGCCACAAGAGCCCGTGTATTGCTCCCTTTCAATTTTCAAAGTTAAAATCTGAAAAGCTTCCTTAATGATTTATCCCACTGGAATTTCAAAATCAGAAGCACTAGCCAGCAAAACAAAAAAAAAAAAAAATCACAACACACTATCTCCTATACAGAAACAATGCAGCACACGTTTAAACACTGAAACTTTTTATTGTAAGTGCCAGATCTCTCACTACCAAAATATGCATAGCAGTATGGAATTATTTGTTATTATAAAGAAATGGTGTCAAGGAGCAAACCAGAAAGAACCTAAGGGCATACCTTTAGCTGCACATACAAGAACAAAGGCAAACTGGTAGTAGGGAACTATTTAAGGCCTGAAGGAATATCTGATACTCCAATTAGATATACTGCCTTGATCACCAAAACAAAGATTATACAGAACTGGGAAGACAAAGTAGGGAAAAAGCTGGCTCCAAAGCACAGCACTTTACCTGGTGGGGCAGGAGGTGGCAGGCGAGGAGGGGGTCCACGTGGAGGAGGGCCTGGGGGAAGACCGGGTGGGGGACCGGGGGGAGGGCCTGGGGGTCGCCCAGGCGGGGGACCTGGTGGTAGAAGTCGAGGTAAAGGCCCACGCAGTCCTGGTAAACCAGGAGGTCTCAGGAAAGGAGGAGCTCCTGAAAGCATACATGTAGGAGATCTTAGGTTCGTGGATACAAGAACAATCCCACCTGCTAATACTGAAGATTCTCAACAGGAACTTCAGAGGTGTTCTCATACTAGCCAGCTGCCTGATTAAACCAGATCTTCTAAGTTGTCTCAGGAAAAGGCAACAGTTGTAGAACCAAGAAAGCTTCTTGGTTATGTTCAAGTACAAATATTCTCTCCATCTTCGAGAAAGGCTTTTCCCCATGTATTGAAGCAACAATTGAGAACAGCTAATAAAGTATGGTTATCTGAACTTAAACAGCTAGAAATGAAAGTATTTTAGTCTCTTCAGGCTGTGATTCTGGCCTGAGAAGTACAAAGTAATTTCACTCTACTGAAAATAGCTGCTTTGAGGTTTGAGGTTCCCCTTCTAGGGGATGTCAGAAACAAAACTGGGGGAAGACGTTAAGAAAACCACAGACTGACCATGGAAGAAACCTCACAGGTCTCAGCAAACACCACACTGGGCTTCTGTACTTAATGAGTAACACACCCTGCAGCTTCATAACCCCGACACCAATAAACCATCTGTAATACTAAGAGCCTGCATTCTTCAAAACAAAACAAATCAAATATTCACCAGGTGGAGGGCCAGGAGGAAGGCCAGTAGGTGGCCCTGGGGGTCTCAGTGGAGGGGCTGGAGGTGGTCCTAGTGGAGGTGGCCCAGGCATAGGAGGTGCCTGTATTTGACCCGAAGCAACGGCCTGTGAAGACTGCTGCTGCTGAGTTGAGGCTGCAGTAGATGACCCAGTCTCTGCAAGAGCTTCCTCACTGTGTTGCTGTTGTTGCTGCTGCTGTTGTGATGTGTCTTCAGACTCTGAGTCATCTTCCTCCTCTTCTTCTTCTTCTGAGTATTCCTCCACTTCTCTCCCTTCTTCTGGGATTTCCTGACCTGAAAGCAGACACATTTATAAATATCAGTCCACAAGTGTCAACTTTGTCAACATAAAACACTAAATAAGAATGAAAAGAAAAAAAAAAAAAGTTCACCTCAAAGGAAAGAAAACTGACGATATTAATACACACAAAATGCAAAGAAGTACTAGATAATTCTGCTTTCCTGGGGGCACTGAAACTTCTATTAATAAATCTGAACACCAGTTATTTGAGTTTGTGGGAGATAAAGCTTTTTTTTTTTTTTTATATTTAGCCCTCAAACTAGACATAATCACCACTTCTAAGAAACCCATCTTCTCCCAGCTTCCTTTCCTCTTCTTCCCCCCCCCCAAAAATACATGAGTGTCTTTGTGTCTATTTGAAATGAAAAATCTGGACTCCGTGGGTTAATACCTTTCTTCAAAAGGATATTTTTGGGAAGTATTAAACCTTGCAGATTACAGGCTGAGCACACTAGGCTAAAAATAATAATCTAAATTAAAACCAACCACATTTTACATTCTTAGTAGATTTTACAGTATGGCAGTAATGCATTTACTTCTATAAAATGGAATTGTGCAAATTAAGTTCACCAGGAAACCTGATCTGCAAATCTAATGGTAGGGATATGTTGAGAGGAGGCATATCACCCACCTGCCATTCGTAACATCATGGCCTGGAGTGGAGTCAGTTCTTTCATGTTCTTCTTCTTCTTCCGTGATTTCCCAGGCATGTCTGCAAACCGTACGCTGTGACCTGGGGAAAGCAAAGCACAGACAAAAGAAAAAAAGGCAGAGGGAACAGAATAAATCAGTAAATATAAAAATAAAATACACGTATATTAAAACACAAAAATGAATGTGTGTATGAAATACATTAAAGTCCTCCACTTGATACAAAAAATACATCATTTTGACATAATGATACTCCTAAATAAGAGTTAAGAGCCATCTTCCCAATCTTCTCAAGATTTAGTAATCTAGGATTTTCTGTCAATTGGAATCCTTTTAAACAATCAAGAGAAATCATCCAAAAGCATTAATAGTGCAGCCATCACAGAAGTACTATTCAAGTCACCAAAGAGTAAGTATATTTTACAGTAAGGCTTAATTTTTCATGGGGTCCTTTGCTATTTCAATGCTTCAGGTGAAAAATGTTGCACATTCAGATAGTGAACTTCTTGGTAGTTTCCATTCATTATTAAAATTGTTCAGGTGGAATTTAAGTGACCTACAACAGAGTTCATTGGCTAAACAGACTACTTTTTTCCCCTACCCCACAGTAAGGAGAACAGACAAAACACTGTTTAGTAGTACTTTTCTTCTGAAAACTCAAAAGCCCAGTCGGTAAATTCCCATCATACCTGATTTCTTTTCTTCTCCACCTTCCCTCTCCTTGTCATTATCACGGTGTGGGAAGTCCTCACCTTCACTGTCTGCATCTGACCTATCACTGTCACTATCATCACTACTCTCATCATGCTTGTCTTGATCCATATCCTCAGGATAGCCTTCATCCTCACTTGTACTGGACATATCATCATCATGCCCTCGCTGCCCTGTGAAAAGCAAAGTATTAAGAAAGACATGAACTCCAAGCACACTGGTGTGAAAGGCAGAATATTTTAAGTTCACAGTAAGAAAAATCTTCCTAGCAACAGAGTGAACGTATTGTCAAAATTTGCTATTTAACACATTCTTAATGTATTCTGGGGAGCACATTGGTAAGATTTCCTATTAACAGTTGATTAACTGGCACAGTAAATAAGTGAAGGGAACTGAATTACACAACTTCCCCCTTAGAAATATTTCAGTCCTTTTTGGTATGCAGTGAGGCTGACATTCCCATTTGTAGAAGTTTCTATAGAAAATACAGTAACTGTTTGAAAATGCTTCCTCAGATTTGGTATTACAGTTTTTGTTTGTTTTCTTGGGTTTTAATGCAAGGTGGGGGGCAGGGGGAAGATTACTTCTCTGCAAATACACATAGTATCTCCTTAAAAATAGAGTAAGACACATTTCAGCCTCGCTAAGACTACATGGGAAAACTCAGTTTACCCAATATAATGAAAAAGTATCTGCAAGCTAAAATTAAAAAATACAGCATTTAGAAATACATTCAACAACAAAACTGCAAATGTTATGAAATATATTGGAATCACCTCAGGATTGCAAATCACTCAAAGAGTTCTTCAAGTAGTACAAACACTCATATTATCCAGACAACACCTTATCTAGAGTGCACCATGTTCACAGCAGTACTATTCACAGCAAAACAAAGAGGTCAAGAACCCAGAAAGAGACAGGAAAGTCCTTGCCTGGTTCGGAACCGTAAGAAACGTCTTCCTCTCGCCTTCGAGGAGCCACCTCCAAAGCAAAACCCACTTTACGACCATACATCTGTAGGACCTGTGGTGGGGGTGGTCCTGGAGGAGGTCCTGGGGGCTTCCTGCCAGGAGGTAAACGTGGAACACCGAGCCCAGGAGGAGGAAGCATAGAAATAGAACGAACTGGTGGTCTGGAAATAAGACAGAAAATGAAAACCAGAAAAATCACAACAAGAAACAAATTGCTTATGCAACAAGTTGTGAAATCAGACTATTCAAAAATATATATATATATATATATATATATATATATATATGCATAGGAAGAACTAGTACTAGCTTGAGAGAAAGATGCACAAATAAACTAGGAGTTTAAACTGAATATACTAGCAAGACAAAAAAAAACAACACAAACAACTGCCTGACAGATCAAGAGGTATTTACGTTCAAACAATGAGGCAGGGCTTTAAGTTTGAACAGTAAACAGAAAGACAAAAAGGTACAAAATACCACCCAAATCAGTTTAAACAGAAAATCTAATAGGAAGGAAAGATTGAGGTTTTTCAGTCAAAACAGAACAAAAAAAAAAAAAAAAACAACAATTAACTCCCACAGAATTTCCAATTTCTGCTTCTCAGTATTACTCCCGCTTCCAACCCCAGCTCTTTCCTTGTAAGAGAAAGCGTTCCTGTTTTTTTTTTCCCCCTTCCAATCATCCTTTTCCTCTTACCCATAGGCTGATGTCTTCTTGAGGATAGAAGGTGGCTGGGCCCCAGGAAGGGGAATGTCTTGTATAAGAATGTTGGAGGGAGCATGAGGCATGTCAGGTAAAGGGATACTTTCCACTTCAACATGCTGAGCATTCTGGGGGAAGAAAAAAAATAATAATTGAGTTCCACAGAAGCTACTGTACAGTCTTATTACCTTTAAGAACACTCAGCACATGGGACCTGCCATCACTTGCCAAAAGTCTGTTACACGGGCATGCTGCCTTACAGCAGTCAATGCTGCAGTAAATGCTTTCAGTACAAAACAAATCACACACACAGAGCACACATGAAAAGCTTTTGTCTTTCAGTCAAACCCAACCACATCTTCATCAGCTTTAAACCTTCTATCCCCAAAACAAAACAAAACAAAAAATGCAGGCAAGTATGCCTACACCTCCTGAGCATCCAAAAAACTCATCCAAAAAATCATAGGCTCGGCATGCCCTAGAAAAAGAAAATTTAAAGTACTTGCACATGTGCAACATTAATTTTTCTGTACAATTGGGAAAAATTTCACAGAAAGTTCCTTAATGAATGACAAATACCCATTTGCAGATCCAGATTTGTGTAGTCAATGAGTATACGGATGTTATAGTTCAGAAATATACAGGAAAGTTAGACCAAAAAGGTTATCACACTAAAGAAGGAAGGATGGAAAGCTTACCCTTGTCCTGGGCTCACTGAGAAGACTCCAGGGGGAGCAATCTCCACAAGAGATCCTTCCCCAGTGGTAGTCAGCTCTTAAATGGAGTCTAGGACAGGTGGAGCCAGGTCCCACCCCTTCCAGTTGCACAGGTGAATTGCCTTCACCTGTGCTCCCAGGGCTGACTCATTGCTCATCTCAGGTGGTCAATCAGAGGTTCAGGCCATGATTTAGCAGTCCCCATACAAGATTTAACAGAAATACCAACTGCACACACTCATATGCTCTATCTCTCTCTCCTTAATACAGAAAATAGATCCCAATATCGATCTGCAATGTAAGTTTTCCTTTAATCTAATCTATTATTAAATTAAATCAATATAAGAGGGAGAAATACGGACTAGTCATCCTCCACGCTGTCTTCACTGAAATACTCTAACTGGAGTTACTAAGAAACCCAGTACATGTGCTTAATATTAACTAAATATATACTGGTCTCTTATGAAGACTCCTTTTTAAACTGTTGCACCTAAAGAGAAAATGAAGATTACACAGTACACAGTTACAAGCCTCAACATTAAAAGCATTACCTTGACAGCATCAAAATACTGGCTGAGTTGTGCTCTCTTTTGCTCATACTCCACTTCCAACTTGCGGAGTTCTTTATAGATGTCAGGATTCTCCTTCTCATAGAGCCGTAAGATACGCTCAAAAGTCTCACGGAGCTTCTTGCGTTTATCCTTTAGCACTTTTTCATTAAGCTGTGGCTGCTGCACTGGGTTAAACTCTAATCAAAGACAGCAAAAGCAAGCCAAAGATTCAGAAGTTACTCTACTCCACAACCACGATTAATGAAACAACTTCAAACCACTTTCAGTTCCTATTTTCAGGAAGTCTTCTGCATCAAGACCAATTATAAGTCACTTACATACTCAGTATTCAGTGTTTGACAGCTATCTACAACACCCAGTACCTCCCCTGCTCACCCATCTCATCCAATTTTTCCATGTCCCGGATGATCTGCTTTGGGTCTTTCATCTTCAGTACAGCAGCTCGTACCATCATTCGTTGCTTTTTGTTCTAAGAAGATCAGAAATCAAGGAGATCAGAAAAGTGACACAGGAGAAAGAAAAGCTTTTTGCTAAATAATCCTCTGTCAACACTCCCAATCCAACAGAAAAGGAAAAAGGACCTTCAAATGCCCTTGCCACATTAACCACAGCACAAATCAGCAGGAGAGATATTCAAAACTTCTAGGAGTTGTAATTCCACTATCTCACTATTTACAGATGGTTCTGTAACTCATACATTCCAATGAAGACACATACAATCAGTAAAATAAATCAACTGACAAAAACAATAAAATGAATCATGCCAATAAATACATAAAGGTTTTTTGTTTTGTTTTAACTCAAATCCAGATTTCTGCCTGTGTTTTCTTAACTGTTTGGACAGTATATTCCTAACTAAATTTTACAAGATCAACTGAAACACTGTTCACCATTCATGGCCCTTTATAATCACAAACATCATGCAAAGCACAGGGAATGCCAAGTAAATGTTCCAGATCTCTTTATGTACCTTTTTTAGTTCCCTCTTCCGAGCTTCCTTTCCTAGAGAGAGGGAAGAAAAAGAAAGAGAGAAAAAAAAACTTGAAAGAGTGGCTCAAATCCGCAAACAACCTTTCCTTCTTCAGGACAAGCACTATTTCTCAACAGTTCATTCATTTTGAATTTTTCATTAAATAAAAGGAAATTTTAAAGCTCATCTTCCCACTGATAGACAAACACAATATGAAATAGAAATCTATGTCGTATGTGTCATACAGAAAGAAAATGCAACATAGCAGTCTTCAGGCCTCTAGAAGCAGCAATGTTTTTATACTGGAAAGAATAACAGACAAAAAAAAGGCACAGTGATGCATGCAATTGTAAAAGATTGCTGCTGAAATGTAGCGTCAACAAGAAACAATGCCTTTTAAAAATATGCAGGCTTTGAACATGCATCTGAAACAAAGAATGCTCACAGTGGAAGCCTGGTTTTTCTGTTTCTATGTAGCACTGAAAATGCAGTATGTTACAAAAAAGGAAAAGATTAGACAACCCCCTCCTGTAAACTGAGCCTTTGCAAAATGTGACATTCCATAAATTCTAGCCTCAGATAGATTACCTCCACCTCAAGGAGCAGCTCAGCCAATAGTTAAGTATAAAAACTACAGAACACTGATAATTACAGTAAAAATTAAGGGAAAGATAGTGCAGAACAGCAACAGCATGCAAGCTAGTAGCCTTCTTGGAAATTTTTACAGCCAAAATGGAAACAGTACTTTTTGGGCTTGGGAAACTCAGTTCCCAGACAGAAGGGATGATCTTCTCCTCTGAGAAAGGTCTTTATCTGCTTGCCTGGGACTCCCCATTCCCTTTTGCTTAGTTTTTATGGGTACTTACGAGCCTGATCTGTGGGATTCATGAATTTCCCACTCTTGGTGGATGATGTAGATCTCCGCCCCATTTTGGCTTTTTTTCTTCTGCTTCAAAATAAAACAACTGAAAAAGACCTGGAAAAGATAACCATAATTTCAGGTCCTATGCATAAGTAGGACACGTGTGCTTATTCGTCCTCTTTGTATTAGTAGGTTGACAAACCAAAGAAAACCTCAAGTAAGATCATCAAATCCTATACAAGTTCAGGCATTCACATCAAAACCATCCTATTTTAATTAAGTACCACTTAACTACTTACTTACAACTACTTTAAGTGCAGACTTTAAACAAGTCAGTTTGTTCTTCACCTCATGACTTGAACTGGGAAGCTTCTTGCTTTAAAAAAAATAAATTTGTATCTTATTGCATCCTTCCATAACATAAGCATGTCAGAGCCTTTCTAGCTTTCCACTTAATCGCCTAAGATACCTCTACTTCAAATGTTTCCCACATATATCCTTTTTCCTCCCAGACTTCTAGGTTGCCCTTGACTTCTCCCCGACCAATCATCAACCACCACATCCGTCAAGAAGCACTCTGTACACATTCTTTTTCTCCTCACAGACCACTAGCCTTATGCCATCTCAATCTGCATCTGTTTTAAACTGCATCACAATGACCAGAAAGGAAAGATTATTCTAATAAAGAGTTCTTTCCCATCTTTGGGCACTTCTTTAACTTACAGTCAACTGTAATGGCTGAACTACAGTCAGAGGCATTGCCTTTCTCAAAGAGAAAAACGTTCTCAAACCTTGATCCCAAATCCTTTTAGGGCAAAAAGGAGGGCCCGCATAAGATAACCGGTGAAGGAGGAGGGAAAAATCAACCGACCCAACGTATGCTTCGTGAGCACTGGGGAGAGAGGCATAAAGTCTCCAATGAAGCACACGAAGGCCTCCCCACCTCGAGGGATGTTGGGGGAAAGGAAGAAGGCAGCAGCGCCAACCGCCTTCATCCCCCCGCTTCCTTTCCCTTTCCCTTTCCCTTTCCCTTTCCCTTTCCCTTTCCCTTTCCCTTTCCCCATCCCCATCCCCATCCCCATCCCCATCCCCATCCCCATCCCAGCTCCATCCCTTGTCTCTCACCACTCGGCCCGGCGGGGTAAGGCGAGGCAGCTCAGCTCCCTCCCGCCGCCGCGGCCTCTACCACCACCGCGCTGCCTGCCGCTGCTGCGCCGCCATCTTGAACGGGGACGGAGTGGCGCGCCGCGGTAAAGCACGACCGCCGTAAAGCACGACTGTCGTAAAAGCACAAGCGCAGCACGGCGCCAACTCTATGATCTCGCTGCCTTTCTGGCACGCGCGGGGGTTGCCGGGACGGCGGCGGTCCGGGGGAGGGTTGGAAATAAAACTCTGAACAATCTGAATTGCTGTGAGACTTTTTCACTGTTTAATAGATGCTGTGAGAAATAAACGGAAATAATTTAAATCTTGTCCCTGTCTTTGATTTGTGATAGAAGGAAGCAGGTGATGTTTACTGACAGCTTCAGCAGCCACATGAGGCAGTTGGTTGCTTAGCAGTGCCTCGTTTTGGCTGCCTTCTTCATTGGGGTTGTGCTTATGTAGAACACGTCTGCACTATGCAGATTTAATTCTTCATTCTGCGTCCACACGCAGAGCAGGGAGGGAATACACGAGGGATGTGGTGGGAACACCTCCACCATGAGCATCCTTGACGAGCGCCTTGTCACTGGAGAGAGAGAGCTTGCTGAGCTTTTGCAGGTTGCCCGCTCCACACAGAGGCTGGGTCTCTCACTGTGGCAATATTCGGCTCGGGCAAAGCGTTACCATGACGACCACAACTGCTTTCTCCCAGGGATGTCTGCTGACTAGTAGAAAAATATGCTACACAACTGCCAGCGATATCAGCAAGTCCCATAGATTCTTTTTTTGCTGGACTAGGGGAAAAGAGCATGTGGCTTTTTTTAACCTCAGGGCTCCCTTGTGGGGGTGGGAGGTGCTGTACCCCACTATGAGGTCAGCTCCCTGGGGTTCTGGCCAGGCTTCTGTGGGCTCACGGCCTTGTGCCCCATACGCTGTGGGAAAGGTTCCCTCCTGCTGGGCTCCAGCACCTTCAGCATCTTATGGACATGAGGACATCTCAGGCACCTGCTTTTTCAAGGAAGTCATCCTTCCAGTAAGCCCAGCAGGATCAAGGATCAATCAAAAGGTGAATAGAAACTGTATTTTTAGGTTCTTCACTGTGTGTCCTGCTTCCACTGGCACTGCTTAGAATTTGCTTTCAAGAAAATGTGGGTAAGCTCTCTGAAAAGTACAACAGATTTGCTTCTGTTTGACTCCGCTTTTCTACTACAGCAGTGGCTGACAATCTCACAGAGATATGTAGTGAGCTCATTCTTTTTCTCCCTAAATTAGAGTGTAGATTTGCACACAGAAAACAGCAGGAATGAGGAACTCCTGCCTCTGCAACGCTCAAAATGGCACTGCTTCTGCAGCTGGACAGTTTGTACAGCCTCTTGCCTCTGAACAGCTGCCCCTAAACTGACTGCTGTACAGGTCAGGAGTGAGGCTACATCACACATTAAACAAGACGCTTTGGGTCAGCAAGCCAACACAAAAGCTTATGTCTTGGTAAGGCAGGCTTTTTTTGCTTCCTCTAAGTTGCCTCTCCTGGGTCACACTGCCCAGCCTGTGGCTTGTGCTGGTCCCAGTTTTATCAATTCAGCAGCGGCCTCTCTGGCATTTGAACTTTGCCTCTTGAGAGCCAGCAGCTGCATTGCCATCTAGTGGCTACCACGTTAGTGAAAACAAAAGAGGAAAAAAGAAATAATAAAGTGGGAATAGTAGGAAAAAAAAAAAAAAAAAAATTGTATATATATATATATATATATATATATGCATATATATATACACAACACCAAAACAGATTGGAAGATGACAGTGGACAGCTTCCTTGATGTAATCTCACCCGTCTCTTCATTTTTGCATGCACTATCTAACCAACATTTGATGCTGAGTGTTAACAAGCATGTATGAAGAATTTATAATCTGCATCCATAATGAAGGATTTCAATATTTTTTTTCCTGATTTGGTTTGAGATTTATTTCTTATGATAATTAAAAAAAAAAATCAAGTGCAGGAAAGAGAGCACTGAGAATATTTAGATATATTTTTATTAATTCCTAATTCTATATATATATATATTCTTTTTTTCAAAGAAAAAAAGCAAACCACAGCAAATCAGAGATTGACAGCAAATCATGCTCTTGCTTTTAGCTTTGTTCTGAAAGGCTGCAAAATAAGGCCATTTGGTGGTAAGTTGTGAAATATGGAATTAGAGTATTTTTGGCAGTCCCACACTGGTGACTCGTGAAGCTCTTGTAAGTAAATTTAGCGCATTAATAGGGCTGTAATCTTACAAATCCTTGTGTAAGCATATAATGCCATTTGATCAACAAAGTAGCAAGTGTGCACAGAAGCATCTACCTGTGAGTGGGCAGGAGCAGGACAATACTGATAACATGATGTTTCTCACAGCTAGATACATCAGGAGCACTGCAGCTGGGTTCTCTCAACTCTTGGGCCTGTAGGCCCATGATTTTTCTATCTGTTAATCTGCTGGCATTAGAGTTTATATAAAGATCTCTGGCTGGCTTCTCAGGCAAGAAGGCACAGGAAATAGGAGTTACGTGTGCTTTAGCTAGTCCTTGTAAGTGCTTCTATGAATGGGGAATTCAGCCTGTCAGATTTAGCACAAATCCACATCAAGAGATCATGGTAACAGCCATCCTGGTAAATTCTTCAGGTGATTATATGGTTGTTTTGCTGAAATCATTTTCTTCTGTTATGATGTCATTTTGATGGAGAAACTCTGGAAGAGAAAAACTGTACTTTCTCACCACTTCTGCTCCAGCAGTGCTTATTACTGTCAGTAGTACCAATAGCATTTCATCTACGATCCATTCTGGAAAACAGGTGAAGAAAAAGTGGCGTGTATTTAAAGTGTTGCCTTTCCATTCACTGAACTTGATGTCTGACCAAAGAAGTCACTTCACGTATGGCGCACTGGTATTTTTCTGATGCTTCTTTAAACTCAGCCAGGTGCTCCTCATAGCTCCTCACAGCTGCCAGCAGCTGGTTCCTCTCTACAGCTCCCAGAATGGCATGGAGAATCATTTCCATGCCGAGCCCAAGGATGGTAATGCTGATTCCTCCAAGAACAGATGCCCCGATCTGTGCAAGGAGGCTGATGAGTTTGCAGACAGTGATAGTGATAAGGTTGGAGCTAAGCAGTTTGACAGCTACCATCCCAGCAGTTGAAGTCACTTCTCCAAGAACAATGGAAAAAACTTTATGGGCTATTGCAATTTTCTCCAACTCAGGCTCTTTGATATCGTACAGCTTCTGGTACAGCACAGGCTCCAGCTTCTCCCTCATGTCACTATCAATCTTCTGTACTTGACACTGAATCTCACGCATCGCTTGAATGATAATATCACAGTTTTCTTTGACAGTGCTGCTCTCTCTCATCTTGATGTGGGTGATAGTACACCCCAGGTGTGCATTCAGAACTCCAGCCAACTCATTTGTTGCATGGAAATTCATGGACATGCAGTCAAGCAATTCCCGGTGCAGATGGATCAGTTCTTGTCGTCTCCTGGGGTTTTCTGGGTAAAGGAGGTCACTCAGTGCCATTCTTCAGGAACAAACTACTTCAAGAGAGAAAAGAAGGTTCTTGCTCTGTTTGATACCCATAATCCCATCCCTTAATAAGCAGTGAAATGTAGACTGCTTTGTCTCTGCCTCACTAGTTCTTATGCTTGGCAAATCAAATCCCAAGACATAGCTTGTACATCCATAAATCTTAAACACTGTTATGTATCCTTAACCAAATTATTCAAAAAGGACTTTATGAGACTTATGAACATGCTCAGAGCAACAAAGCCAGCTAACAATATGCAATTATGCATATGCAATAGTAGATTGGTAAAATGATGTTAGTGTTGAACTACAAGACAGTTCTCTCGTGATTTTTCCCGCAGTATTTTGCACAGTACATTGTTGACATTCACAGTACATGTTGACATTTCAGACACTTACCTTGTAGCTCTGCTAAGAGAATAAACTCTTTAACTTATCTTTCTTAAGGCTAGAGGAAGCAAAGGTTACATACAGTAAAAGGTTTTGACTTAGGGAAACAAAAAGTCCTGCCAGCTCAAGGTACGATTCCTTATGCTTCTGGGATGCTGTTGGCTTGTACTCTGGCTCAGTGTGATATTAATACCTTCCACTTTGCTGATGCTAGGTTGAAAGATCATTTCTTAATCCCCATTTGTACAAGCTGCAAAGACAAAATGTTCTAAGAGAAAGAACGTTTCAATGAACATTTTACCTACTAGAAAGCTATGGAGAATACTGATAGCATCTATTTTTAAGCATGATTCTTTCAGATTCCAATGATTTCTTTTGATTTTATGTCCCTTAAATGTAACTTATCTCTTATTCTTCACATTGACGCTTTATTCACATTCACTTTGTAGAGTTAGACAGGCCACACACATTTCCATATTTCTGTCTATTTCTCCAACTCCAGGTATATTTTTTCCCAGAGGCTTTTTGAGTTAAATATTCAGACTGCCTACCTGGTTGTGCCCAAGTGCTCTTTCAAACAGCTGAATGTGTACAGGGCAGTGATCTCATCCTGTTTCCACTGTGTTTCTCTGGTGGTTTCCAGCGGCATGTGATGAGTCAGGGATCCAGAGCCTGGGCTTCAGCTGGGTCCTGCTGCCTGCCTGTTTGCCATTAATTTTATTATGTGATGTTTATCTGAGTTCTCCTCATTTTCTTCCTCATTTTCCTTTTCTTTTAATTTTAACACATTACAATTTATTTCACACTAGTTCACAATTGTTAGGTCATCCTAACAAAGGCTGAATCCATCTGCCTATGGCAGAAGAATTTACAGCCATTGCTGTAAGGGGATGGTATAACTCACTGTTCTCAGAACAACAGAAAAAAGCCCAAAGTGTAGGACATGTGAAGACTCCTGTAATATGTTTAATTTTGTGTATACCCACTACTATATGCAAACTGAAGGATTATAGTTCTAGGGATGTTGTAATGTAGATTGTTTGAGAGGACTTAGACAACTTTAGACAACTTTACCAATAGATATCAAAGGTGAAAGTAATTCATCTGCTATTTCATCTCCTCTACTATTGCTTTTCAGATGACATGCTGAGGGTCAGTTTCAGAACTCCTGCATCCATAAGAATAACCACACCTGCAGCTTCTGAAACCATATTTTGCTGTCCATTTTGGTAAGGTTGACTAAGAGCTTTTTCTGTTTTTTTTTTTCTAACACTGAGGTCTTGTGGGGAGAGTAAGGTGGTTTGATAATTTGTAATATTGATTTCAAAAATGTGACATTCTAGCTGAAAATATTTGTATTTCTCCCTCTTTGTCATCTGGATTTCCTCTGTTTGCTTTTCAGAGCCGGACACCTCCTTCAGAAATGTTAGCCCACCTTGGTTTTAGCAGTGACAAAGAAAGGCTGCTGAAGGCCTGCCAGAATCTGTATGAATTAGTGTACATTTATGTCTCTTCAACTAATACAATATTCCAGATCCTCAATCACCAGCTTGGTACCAACTTCCCCACCATGACAGTAAAAGAAAACTTCAGCATTAAAGAGAACCTGCAGTTGCTGGTCAGTGCTTTAAAAGAGATGCAAGCCACAATGGAAACAAGAGACAGAGATGTACAGGAAAGCATGAAGCAAAGACTGTGTGCTAAAATTACTGGTCGCATCATCTCTCTACAGGAAAAAATGGCTGCAGTAAAAGATGTCTATGATCATTATAAGGAGATTATAGGAAGTATCTTGGGCGCACTGGTTGCAGTGTTGTTAAAACATGATAATTTCCCTGGCACAGTCGAGTCTGCTATGGAGCAGTTACTGAGTTCGCCTGCTTTATCCCTCCACGTATCAGAACTTCTCATGGACTATGCTGATGTCATTAAGATGCTGCAACAGAATGGGACACCAAGTACTACAGAAGACAGCTCCTCCTCAGGTGAAACATCACAACAGCTCAAGCTTCGTTCTGTATCCTCCAACTCTTCGCTTTTTGCTTTCATACAGACCCTCCTCCGAGGACATAGGTCCATAAAGAAAAGCCTGAAAGTAGCAGCTGACTGCTTAGAGGAGGCTTTCAGGGTGCTGAGGCCGCCGTGTGAAGCATTCCAAATCTTTGTTAAAATGATTGAAAACTGCATCCCAGCAATAACAGAAAAGTTGCAAGAGACACGAATGTCCCAACCTTGTCCACCTTGATTCCGTTAACTTTCACATAGGAAGGAGTTTGAGCAAGCTTGACTGCACACATTCAAGACGTACCTGTGACAGCTGTTTCTAATCTTCCCAGTCCTTTTTGAAATGTGTACTTAGTGTCTCTCAGCAATTAGGAATAATAATAAAGTTCCGTCACTCAATTATTTGCAATGAATTGTAAAGCAAAGGAAACAAAAATGTGGTGTGAAATATACATACAGAACAAGCTAATCGTAAAATAATAATCATAAAATCTGTTCAAACTGTGCAGGCAAACATGTTTCAGGATTTCTGTAGCAGCAGCTGTTCAGTTTGCTAGGGCATGCTACTACATTTAAATAATTACATGATGATCTCTGCCATTGCGTGTGTCTATATCAGATGTCAGAAATACTGAGTATCTGGCAACTCATTTCAGTCCTCCCAAAAAACAAAGACACTCACATTACCTAAGTGCTCTCATTTCTAATGCTAGCATTTCTCAGGTTTCAAAGGTTCTGCGTTTATTGACACAGGATTTCCAATGGAATGGCAGCATCAAACTTTCATGGAGATGCTCAGAAAGCCAAGCAGTTCACCCAACTGTTTTTTCTTGTCTGTTATTCAAGTGTATATTTCTGGATGTAGCCAGAGAGTCAGTCATTACCTGGCCCAGCACAATAAAATTCCAACTACAATAAAAAGAATGACGGAGGCAGAGGCAGTAGATCCACTGTTCTTGATTCTTGAAGCTGAAAGAAAGTTGAGAGAGCAGTCATTTAAGTCTCCTTTGACTGCCTAGGACTTCCTGCCCTTTCTAAAAGCACCTTTGCCCTAAAAAAGCATTTCCTCAAGTCTACCTACTATTCTGGCTTAGTGCTGAGTAAAAATTCTCATTCCAAAGGGACAAAAGCAGGATCCCATATTAGTGGTGCACTGTTAGGACAGGGCTGTGGAACAAACCCACTGAGGTCATACAACAGAAGAGTTATCTCTTTAGCCAGGAAACTGATATGTGTGTTTTGCCAGTCAATACCTCTCCTGTCTTCTGCCATAGGAAGGAGAACAGGAATGAAGCAGGGTAGTTTTGTTTACATTTATTTGAGCTTGGCAGAGTAGTACTGCACTAAAGTCCTTTGTAGTCCTGAGGCCTGATGTGTCTGAACTCAAGTTGCCAGCAAATCTCATCTGCCCTTGCATTAAGGGAGGCTGGGGACACAATGCATGTGTCCCGCAGCATCTTTGCAATAGCAGATAACATAAGCAGAGGCTGCAAAGTGCCCTGAGGCCTGCTGTGCAGCAGGTGGCCCCCTGTAGATACATCTGGTGTGAGCTGGTGGAGCTACTGGAGACCAGGCTGCCTGCATCCCACCTGCTCAAAGGGGTATATACAGTACCTTCCAAGAGCTGGCAGCGGTACTTGCTGTAGTTCCCCACGGAATGCAGGTGGAGCCGGTTACCATGCTGTGTCCGAAAGAAGTTTTTGACAAGGAATATCTCATAAGGGGGAATGAGGACTTCCTTCTCAGATGTGTAGTAAGAAAAGCCTTGCATAGCTGCTCCCAGGCAGGTTGTCACCGTAAACAAAGTTTCATTCCCAAATTTCTGGGCTTCATTCCAGAGGCGAGAGGTGGAGGTGAAACGGCCAAATCTCACCATGCTGCCAACTGCAGCCTCAATATATAAGTCCTTCACACCCCTGTGCACCCGGTAGCAGTGACGTTTCCCCACGCTGTCCTTGCTGCTCTGCCACTGCTTCATTATCTGGATAGCTGTCGTTAGGTAAAAGTGAAAATATTTATAGCTGAAGTTGTGTCTGTAATGCTCTGGAGACCGTCCTGCTGTGGATGTGGCCCAGTTCAGCTGAGAGTGCAGGGAAGAATTCATGGTGTAAGCCATGAGGACGGTGGCATGACTATCATGCATCTCCCTCAGGAGGCCTACAGGGCTCTTCAGCAAAGCTTCCTGAGCCTTCTTCCAGAGGTTCAAATAGTTCTTACTAGCAGCTATTTCCTTCTGGAAGTAGTCTCCCCTCTCCAGTTCTTCCATCATCTGCTCTCTGCAACCCAGGTACTGGTCATCAAAGGAATGTAGAGCCATATCCATCATAAGGTGGGACGCTGCCTGTATTGCAAAAGCAAATGATAGTTAACATCATAGGTGTGATTTTTTCTATATCTCTGTAAATGGAAGCCAGGCTTTCCCCTACCTTCTCCCTTCAGTTTTTCATGATTGACAGAAAAGGCATAGAAAGAAGGCATCTTTGACAAGCCCTTTATGAGCAACCTTTGGTTCAAGCTCCATTTCAGCAAATAACAAACAGAATGCTATAGTTCTTATTTTATGGAGATCAATGGCACTGAAGACTTATGGACAGTTTCCCTTCAAAGGTCAAGGGGATGGGGCCCATAGGACAGACCTACAGTGCATGAAGTTCAATATTCTGTTAATGGTTTGTGAGAGATTTTGAAGAAAGAAAGAATAAGAAGAACATTATGTCAGTGCAGCCTGGACGCATCTCACAGGTGAATCTCTTCTTTCTGTCTTATGTCCCATGGACATATTCTGGCTCCAAAGCAGGATGTTCAGTAAGGAGAAAACAGCAGCTCTGTGCCAAAACTTTCATTTGTCCACTCTGTCTCAGTGAGGCCAAATAGACTTGTCATGTAAATAAACATTAAAAACATGAGTAAGGTTTTACATAACCCAGTGCTATAAAAAGAATATAATCTCTAATATATTTTATTTGTGAAAGGACACACTAATTATCCAATACATTTCCTAGCCTCCGAAGTCAGTCTGGTCCACAAACCATATAAGAATTCCAATTATTTCTCAATGATACTGTGATTTCTTTGAGGGGAAGCTAAAATTCACAAGTTGTAAGTAGAGCAGTATGGTCCCATACAACAGCACACTGCTGTTGGCAGAATTTCAACCGAGACAGGCTGGAAAAGGAGAGGAACAATTCCACGAGAATTAATCCAAAGCTCCTAAAAGATTGTATTTAATTTAATTTTTCTTTTCAGTAGGATAAATGATTTCATCATGTCAAATAAAACACAGTATTTACTCCTCTTACCAATCTTTGCAAGATCAGCAACAGAATGCTGGCCAGCAGAAGTACTGACGTCCTGGAGTCCTCCCAAGACATTGTAAAAAACACTGAGCTCAAGCAGAGAACCCTTGCATTTGTTTCTTTCTTGTTTTTTTCTTGGGTTCTGGAGTTTGTATTCTACTCCCCAATTTTGGTGACAGTTCTTCAACCAAAGATCACCCACTGGAGTCTTCAAGCAATTCAGATGTCCCTGATCAAGCCCAACAGTCAGCTTACTGGTAGAAGTGCGCACACAATCCACAAACAAGGGTCTGGATGCACTGAGACTTTATGAGTTGTTTCTTCACTCCAACTTCAGCCAGTGCAGCTGCCCTTTGCCTTGATAATTCTCTTTATTCCAAGGTATGTTGCACTCTTACTCTTGCAAAAAGAAGGAAACTGACTTGGAGAGGTCTAAGACAGTTCTCTCCTAAGAAGTATAAGTCAAGTTGGGGTGGAGAGTACTCTCTGGCTGAGAGTTTTAAAAGTCATTTTCGTGATGTGCAGAGCTCTGATAAAGACTACCCAGAAATGCACAGTAGGTTGGGATCCCATCTGGAGGCAGAGATAACATAAATGTGTCTCTCCTCTTTAGCTTCTCCCAGTTCCTAATAGCGTGCTGCCAATCTTCCACCTACACCACTGCAGAGTGTCACCTTGTTGACCTGATTACATGGTTGCACTCAGAATGAATGCATAAATGCAGATTCCACATCGAGAACAATCTCTCCCCGCTAGCTGCTTTGCAGTCACCCTTCCAATTAAAGGGCAATGAGTTACTCACGTGCAAAGACCCATGACCTCCGGCAATATTTCTGTTAAAACAGCAACAAAAAAAAAGAGTAAAGATTACCAGAGTTTCCTCCTGACTGTGACACAGATAATCGAAGCCTACTTCTCATCGCCTATTAATAATAAGTTGGTCAGAGAGGTTTTGAGGTGGGCATGTACAGCCATGGCGATAAATGCAATGGCCATACGATGGCAGCAGAGGATGAGTAATGTATTGAAGAGTACCTTGAGCAGGTGAAAATCGAGCTGCTGCAGTCCAGCATTGCATTTGTGATC
>NW_024884697.1:45784330-45922006 GCF_019232065.1 Centrocercus urophasianus | reverse complement strand
GAAGGAAGGAAGGAAGGAAGGAAGGAAGGAAGGAAGGAAGGAAGGAAGGAAGGAAAAACAACAAACCTTCACATTCAGGCAGCAGACACTGAGAGCTCACTAATCTCTTTGCTATTTTCCTGGCAACATTTTCACTGCTTTCTATGAGAAAGTTGTTCATTTTACTAGATGGCTTTCAAAGATGAGTTTTTCTGTGAGCATCACTTTATACCAATCGAGGAACCACTCAGATATTTGACCAAGACAAGCAGAGCTACTTAACATTTTCTCCTCGGCCAAGGTCAGTATATCCAGAGCAAGCCATAACAGCTTGCCAAAGAAGGGCTGCACACCCAGCAGCCATCTGTATAGACTTATCTCATATCCTTACTTTAGTGTAGAGTCTTCCAGAGAAATGCTGAATTCAGTAGGCAGCAAATCATTAAAAATCTAGCTATCCTCACCACCACTCTAATGGCATATAATAGTAATTTCCTGAATCTTGATGTAGTCATTTAGTGAGGCACTGGCACAGGTTGCCCAGAGAGCTCGTGGATGCCCGTCCATGGAGATACCCAAGGTCAGGCTGGAGTGGCTCTGAACACCCTGATCAAGCTGTAGGCGTCTCTGTTCATTGCAGGGGAGTTGGACCAGATGGCCTCTAAGGGTCTCTTCCAACTCAAACAATTCTGTGATTCTATGATTTCTGATTTGCAATGGAGCAGAAGAGGGGGGAAGAAAATCTCATCAGTCTGGATCCCGCTCTACCTTCCAGACATGTCCTTAACAGCAGAAACAGGCTGTACAGAGGAATAAAGAAAAGCAGCACACCAACTATATTACACAATAAGTATTTATTGCTATCAGCATATGGGAATGGCTGCACCAGCTTACACGAAAAAGAGATTTGGTGTTTCTCAGTTCCTTGAGGCCCAGCAGCGTCTACTGTTGGAGACGGATTTGCCATCTACCTCTCAGGGATACATTTTGATAGATTGTGTCAAGGGAGACTGCTGAAAGTTGCTGATGCATAACGTTCATAGAGGGAGACAGAATGAAGTAGTGCAGAGGGAAGAAGATATGTGTGTATGTATTATATATATATCTATTAATAAAAAGGTAAGTCACCCTGAATGAAAAAAATGCTGTCCTATCTTCAATCCACCACTGAACAGCTTTATTTTTATTTCATAAAGTTCATTGCTTTATTTTGTTTGTTTTGGGGAGAAAATCTGACTGTTTAATTTCAAGCACAAAAGCTAAAGCATCAGGGAAAGATTGACTTTTTTTGTTCAGTTTCACCAGAAATCAACTGTAACAAAAACAATAAGAGATTTCCAATTCATTTTTCACAGTCACTGAATGTGAACTGAAAGCACACAGACGGAAGGGCTCATCTAAAAGGTCTTCAAACACACTTCTGGGGATTTAAATGTTGATATCATACAGGCAAATTTTGTGGTAGAATAATAAGAAGAGTATACTGGGACGTGATTTCTAGCTATATAATAGTATTTACAAAGGAAGCGTTTTCTCAACACAGAGTCTTCTCAACCATTCCTGGTGGCACTGAAAACACCACTGAAGATAACAGAAAATCAACATTTTTTATGAGAGCAAGAAAGCTGATGCAATCCAGACAAGTGGAATAGCCTTTGTGTTTCAGCTGGCAAGGGAGAGAGTGGAAGATGATCTCAGTGCAGATGTTCTTCTTCCCTTCTTCTTATCCACAAGATTCTTTCTGCTGGGGGTTTTCAGAATGGTCAGATGATCAAAATAATAATCCCAGCCTTAGTATCTCCCAAAGAAACGGTTGTAGGCCATGGGAAATCCTATTTGGTCAGACAGATAGTCACAGGGAGGGTAGCTTTCACAGCGCTCACGCATCTGCTCCATTGGGCTTTTGTAATACTCGGAGTACCTGGAGTGAACAAAGAGAAAAATGCTGTTCTGCACATTCAGTCAGTGGGGTTGGAGAGCTTTCACACTCAAACATTGAGAGGAGTGACTCCCCAGAGTGCTCCTGCAGGGGACATCTCACGGCGGGTTAAATATCTGCCTACATGGGGATAGATCTCCTTGTCAATGCTGGGAGAAGTTGGAACTGAACCCAGTTGAATCAACTGTCTTTGAAGTTTCACCAGCAAAGGAGACCATAGAAGCACATATGATTTTTGTAGAGTTAGTTTTTTGCTTGATTTGTTCGGTTTTTTTTGTTGTTGTTTTGTCTTTGTCCCCAACCCCAGCTATGTGGCAGTCTTTTAAAATATACATATATTATTTATTTTATAATTATTTTATTTTAGTATTTCTTGCTTATCTTAATCTGTGCTCAGTTTCTGCTCATTTTCCTGTTCTCCTTCAGTTTTCATAGTTTCCTCTCATCATCCTCACTTCTGCTGTAGACAGCAATCCTTTCCTTTTCACAGCTTTGTTTTGCCATGCTGAGCACACCCAAATCTTTTAGTCTCAGCTACACACACTGGATGCCCTCCTCATCTCCTGTTGCAGACTCACTTAATCTTTCCTGCACACACTGCTACTTGAAAACTTGAAAGTGTCACAAGCTATTACTTTATTTCTGTATTGGAAATTCCCTGCAGCACCCTTGAGTTCTATTTGTTGCATCTGTATTTCCAGACTAACCTTACCTTGTGATTGAATAATACAGCAAGCTCTCTCTACCTAAGTCCTTCCTCATTTATTTTTGTTGCAGAAACTACTTTTATGGTGACCCACCTGTACGGAGGCAGTCAGTACAGTTTCTCATCTGAATTTCATTTTGTTTTTAATCATTCCAGGTTTCAAGCAGAGTGACCTCTGCTACCCTACTACGATCTTCTTCTCTGTAGATGGGAACTCCCTGTTTTCTGTCATCCAAACAAAACCATCACCCTTCCAATCCAAAGATGTATTGAATAATAATTATTCTTGACAGGCCTACATGAGACTGTGGCTTAACAATGCCTTCTAGAAAATATATGAAGAGCATTCTTGCTTAAATTTCTCCAAATGTTTTTATCTAGGATTTCTCCAAATCTCTCTGCCTAGATTGTAGAATGGCTTAGGTTGGAAGGGACCTTAAGATTGTTGAGCTCTAACCCCTGTGCCTCAGGCAGGGCTGCCACCCACCATATCACTCTGCCTGAGCCCCATCCAAGCTGGCCTTGTACACCTCCAGGAATGGGGCATCCATGTCTTCTCTGGGAAATCTGTTCCAGACCCTCACCACCCTCGAACAAATGGATATAATGCACAAATGGGTGCAGTTTTAGATTTAGCCTCACCACTGCACTGCAACTGGGCTGTAGCTCCTTTGTACGGAGGTTGAGGCAATGGTCAGGGATCTGTGATACTCACTATGCTGGAATTTGGATCTAATGTCTCCACAGGTTTGTGCAGCTTCTAACTTGTACCCTGCTGACCCCAGCTAGTGCTGTCTTTCTCCATGGGAGGGCATAACAAAGATCAGCAATGAACTCCTGAAGGAGCATTTGTGGAAAAAAGAACAATTGATCTATCAATGGCAGGTTCTTACTGCCTTTTTAATTCTAGGTATGATATGTAGATATACAGCAAAGAATTGCTTTGCCACATCCCACCCCCTCTTCCAAAAAGTCATCTGGAGTCTCATCCTGGTTCTCATCCTGGCTCACGTGATTTTACCATTCATACATGTCGAATCTCTTCTGCCTCTTCACAAAGGCATTGGCAATTTCCTTTTTAACTGTGATGCCTACCAAGAGAGAACACAGCAGATTAGAGATGCATGGCCATGGTCTGTACAAATCAGAAACCAGCGTAGCCTCTGAAAAGTGATTGTTCTCTGTCTTCTCAAGCAGAAGACTGTTGCAGCTCATCCCAATTGCCAGTCCATTTTTCCCCACTCAACTTTCCACTCAAAGCCATACAGTTTGGGTCCCCCCTCACCCCAACCTGCACATTTACGTGAAGAAAGGACTCTCTTAAATTCGATTCCCCTGTCATGATATTAGTGCACAGCAAATGCTCAGTAGACAAAGTCATGACAGAATAAAATATGAATAAGGAGAAAATGAAGGGAACGGCACTCTGTGTCTCTAGCTCGGTTAGTTTCAGAGTCTTGGCTTGCTTTCTCTCTCCTAGGTTTAGCCAGGTTCCCTTGTACAGGATACTGACTGCACAGAAATGGCCAAATAACAACCTATCAGAAATCACCGCCTTTCCCTGAACGCTTTGGGTTTTTTTTTCTCTTTCCCAGTTCATGTTTGTATTGGCTCACTGGAGAAACAACTTTCATGCTCACCAGCAGGAATGTCATCCTGCAAGGTGTGAAAAAGGAGACACAAGGAAGAACAAGGGAGATTTTCCATGCAGATTTCTGTCAGGATCAGCTTGCTATGATACCTATGGACACTCCGAGGTATGCAGTTCCCTGCAGCATGGGCAACCCAATAGAAGAGGGACTGCAACCCCCAGCAGCTGTCAAGGAAGGTACTTGCTTTCAGATACAAAACTTTCTTCTCTGTTGTCCTATGCACTAGGCTGTCTGACCAACAGATCCAAAGACCACTGTTTGGAGGCCCTGAGTCAGGTTCTGCTCTTGTAAGAGGCTGAGGGCATAGCAGCCTCTTCAGAGAGGTTTCTGAGGCCAGCTCAGAGGAGCACAGAGGCTGGACACACTGCTCCTCCTACGTCACACTGTTTCATGAAAGGGAGATGCAATATGATTCTTGTTCATCCCTTGAACCCATCAAAGGGAAGAAAGGAAGAAGATAAAGGAGAATGGAGCTAAGTGTCAGTCACAGCAATATACTCACTGGCAGCACTGGGAGATCCTGAGGGCTCTTTGGGATCTGCAAGACAGACGGATAGACAGGAACTTGCTTGTGCTGTCTGCTCTTCTGCTTCTCTCTCTAAGTGAATTGCTCTGCTTACTGAATAAATCCAGCTCTCTCCCTTTTCCAAAAGTTCAGTCCCTCCCAAAAAAGGTTTTATCAACACCCAGAATGTAGGGAAAGAATTATCCACCACCAAATTCACCTATTATGATCGGATGCATTTAATTTCATCTTTCTTGTAACAAGATAAAAATGACACAGTAACCATACAGCACAGTGGAAACTTGAGGCTGACCTTCCTTTTCCTCCCTCCTCATCCTTGCTAAGAGCAGGGACAGCAGGAGGGAAGGGAGCATTTCAGCAAAACCCTAAATTTGGACAGGACCAGCAGATCATAGAATCATATTATTATTTGAGTTGGAAGGGATCCTGAAAGGCCATTTGGTCCAACTCCTCTGCAATGAACAGGGACACCCACAGCTTGATCAGGGTGCTCAGAGCCCTCCCAGGCCAACCTTGGGTGTCTCCAAAGATGAGACATCCACCACCTCTCTGGGCAATCTGTGCCAGTGCCTCATTATCCTTATTGTAAAAAATTTCTTCCTTATATTCAATCTAAATCTCCCCTCTTTTAATTTGAAACAATTTCCCCTTGTCCAGTCACAACAGATCCTGCTAATGAATCTGTTCCCTTCTTTCTCACAGCCCCCCTTTAGATAGCTGACCATCTCTTCTGTCTTTGGAGATAGAGATTTCCCTGACAGAAATTGCAAGATATTGACAACAAAGAGAATTAGGGCCAAAAATTAGGATAAACTCTACACTTTGCTACACTCTTCACACACTGTATTTCTATTTTCAGTCCTAATTGTAATCCTAATCCTTAATATCCCCTGCAAGCATCCAAACAAATTTTCTTCTAACACACATGGTAGGTCTCCTTTTCATCTTGGTTTTCCCACACAGGAAAAGTTCACAAGTTTATCCCACTATTTCATCAGGTATTTGGCATGAGTGTGCTTACAGGCAGAGAAAGAGCTGTGGAGACCAAAAAAAAAAAAACCAAAAAACAACAACAACAAAAAACAACCAACAAGCTAAACAAAACTGTGCTTAAACAAAGACTTTGTGTGAGAAGAGTTGTTTGTAGTTCTATTTTTAAGCAATGCATACATTCCTTGGATTTCAAAAATAAAAATAAAAATTAGAAGTTACTCCAAGGCTGTTAAACAATCTGGAACGTAGTAACAACTAACAAAAAAAGCAGAGATACACTCAGCAGTGAGAAAGTGAGCAAAAGACTGACAGAAGAAAAACACAGATCAAACAAAATATATTTGCCAGTACTGAATCATGACACGTCTGATGCAGAAACTCAACACTGAATGAGATAATACAGGCAGACAGGGCCCCTTCCTACTTGGCTTCTCTTTTCCTGCAGCAGAAACACTTGCTGTTTCTCATCTTCCCACCCTTCCCTCTCCATGAACTCTTGTGCTAAACACTGCATTGATCTCTCTTGATCATAATGTCACCATGCCTAAATCCTCTTCAAATGTGATGTGCTCTTATTCAATGGCACAACTCCCATTCTTTTTCTAAATATCAATAGGTGTTTTTTTTCCCCTCCGGAGTTCTCTCCATTCCACATTTTTCAGCAGGTGAAGACTTGACTCAGAGCATATCTCTGCTATTTTACAACACTTCAGTGCTGGCAGGAATAAAGTCTCCTGTTCTTGACACAGCTCTGCCCTGCAACTCACCCTGATGACCCAAAATTGAAGACCCAGCATGCCTTTGTCAGTTCACCTAATTGCCAAATTGGTTTCACGCTTCAGTATGTCAAAATGTTGGAATTCTCTGCTGCAGTTCAGGGATGGAAATGCTTATGTTTTTGACCAACGGAAGAAAGAACCCAGTAGCAGATAAGGCTGTCTATCCCCAAATCCCTCCGATGTACTACTATGGTACAGCCTCCCAGTGTTTTCAAGGAAGATGTCCGCTTTCCTTACCTTTCTCACAGCAGCAGTGCACTGCCAGGGCCAGAGTCAAGATCATTGGTGTCAGTAGCTTCCTCATGTCTGCTTTGCCTTTGCTGCTCTCCCTACACTCAGAGTGTTCTTGGAGGCTACTGAGGCACTCTGGAGTCTGCTTTTGAGCATCGTTTTATATCCTGTAATTGCCTGGAGAGATCAGGGCTCTGGCTTGTGTTCCTGAGTCTGAGCTCCAAAATAAAGCCTGTCCTTCGGGCCACAAAACATTGGGTCCTGGCAGCCATTTGGACATCCATCTTGGGACTCATGGCTTTTCCAGAAGATTTTATCTGATATTTTGAATAGGTTTGTTGAAGAAAAACAACTGGATAAAAAATCACTTTTATTGTAAACATAGAAGTGATTCAGCTTCCTGAAGGAAAGCCAGAAGAGAGACCAGCACATCCAGAAGTGAAGCAGATGCTTTGGTGTGATGGGACTCTCCCATGTGGAAAATGAGTGAAACTGATGGTGACCTTTTTCCCCAACCACACTCATACCTCTAAAGGAAAAGGTACCCATAAAATGTTTTTCATAGGGCAAATATACAGTAGGTTTTCACTTCAGACAGTTTCAACAAACCTTTGAAGAGATTTTAGATGTTTATAGTATTGGGATCTTTGATAGATAGTGAGGTGGAACCTTTCTTTTTTCTTCCTGGAAACCTTCCCAATTTGGTGGCGAATGCCTTGGCTTCTCTTGTCTCAACATCAAATAAGCCTCAAGACTCCAGAGGTGTTTTACTCTTCAGAACTTGGGTGACCATGGTTACTTGGTACATCAAGAGGCACATGCTGGGAACAGGCGCTTGCCAGGCCCTGACCCAAAGCAAGGACTGTGCTCCTGACAGCTCATGTCAGCATGTTCCCCAAGCAGTGATGGTGTTTGCAAAGCCCCGTGTGTGTGGAAGTATCCCTGCTGTACCTGCTCAGATCCATTGAGGAGCATCCAGAGCCTGCACTGCTTGTAGTACTGATAGCCAACCAACAATTCAATCCATCAACCAACCAACCATGTATTCGAAATAACCTCAGGCTGTTTTTTTGTCTCTCCAGTTCAGCAGAATTTTACTGAGTATCGTAGCTCTGTATTAAATGCTGAATTGTCATCAGGTATGGCCTGCACTATGGTGACATTTCAGCTTATGGTTGAACGACATTTATTCAAAGTCAGACAACAGACAGTGCTCCTGCACACACACAATGCATCAAAACCTCCTCTTCCTCCTCTACTGAGATGCTTTTTTTCTACCGATAACCCATATTCCCATATTCTACTATTACAGCCAAGTTCCCAAAGCTACATCCCACACAGCACATGGATCACATCTTCCTTCACCTCGTGTTTGGTCCTCCACAGCCCTGCACACAGAGTTACATAATTAAAAGTCTCCCAAGGGCAGTCACCTCCACTGGATATTCTGTTGATCATTATAAACACAGTCTTTCATCTTACATAGAAATCAGAGAAATTTCAGGATTGAAAAATCTGTTTAGCTTTTCTGCAGTCCAGGACAGACTGAATATATATACTAACGACATCCAGAAGAAGTGTCTTGAAGAGCAACAGTTTAAAAATAAACAAATATCAACAGCAATAGGTATCTTAGAAAAGGATAAGCAAAAGAAAGCTTGAAAGAGTATAAATACACAATTGTAGTCATCCATCCAAACAGCCTAACCTTTCTTCCTAGCTTTTTCGAAGCTTTTTAATCAGTATTTAGTCTCTCAAGCATGTTTGATTATCATTTACATTAATGAAAACCCTCTGAAAACTGATATTATTCATTATTTATTTGGGTAAACTGGAGGTTGGAAGTGCTAGATATTTTTGGACGCAGACCCAGACAGCAATTGCCCCATGCATTCTGTTTTGGTGGTGTCACGGTGTCAAGACAAACCCAAACACTACAGACTTGTTGACTTTGGTGATCTTAATACTCAACTCTTTAGGAACATGCAGAAGAAATGAGAGTGCAAATATACCTAATCTGAACAGCATTTTTTCACAACACTCATTTCTCTCTCACTTTTTCCTTTGGACAAAACCTCAGCAACTGTCAGGGTGGAGTTTCCTATCAGAAGTGTTTTCAATAAATAAATCTGTTTTCTTCCCAAAGATTCATCTGCCAAGTTGGCGAAACCACAAAGCATATTTCTGAAAAGATGTATGTTTCCACTCTGGAAGGTAGATTTGGCTCTACATTTAATTTCATAGAATATTCAACAATTTGATACTTCATACCTTATAGACTTTGACAGTGTGCTGTCGTATTTCCCATTTCTCTAATTTGCAGGTCACTGGGGAAACCTGAAGATGTGCAAAATGAAACAAGCTGTGCTGAGCTGAGATTGAGGATTTTACACCTGCACACCCCACACTGATGGGTATCCAAAGAGCTGTGGCTGCATCCTGCTGCCTCCAAGGCAGAGTGAGCAGAACAGATGGGTGGGAGCTGTTGTCTGTTGCTGTCTGTTGTTCTGGCTGTTGTCCCTGGTGCCACTGGGTGACAGAGAGAGTGACTACCAAGAAGGAGACCCACTGCCTCCTTCAGTCACTTGCCACTCCCAGAGGCCCATCGTACGACCTCCTCACCACACAGGACAGGACTTGCTCCTTGCTCCTCAGATCTGAATCTCTCATTTGTCCCTTGCCTTTTCACAGAATGATTTGACTCCCAGCTATCCTCGCCCTCATGGGTTCAGAGAGACACAAGAGGAAACAAAAAGTACAAGGGAATACAGTGTTCAGTTTTGGGCCCCTTTCTACAAGAAATACATCAAGGCAGTGGAGAATGTTCAGAGTACAGCAATGAAGCTGCAAAGAATCTGGAGCACAAGTCTTATGAAGAGTGGCTAAGGGAACTGGGGCTGTTCAGTCTGGAGGAGGCTCAGGAAAGGCCTTATCACTCTCTACAACAATCTGAAGGGAGGTGGTAGAGAGGTGGTGTTGGCTTCTTCTCCCAGGTAACAGCAATAGGACAAGAGGGAATGGCCTCAAGTTGCACCAGGAGAGGTTCAGATTGGATATCAGTAAAAACTTCCTCGAAAGAGCGATGATGCACTGGAACAGGCTGCCCTGGGAGGTGTTGAAACAACTGTTTCTGAAGGTGTTGAAGAACAGGGCAGATGTCACACTGAGAGAAATGGTCTAGTGCAGTCACAGGCATGGGTTGATAATTGGACTCAATGATCCTGGTCTTTCCAACCCTAATGATTCTACAATTCAAACTGATTTTCTGTGTCAACAAGGAGAATTTATGTCTGCATTCTTGGTTTTATCTGAAGAAATAAAAAATAATAATTTCCATATAATATTTCAAAGTAAAAGGCTAATGCTAAAGTTTTCTGGAAGAAAGGAGATAAAATAGCACTCCTAATGAAAATATGAATAAAATCTGGGCCACATGCTCCTTTCTGCAGAAGCACCATATACCAGGATCGAAGGGTGGCTGGGAGAACAAGGTGCCATTGGCAGGTTTTTTTCTGTCACTAGTTTTCATACCAACTTTGTCTTTAGGATTAAACAGACACTTGGATGTTGTTTACTCAAGTGAGGAAATCTCGAAGAGATTTTATTTTCAAAAAGTGCATCTCACCATGCCTTCTGAACACCAGACCATTTTAAAATGTCCTAAGGCTGGGAACTGAAATTTGCCAGTGATGTCTAAAATAAGTCAGCTGTATGCCCCGGAGCAAAATAATTGTACATTCTTTTAAACCTCATGTGATTGTGTGGTAAGGACTTGTTTCCATTATCTGCACCAGGTTCTATGATAAAGAAACTCAGCTTCTTCATGAAAAGTCATCCCCTAAAATACTGTGAGTCATGAGATGATAGTGTCAAACCAGCAGTTTATTGTGCAGCAAACACCCACATCCTGAACTCTCTCTGATCTCTACTACATCAGCTCAGCGCTAATTAACACAATGTACGAATCCATGGCTACATGGGAGAGAAGCAGCAGGCAGGATAACATACAGGGACACAAGCAACTGAATATGTTTCAGAGCTATTGCTTTTCCTAGGAGGTTACCCTGAGGTCCAAGCCCCAGGGTGGGGACAGATCATCTTTACTTATTCCTCCTCCTCCCGAAATAGTGCCTGTAAGCAGCAGGATAGCCATGGTTAAGAGCATACTGTTCACACAGGTAGAAGTCCTCACAGATCTCCCTCTGACGTTCCTGAGGTGCCTTATTACGTTCCCTGATCCTGCAAAAAAAAAAAAAAAATTAGGGGTGTTATCTTAAATATCTGTCTATGGCCCTTTTCTGCCTTACCCGGTCTAAGGGTCCATCCCAGCCTCTACCACCAAGACCATGGCATTACAGTGTTCACCGTACTCAGGGTGTCAGTTTGACTACAGCAGGTTTGGTTGCCTCCCTAGGTAACCTTTTACTTCATGGCTAAGTAGGGTGGTGGGGATAAGAGGCTGGCTCCTATCTCGGCCCATTGCTGCAGGAGTAGACCCCCAGTCTGACCCCTCCAGCTCTTCTCTGCTCTTCCCTAACCCCACACATGGAAAGAGGAGAGCAAGAAGCTTCCTGCTAAGGGCTATCTCAGACTGATGATAGGGTTTCCCTTCTGTACCTCAGCCCTTATTTTCACAAGCCCTGCATAAGATGTAAAACAGCCTGTATCTGTGTTCTACAGATGAGGAAAAGCTCACCAAAGGCTTTGCAACTTAGAAGAATTTATGCAAATAATGCACAAGTCTTGAGGACTGGAACAAGATCTCAAACTGAGCTTCCCTTCTGGCTGGCCCACACTGATTCCTTCTCCTTTTGCTACTCCTTCCTTCAGACAAATTTAAAAAGAACTCCTCCAGTGCAGAACATGCCCTTGAATGCACGGACCCACTCTGCTTTCTGAGAGGTGTTCAGGAAAAATATGGATGTAGTACTGAGGGACGTGGATAGTGGGCATGGTGGGGATGGGCTGACGGTTGGCCTAGATTACCCCAGTGACCTTTTGCAACCTTAATGATTCTATGGTTCATTATCCCAGGGTTGGCTCAAGAAGAAAGGGGGACTAAGGCTTCTGAGGAGTCACTGTGGCTTCTCCTCTGGTACTAGCCTATCACTGGCAAAGAGATATCTCTCGATGCTCCCACCCTCAGTGTTCTGATGCCATAACGTACCTCTCCTGAAGAACAGCTCTTAGTCCTGTGTCATCTCGTATGAAGCCGTTGGCCCTTTGCCTGTTAAGGAAGGGGTCTGGAGAAGGCGAGAGGTGGTTCAGAGTAGATAAATACTTTTAGCAAGACCTGATTTCTACAAAGACCTCTCCCGCATTTGTGACCATCTCCTTGTCTGCCCTCCCACATACAGTGAGACCCAGGACCTTCTAATATTCTCTCCTGCCTGCCTTGCTGGCTCATTGACAAGCTCTCCCTCTGCAAATGCAATCTCTATGGAAGCACACACGCTGCTTTTGTTCTCCTGTTACTCAAGCCACCCTGGGGAAAGCTGCTGCCATAGCCCCCTCTGACTGGGTGGAGCTGGGACAAGAGATAGGTGCCAAGTGGCACAGACCAAGGGGAGGTCTGGGCACACACAGCAGAATTAGCAGGATTGTGAAGCTATGATGGAAAACAGGAAGGGCCTGAACAAGTTCATCTGCCTCCAAGGTTAGGCAATCACAATGCAAAGGTCTCTGCGGAAATTTTGAAGTGAGGGGCCTGAAAGTGCCTTCTGTCCTTGCTGAGGAACAGCACAGTCCTATTGTAGCATGGAGGAGTCTTAGGCTTTGGCTCCCACTTGTGTTTCTGACTAGCTGCTTTGTGAAGTCATTCTCCCAGATGGTTCATTTTCTTTTTAGCTTTGAACTCTCTGCTCGTTCCTAAGTGACTCTCCACCCTCACATGCTTCTCCTGCGACACTAACTCCTTCTTCCAGAACAAGGATTCCTCCTGCCCACACATCCCACCTGCTTCTTCCAAGGTGCAGAGAGTTGTGTTCTTCCCATCCTTGCATAGGATCAACCCATATTACTGGCTTCTGCATTACCCTCCTGAGCTTTTTGAGCAATATCCTTTTCTGGTACCATTCAACCTGATTTAGGTACATGCAACAGGGATCTAAACTCATGTCTCTGTGTTTTCCAGTTTTTATTATACTCGCTGCAAAGCACAGCAGTTGCAATTGTGCCCAAACATGTGAATTCCATTTTAATCTTCTTCCTATTTATCCTGACACTCTGTAACCCATTAGATTTAGTATCCCTGGACTGAGAGGTTCTGTCTATTTAATCCCCACAGTAAAGTACAAGGAAATGGCCTTGGAGATGCCTGTGGTGCACTTTGAATTCAAGAAAATAGTAAAGCAGTCTTACTGAGATACTCATGGGATTCCATGCTCTCATGGGACTCTGGGGAAAGAAAGAGTACAACATGTGTAAGTCACATGAAATTCACTGTTTTTTAGACCAGAAGAACACATCCGCAGGGTTAAAGGTGAATGTAATACATCAGAACAGACCCAAAGATGTCTGCAGCATTGGAGTCATTGCTCCACCCAGTAAAAGAAGCTTACCTACCATAGCAAGTAGCAGCCATGACCAAGACGGCCAGGAGCGCAAGGACGACGAGAGCACGCATTGTGCAAGGACTCTCTCACTCTGTCTCTTGCTGTGCCTCACTCTCTTCCCACTGAAGGCAGACAGAGCCTTCCTGCAAAATTAACAGTGGAATGTTTATTATGAAAACAGATCCAGGAGGGATGAAAGAACCTGAGGAAGGCAACTGCTGGTTGGTACGCATGCTATATGGAGCCATTACAACACAGCTTCTATTAGCAGATTGAGTCAGGCTTCAGTAAAGAGGGAGCATACCTCTTCCTCTCTTGGTTTAGGGACAGATGCCATAATTCACAGGCAAGCATGTCCCAGCACTCCTCACTCAGGAACCAGCCGCAAGTGGAAGGAATTCCAGGGGCTGCCAGGGGCCCGCAGGGAGAGGTGTGTGCTGATCCCAAATGTACATGTTTGTCTTTCATATTTTACTTTTGATCCACTCTCTTTGCCCTCGCCATCCTCTGCCTGGATAAATAGGGCCCAGACTGTCCTGGCAGCTCTGCTGGGGGAGATGTAGGGAATAAGGCACCAGGCACTTCCCCTACATTCAGCTGCCCGTTCCTCCAGGTCCCAATGCCCTCCCAGCCTGAAGGATGCTGGAGTAAGAAGTCAGCACTGCAAGCAGTGATACAGAAGGATTCCTTCTGCTGAAAGGACCGTGATATTTGAGACAACAGCAGCACCTAAAGTGCTATCTCAGCGCTCTTCACCGTGATCCTGCACTGCTCTTCTAGCCCAAGGGTCAACATCTTTCTGAAAGGAGATGTGTTTCAGGACTGCTGCCACCAGCAGCCTTTGTCCCACTGGATACCAAATTCAGAAGTCATAGAATCATAGGATTGATTAAGTTAGAAGGGACCTTTAAAAGCCATGCGGTCCAACTCCCCCTGCAATGAACAGGGACACTATAGCTAAATCCAGGTGCTCAGTGCCCCTCCAGCCTGACCTTGAATGTCTCCAGGGATAGGGCATCCATCACCTCTCTGGGTGGCCAGTGAATGCTTTTCAGGCAGGACTTGTCTCCCAGGCCAGCAGTCTCTGGGAGCATTACTTCACCTGCTAGCACCAAAGGAGCACGTCTGGGACCAATGTTATAGGCAGCGGTGATGGACATAAGGTGGCAGTTTGACTTTCCAGCTCTGTGGTACAATAAGAGGGAATTAAATGGGAAGGGGCGGGGAGGGTAGTTTTTACAGAGATGGCTGTTGGATGAAAAGAAAAGGGGAGTGGTTACCAGAGGCAAGGCAGTGAGGAGAGGTGGGTACTCAGTGACTGCCAGCATTCCCATGGCAGCGGTGGGGCTGGGACTATGCAAGCTGCAAAGTGCAGCTCAGTCCCCCACCATCAGCACCTTCTATATTATCCACATCATGCCCATTCGGTGCTCAGCCTAAAATCAGGGTGAAAACCAGGCTGTGCCTAAAAGAAATCTGCTCTAGGAGAACTGAGACTTGTCTTCTGCCCCTGTACCCCGCCACTCTGGTCTCTTTAAGGGAATTCTCTGCTCTGGGATTGTTTGCATTCCTTGGAGCCTGGAGTTTTTAAGTTAGTGCTGAATGTGGATTTTGTAGGTTTCCTGAATGTTCTGTACAGCCTGTCAGCTCTGCGAACTGCCAAGAAATGTAGGCTTGAGGGACAGAACCTAGCAGGAGAACTGTGGGGCACAGGGAAGAAGGTACTGAGAGTACTTCGGAATGAAAGTGATGCTACACACTGGGAAACTCCAACAGACTTTTCAGCCAAACTGTCTTTATTTACCTATCTTCACTCAGGGCAGAGCCCTCTACTCTCTGGAATACTCCACTACAATTTCAGAATCTCACAGATCCCTGGAGTATCTCATGCAATCTCCGCAGGAGTAATGCTGCAAACATCCTTTAACTCAAATGTTTAATTTTTCTCCATAAAAGCAATGCATTTTCCAAGGGATCAATGAACGTTCTGGCTCTATACCAAAAACTTGACTTCAGGGAGCATTTTACCCTGGAAAGAATGATCTCCTGTTCACTCTGCCTGCACCCTGGATTTTCCAGCACACACCTCCCCTCCCCAGCATCACTGAGCTGCCCCATATGTAGTACATGGTGTGGCACAGTGAGCCAAATCTCCTTTCTTTCTAGTAGCATCCACTGGTTAGAACTACAGAAAGAGAAGGTGAGATGAACCGCCAGCAAATGCCTGAGGGATTTCCACAGTTCCCCCAAAAAAGGATATTCAGAAAAGCAGCCCTCTGTCCCGTTTCCTGCTGAAATGGAGAACCACAGTTTTACACAAGACACAGCAACCACTCCTAGCAGTTTGCAGCTGTGAAGCCTCAGAAAGGCATTATAGCAAGCAGCCATCCAGGCAAAGCGAGGCAGTCCCTGCGTACTCACAGAGCCGTTCTTTCCAGCCAGCCTGCAGCTCGTCCAAGGGGCAGCTCTTCCAGCGTCCTGGGCCCTACACGGAAAAAGAAGGGCCTTTTATTTATTAGCATTGATGAGTGACTCCTCCCCCTTCTGTTTCCCACTCTCGATCCACCCTCAAGCTTCCACCTTCTCAGTCAAAACACCTTCAGCCCTCAGCCAGGAAATAAAAACTTCAAGCCAATAGCAAGAGGAGGGAACCAGAGCAGGCACTGAGGGTGAGGGAGGCACAGCCCAGGCTGCCTTTCTGCACCCATAAACAGAGGTCCAAGGACAAGCTCAGTCTCCCTCTTTTCTATGCCCACCCTGAGCAAAACCATGGTGCTGGCTAGGGCACTTGTTGATCTGTAGGGAGCAGGAGGCCTTCTCCCATTTCCTTTCATGCTCTTTTTGCAACTGGTGCCCCCTCCTCCAGACCCACAACAGAGCTAGACTAGCCGTTGGAAAACCCACAACGGGTGCTGGCTGGGTTGGGATACTGGAGTCCTGGGTTCCTGGCTCTGTAAACACACCCAAGATACCCAGGTCAGGTGCCCATGTGCACCACACCAGGATGCCAAGCCTATGCATGAATCCATGCCAGCAGTGCTCCAGCTCAGCCAAGCTCCATATCTCTCCTGTGCTGAGGACTCTGTGTCTGGACACTGTGCTCAGGTGAGGTCTTACCAGCACAGAGCAGAGGGGCAGGATCACCTCCCTCACCCTGCTGGCTATGCTACTTTTGATGCAGCCCAATCCATGGTTGGCTTTCTGGGCTGTGAGGGCACACTGCTGGCTCCAGTTTTCACTGTGGAAAGTTCAGACCTGTCTGTGGCACAATGGTACCACATTATGTGTGTCCTTGCACAAGCAAGAGACTGGCGGAGACTGAGAACAGAAACCTGACATGGAAATTCCTGGTTTGGAATCATGCCATTACTGCTACAGACAGCTTGCAAAGCATTAGGGTGATGCAGGAAGGAAAGCTCTGCCCTGATCTCTGAAATGTCAGAGGAGAGCTGGAGCTCTGTCTTCTTATTTAATTCTTGCCAGTACAAGAGAGAAGGAGTAAAATGTTCCCTGTATATCCTGAGGGTATTGGAGTCATTGTCTCAAACTACCTCTGAAAAGCAGTAGAAAGAGCAGAACATCTTTTGTGCTCCCTCTACTGCCTCTCAGGTACTGCTGAATATTCAGCCCTGTGCTACACAGCACCCTGAGGGAAACTGAGGCATAGAAGGTCTGATTGTTCTCAACTATACTGAATAGCTTTGGCCACAGTACCATCTGGCGCTCTATTAGTTAAATCAGATAAGATAGGCATTAAAGTCAAAACTGTGAGATGATAAGGAAGCAGACAAATGGGACAGAAGTTTGAGCAGTGGAAAGGAGAAACGTTGAGAAACTGCCATTTGAGTACATCTTTGAATTGTTTTAACTGAATATTTCCGTTAATGACTGCTCAGAAAGGGAATACTTGCTGAGGAGGTTAGCTGATGACACAAAGTAATAAGGGAACATCAGTAGAAGGGATGACTGAGAATTCCTAGAGAAGGAGAGGAAAAAAGGGCTGTTTTGAAAATAGAGAAGGAAAGTAAAGGAACAGCTCATTGAGCTCAATGAAAAGATAGACTTTGTTTTCTATGAGTGTGCTGCAGTAAGCACTAGGAAGGTAGAATTATATAAGCCACTCTGATTGCCTCTAGGAAGGCTTTGGCACTTGCTGAGCACTACATCAGGGAAATAAACTCCACCAGCTCCATTGCATTCATGGCATTTCAAAGGTGAGTTCCAAACCCGGGATGCCCAGAGTACCAAGAACTGAACACACTGATCTGGACAGCCCTTTCCAAGCTCACTCCCATGTTTCAGGATGTAAGTTAGTCAGCCACCACATGGGCTACGGCTTAGTGATTTCTCAACATGATAAACAAGTGCTTTTTGGAACAACTAGTTCTACAGCACATGAGAAAACAAGACTTTATTTTTACTTTTTCATTTAGTCCTAAGTAATGCCTAGGAATAGATCCAAGGAGCAAGTATAATTCAGCCACTAAGTAACAGTGTCTGAGTATCCACAATATAATTAAAGTCAACAACCTCATGAAATAAATCGTGCTGAAAACTAGCATACTGACACTGAGCTTTAGAAAGAGGGATGATTTTTAAACACAGAAGCTAGTCAGAAGAGTATGAAATAAAAATAAATGGAACACATTTCAGACATTTAAAGAACTTGATATCCGTATCTGAGTGTGTGCTAGTTTTGGCAACAAACTCACTCCACTACCCGATATTAACCCTACAGCTAGTTCAAAAATCCGTTGTTCAACCTGGGAAAAACTCAAATTTAGACATTTCAAAACGAGATTTAAAAATTCTCAAAAATTAAAAGAAATGGTGTACATATAAACCAGAGAAATCTAGTTTCATAAAAAACAAACAAAAAAATTATTTCAAAATAATCAACATGATTCATTTCCATTTCAGTCGTAGGGATTAATGAGTAATTTCATAAGAAGTAAGCTTTGTTTTTCTTTTGCTTAAAATACTTGAATACATATCTTTGAAATCAGTTTCTACCTTTTCCCTGAGAAGAATTTTGTCACCAGCTTTACAGCTTTGTGCAAAAAGAAGATTATAGTGGGAAAATACCTACTGGTTCTAATTGACATTCATTCTAACAAAGCAAATACGCCATGCACAGTCTTAGGAGTATTTTAGAAACTAACGCCTGAAGTTTGTAAGTAGTGTCAGTCTTCTATGGAGAAGGACAAAGATCCCCATGCCAGTTCATAGTTATTTTCTTTCATGCTTCCTCCGAAGTTTTAGACCAAGATCACTTTAGAAATTCCCTTTTCCATGCTACATGATGACTTTCAGTGAGTTTGCCCAGCAACATACATGGAACATATTCTCATATTCAAACTGACTGGTTGCTCAGTAGACCAGTGCCAAGGAGTAGGACTGAAGTTAAATGCCATGAAAAGGCCCAGAAGTTTCCTCTCTGATCAAATCCAGAGGTAAAATGATCATTCTTCCTTCACTTGCTGTGTTCTACAGAACCTGGGCTTGTATCCCCATCAGCCACTTTCGTAAAAAGAGGTTTCCAATTTGTGAGCTGTAAGGCTTCTTTGGTTGTTGGTTGGTTGGTTAGTTGATTGACAGATTGGGTTTTTTAGCTGCTGTATGCGACTAATTTTTTAGCTGCTGTCTGCTGTTGGCGACTAATTTTCAATCTGTTGTGATTCAGACCAGGTATAAATTCACAGCCATTATCTATGGAGTTGTGATCCTCGAAGTCAGTTCTTGTAATCCATCAGACCTAAAAATGAAGCCCAGTGTCCTGGAAAAATCTCAAGCCGGATATAAAAACAGGAATGTTTGGGGTCAGCAGCACAGTTCAATGCGAAGTCATTACTTTCCACTTTTGCTTGCTGCTCAAGCCTTCAACTCCAATACATAGCACTCTCCATGAAATATCATTTATTTAGCTCAAATACCAACTCTTCATGTTTGGCCAGGACTTCCCAGAACAGCTGTATTTGCCTGAAACATTGAGAAAAATATTACTGGTAACGGGAAATTCATAGCACAGAAGAGCAGAATTTCACAGAAGCCAGACCAAGGATATTTAATTCATTGGAAAAAAAAAAGTAACCAAAGCATTCAGGGCTAAAAGCTAACTCTATTGCTTCCTTTGGCTTCACCTCCACCCACCCACACATATCCACATAGACCAAGCCTATTTCTTCTACTGTCTGGGAAGGAAGGAAGAGAAAGGATATTGTTAATATTTGGATGTTGAAAACATTGGCAGAGGCTCCTTTGCGGGGATTAAACAATACAAGTAACTAACATTGCTTATACTCCCAGTATCCCATTAAAAACCAAGCAAAGAAAAAATTTGAAATCTGACTGTAAAAACAGAGCATACTTCTGGGTCGCACTCTTGTGGGAAAGGGGTGCAGAAATCACTCCTCCTTGTCCACTCCCAACCCTTTCACTTCACCACATGAACACAAAAATGTACTGACGTGATTCATTCCTTGGGATCAGATGAGATTTGCCCACCGTATTTCCTGTACAGACATGCAGAGCGATAAGAAAGCAGCTGCTGTTTCACTTTGCTCATCCATCTGGTAAATAAAAAAGAAAAATATTGTGACTTTTTTAACCACTGAACTTAGATAGTGTGACAGTGAACTTAGATAGTGAACTTAAATCCAAAATCTACCAGTCCTTGTGAAGTCCAGATCAGACTGAAACATTTCTGTGCTGTCTTGAATGCAGGAGACCACTGAAATATTTACAAGCACTACTGTTTCTTTGCTCTGTTTTCGGTTCAGTACATGTATAGCATCATAAATTTTGTCTTTAGTAAGTAAATAACATTTTCTGTGGCATACCAAGCCCTGATCTTGGGCTCTGTTTGTCGTCAGGAGCTGATAGGCTTCAAAGGAAGATTGGAGGACTGGAGGCAAATGTGTGATACCCAGCTAATTGTGAAATAATGTTTGTGGTGAGAAGAAAGACTTTCTTATCTCTTGAAGAATTAAGTCTGATTCTTCTTATCTTCTGGTGCATAACTACAAATGATGTTAATGTTCCTAACATCACATACTTGCCAAGACTAGATGACCTTCAATAATAATGAATTTCACGCACTAATTATACTCTCTTTGGAGATATATTTATTGTTTATTAAATCTTCCTATTATTTTTACAAAGAAATGTTCTCATAAAGCAGGAAATAATTTTGAAAGGAGAACAAAAGATGGATCAATTTTTATTGCTTTTGAATTTGTTTTCTCTTCTTCATGAAATGGCACTGGATCCAGAATTCATTGCTTTACCGGGGATAATGACTTTATCACTAGAAGCCATAACTTCCTTTACACTGTAAAAGAAGCAATGGGATTGGTATAAATGGAACGAGAGATCTGGATGTGGAAGCACTTGGAAGAAAGGCAGAAGAAGGGCTACAAGAACAGCACATAGTGATGGCACCATTGATTAGGAGATCGTTAAGTTCCCAGCACAAAATCAAATAATTAGAGATGACAGTGCTATGAAAAAGAATGAGAATGAACCATAACATACGTAGATGAGGAGACAAAAAACAGTAAGGTGTAATGATACTCAGAGGTGGGAAAAGGTGTAGAGACAAAAGACCACAAATACTGTCAGTTCCTGAAAGATGTTGAAAATGCGTCTAAAATGAGCATGTAGTAATCAAGCTATGAAAAACCCAGGGTGACATAATGAAGACTGTAGAACCCTGCATTCTGTGTCACTGCAAGGAAACCAAACATTATGACAAATATGTCCTGCTGTTTGTGACTATGTGGTTATGAATATTTGTCTGAATGAGCAAAATCAATGTGGTTTGAAACAAAGCCTTCCCTTCTTATAGTGTCTCACACTGATTTCTGTTACTCCACTACTGCAACTTCATTCAGTACAAATTGTGTTACCAAAATGTACCATACCGACATTTTATGATATCTTCAGTATGAAAAACTCTTCTGCCAAAAGCATCTCATGCCATTGTGTAGCTTTGGCAGTGGTCTATGTGATAAGAAACTTTCCTCAGAGCTCTTCTCTCTTTGACTCAGAGCTCTTCCCTCTTTCTAAACAGATGCCATGGGCAAATCCAGATCAAATACACAAAAAGAGCATCAGTGCTGCAGGTATAAGGTGACATTCTTGGACTCAGCCTCCTCCCTCACTTGTCTTGGTCAACGTTCTTTGGGGTCCACTGTGCTGACATTAATCACCCATTTTTCTCACTGTATGTGATAAAGGATGGCATTTTAAAATTCAGTAGCAGAACCAAAATCACTAGAGGTTTTTCCTTAGTAGGACTTTTCATTAAAGACTTTCACCAAAAAGAGAATTTGTCCTTCCTGGGCCTTTAACTAAACAGATTTTTCCCCTTTGTTCTACCAATGGGTTCCATAGGCGATACTTCCTAGCTCCCAGTAAGCTGTATACTATTGAGATTTCTACCTTTGCAGACTCCTTCTTACAGCCACATTTACACTGGAATGTGATGTTCTGTGTTTACCAGTAAGATATACCGGATGAGTCATATGTTCAGTACACAAGCATTTACAACACTGATGGCTGGCTAAGCCTAAGATTAGTGAGGATATTATTTAATTTTCCTAAAGCAGATATTGCATGAGAGCCTCTGTTGTGTATATATTATTTACCAAACATCCGTAGACATCTGTAGAATGAGCCTTCTCCCATATTACTTGTCCAGCCATGAGGTTCAATTAATCCAAGTGCAAGGTCTTGCACCTGGGTTGTGGCATCCCCCACTACCAGTACAAGCTGGGGGATGAAAGAACAGAGCAGAGTCCTGCCAGAAAGGATGTGGGGGTACTGGCGGATGGCAGCTGGACATGAGCCAGCTGTGTGCCCTTGCAGCCCAGAAAGCCACCCATACCCTGGGCTGCAACCAAAGGAGCATGGTCAGCACAGCAAGAGAGGTGACCCTGCCCCTCTGCTCTGCACTCGTGAGTCCTCACCTGAGTACAGTGTTCAAAAAGTGGAATCCTCAGTATGGGAGAGACATGCACCTGATAAAGCACATCCAGAGAAGGGCCATAGAAATGATCCAATGGATGAACACCTTCCTATGAGGACAGGCCAAGGGAGCTGGGGCTGTTCAGCGTGGAAAAAAGAAGGCTCCACGGAGATCTGAGAGAGCCTTTCGGTGCCTAATGGGGAGCTGTAAAAAGGAAGGGGACAGACACTTCAGCAGGGCCTGTTGGGACAGGACAAGGGGAAGTGGTTTAAAATTAATAGAGGGGAGATTTAGATTGGATGTAAGGAAAAAGTTTTTTATCGTTAAGGTGGTGAGGCACTGGCTGCCCAGAGAGGCAATAGATGCCCCATCCCCAGAGACACCCAAGGTCAGGCTGGGGGTACTCTTAGCACCCTATAGTGTCCTTGTTCATTGCAGGGGAAGTGGACTAATGACTGCAAAAAGTCCCTTCCAACTCAAATGATTCTATCATTCTATGATCTACCTGTCACTTTAACTCTTTGAGGGAGGCAACTGTCTTTCTCAATAATCATTTCACTGGAGAACCTGCTGGATCACCCAATCAAAAAAAAAAAAACTCTCTAGATCTTACAAAGACCTTTGTCCGTTTTGAGACCTAAGCACACACCTGAAATGAACAGCTAACTCCAGTAAGGTCTACAGTCAAATGAGTTTCTCCCAGACAATCCCCCCAGGGCTTAATGAACAGTAAAATCTTGTTTGTGCTGAGTTCTGTACAAGCCCAAGAAGGGAGTGATGTGTTGTTAGTTACGTGCCTGTCCTTGTTCTCCACAGGAGATGCCTGTCTGGCAGGAGCACTTTTCTCAGCCAAGGACCCCTTTATCACCAGTTGGCCTCCCAAGCCTCGAGCTTGGTGATGACAGATGATGATATGCAGGTGTCCCAAAGGCTTGGACATCCAGTTCACCTTCTTCTTCATCCCCTGGAGCTCTTTTCCGTGTTAACTGATGTCTCTGCCCACCCATGTGCTATCAGTATAGTGATAATCTGTTGCTGTTCTCCAGTAACATATCACAGATGCTGGGATGCTACACAGAAGCCAGCTGAAGCCTCTGTACCCTGATGCCCCTCTCAGGATTCTGCCATCTCCATGTTTTGAGCATTTTGGGGCAGGTGGCATTTCTTTTTCTCCCAGCCCTGTCCTCTGTGCTGTTGGTTGGGAGTATTTGCTTCTTTTCCCAACCACCTGTGAATTCTGTGAGTGGATGGTGGGGCTGGGAGAAAACCAGCAGAGGAAAGTGTTCATCTGGAAACAAAGCCCCCCACCCACATACGCTTCCCAAACCTGGCATGTCTCTGCCTGTCAAAGGGAAATTCACAGAGACAGATTTAATACATCAAAAATAAACAAACCAGTGCCAAGCTTTAAGCTTGGTTGTCACAGCTATGAATAGCAGCCAGCCAATTTGAGGACTTTGGGTTTGTGTGCATGATGGGTTCCTAGCACAAGGACAGACGGTCAGGTTAAGCCCAGCCCAAATGAAAGCAAACACTCCTTCTTGGATATTCAAAAAGTAGGCACAGGGATGCCAGAGAGCTTGGCACCTTGCAAGGCACTGGGAGGTAAGGAGGTAACAGCGTGTTATGGTCAGAACCACTGCATTCTGGCATAACAAAGCTAATGGTGTGACTTTTGGACTTTTCTTCTCTGGCCAACACCTAGTTTCACTAAACCAGTTCCGGGATTCACAGACCAAGCAAAAGTGTATTTGTGAACAGGGTCCTCATGGTGAGGCAAAAAATCCATTCCCTTGTGTTGCAACATGTTGCTTCACCACCTCTGGGAAGAAGGGTGTCTGGTGGATTCTCATTCCCAGTTTGCCTGTGATATTTCTAGAAGAGAGTGCCTGGAGCACGTGCATTGTGGCAGGCACCTTCCCTCAGGAGCAGCAGGGTTGTGCTTGGGACAACAATGCCTCTAGTGTAAGGGATAGGCAAACAGAGAAATAAACTCATAGCCAGAGTCCAAAGGCCACCCCTCACAAAAAAAAAAAAAGATGGGAAGTGAGAAGGGAGAGGGGTGCAGGTACACTCTGTTCCATCCTTAGAGTCTGTGAGGGTCTGCGTAGTTGTTTGCACCCATGAAAGTCTCCATGCAGAAAAGAGAAGGCAGAAAGGCAGGAGAGAGGTTTTGGATACTGAGGACAGCCCTGCTGTGTTTCTCAGGGTACCCTGTTCCTGTTTGCTTCTCTCAGGGAGGACAGCATCTTTCCAGAGTGCTTTGTATCTCTCTGCAGTAGTGGTCATTAGCAGATCACCAAGGATTCACTGTTTCAGTACTAGGGAATTGCAAGGTGAAATAGCTGGAAGATTCATTAGCTGTGGCAACATCAGACATCCAAATGACAGAACAGGTATACGGAAAGTGATAACTTTTTAAAGATGCCATGATACAAGCATCACTGTTTCAGTTATAACATCAGAAATGCCCCGAATCTTTTTGCAATGAGCAGTCCCTTCCTGTCTACTGTGCTGATGCATTGCCAAAGCTCTTGCCAAAGTTAAATGTACCAGGCAGTGGATCATTCATAGGTTTCCATAGATCTTCTAAAATTCTCTGTATGTACAGATATTCTTTGAAAGACTGTCACTTCAACTTTGATAGTCACAGGGAGATGGAGAGTGAAGAGAAGGTCCGGCCATGTGGATATCTGAGAAGGTCTGGCTAGGGATATCTGGATCCGGCAGATCCAGGTTCACTTTCCAGTTCTGCCCACAGGCTTCCTTTGTTATCTGGTGTAAGTTATTGTCTGTCTCTTCTGCATTTCAGCCAAATAATAAAAGTAATTGGCCAAGGAAAATAAAATGGGAAGTCATGAAATAGCCTAGGGTCAACACCCACACAGAATTCCAAAATGCCAAAGAATACTTAAAGCACAGCAGATTTATACTGCAAATATCCATGTCTGTATTTTAAAAAGCAATCTTTTGGGCATACAGCCCTGTATTACTCATGGATAAGAAAACAGATGAAGATTTTTTCTTGGGGTGATTATTCTGTTGGTTCCAGTCATTAATATCAACAACAGCAGGAAAATTGCAAGAGCCCGTCCTACTCCCTTGATAGCTGAGTCGCAAACCCAGGGACTTGACATTTCTCTGCAGTTTCCCACACACTGAGGAACAAGAAGTGAACTGCACCTATGTCTTCTGGTCCTGTGGAAGTAGTGATTAGTTATCCCAATCCAGTGCAAGAAATTACAGAAAGTGATACAACCAATCACTCAGGTGATAGATGAAGTAATGCTGATGGTGCAGACGCCACATAAACCATACAGCCTGATTCACCAAAGACTCCCTCACATGGTGGAGGGACAGGTATTTCAGCACAGCCTGCTGAACCTCTGAAGCATGGGACTTCCCTAGTTCTGTGCTCACCTCATGAGTTCAGGCTGTGAGGTAGATAGGCCTGGCTTTTCATCCTGCACATGGAACATGGGAGGCTCCAGGGCTGCTGTGGAGCATAGATTTAAGGGCTTGAGCTCAGGTGAGGATGTGGGGAGGAGGACACCGTGCTGCTCTGCAGCCATGGTAAGAAAGCAAGCAAACACTTTCATACCCAGAGGCTTGGTGCAAGAAGGCAGGCAGTAATTCAAGAGCCTTTCCTCTCAGCTGGAGAAATGTGCTGCTCTGCAGCTCAGGGGAACAGCCTGCCTGCCTAGATTTTTAGATATATTAGCAGTGAAGAGAGAAATTCAAAGAAGAGAACAAGTACTTTCTTCTTCATTGCACATCTGTGGCTTTGCAGGTTTTTCCACTGGAGTTTTCTTAGTGACTGAGCCAAAGTGGCTCACAGAGGAACTTGATTCACAGCCCCAGAAAAAAACCCTACTATGTTCTCCTCCCCATCATTATCAGCTCCCTGTGGTATCCACCCAGCACCTTCTACACTGACCCTTGCCTGTCCCTGACAGCATCACCCTCTGGTCAAGTCCCTTCCTCCTCCCACACCAACCTCTGGCTTTTCGCTGTCCTGCTCCTTCATGCTTCTGCAAACCACTTCCCCAGCTGCATCCTTCAGACAATATTTCCCCCTCCAGTGTCAACTGCCCCCGCCTCCTTGTCAGCCCATGGGCTGCTGTTAGTGGTGCTGAGGGGCAGTGTCCTGTGTAGAGGTGCGGAGTGATTAAGCCCTGTGGTCTGTCCACCTGCCAGGGAGGGTTTTCTTCTGGTGTCACTCCCTGGATTTGTTGGTCCAGATTCCTTTTGGACAAGCAGAGGTGTCAGCCTGCTATGCCCTTCCTCCTTTTATTATAAAGAGGATAGCAGTACTTACCGTAACTGAAATCTTCACTCTTCCTCCTCCAATCTCCAGGCCACCCCATGCTCAGAAAGCAGAGTCATCTCCTCTCCTTCAGGTTATTCTGGCCCTTCTCCTGCTGACTAGACTCCCAGCAGCTCAGAAGCCACTCATGACCAGACACAGCACTCTACAACATGCTTTAGGTGCAGACATGTTTGGATTGAACTTCTAGGTTCTACCTGGATTGGAATTAAACCTACAGAGATTTAATTCTCCTGCATTCAGCAATATTTAGACTTTGGTTTGGGCCTATGCTACAAAAAAAAGGGAGGAAACAAATTCTGTGCTCAAAGACAGGAGTGAACAGAGACAGTGACTCTAACAACTGAAACTGCAGATATCATAGAATCACAGAATTATTAAGGTTGGAAAAGATCTCTAAGATCACTTATCCCAACCATCAGCCCATCCCCACCATGCCCACTGACCGTGTCCCTCAGTGCCACATCCACACGGTTCTGGAACACCTCCAGGGATGGTGACTGCACCACCTCCCTGGGCAGCCTGTGCTGCTGCTGCACTGCTCTTTCTGAGGAGAAATTCTTCCTCATATCCAACCTGAACCTCCTCTGGTGCAACTTGAGGTCAACCGCTTTTGTCCTATTGCTACACCTGGGAGAAGAGGCTGAACCCCACCTTGCTGAAACCTGTGTTCAGGTCATTGCAGAGAGCGATAAGGTTTCCCTGAGCTTCCTCTTCTCCAGTCAACAGCCAGCTGTTGACTAATACCCCCATACGATACTGAATTTCCCCTTTTACCATCCTTGCTCAAGCTGATGAAAGCTTTACAGTGAGTGGGGAAATATCCCACCAAAGATCAGGACACATTGAGGAGAGGGCTGTAGTAAGTGTCTGAGATAGCTGAGCAGTACCATGAGGACTTGGCTTATCCCCAAGCAGGCTATGTGGGTATTGTTCATTGGACCCTGTCTTCAACTCTAAGAGACATTCATTTATTTCATACTAAAGAGTTCGGGTGGAGAAAACACAAAAATGTCAGTCCCCCCACTGAACCTCCAGGCATTTTCAATGTTCTGCTCCTGGAGGCCCAAATCCTTTCTCAGAAAGGATGAATGTGAAGTTGCGTCATGGTGCAACCCAATCCCCATTCCCTGGGGTAAAGACAGCAGTCTCAAATGCTGACAAAGCCCAGATTTGCTGCTGGGCAGACTCAGCTGCTAGCTTAAATATTCACAGATTCTTTGGGTTCAGGCATTGCTGCAAAGCAGGGGCTTTCACACAGTGTCCTGCCCTATGTCGATTTGCATCTAGCTCTTCCTCCTCCTGAAAGCTGGCCTTGTATCCTCAAGCAGCTCCAAACATCTGGCCTACATACGTCACAAACTCAAGTCAGGGATAATACAGCTGGGGCCCAAACCCAAAATAAAACAACAAACAGAGTTTGTCCCTCCATGAGATTCTGCCTCTGTTTATTTCCTTAGATGCACCATTGCAGTGACTAAACCCACCACTAAAGCTGCGCTGTAGAAGCTTCAGAGCATGGGGAATAAGGCAGACCAAGACCCCTGGCTCCATTACCACCACTTTGCAAGTCCTCCTAGTAAATACAGGCTTTTCCTGCAGTTGTTGTGGATCCCACGATTATTGGTTTTGGGCTGAGCTCAGGAAGGTGCAGAAGGAATGAACCTCCCTGCTCACCGTGTACACAGAGAAAATCCCAAAAAGCTGTTCCTATAATTATCTGTGTACAGAGTGAACAGGGTCACTGGGGATGTTGCTTTTGCTCCAGGGCTTGTTTGCAGAACCACGGCTCCATTCACATCCTGTTTGTTTCCCTCTGGCCCTGAGGAAAAGTCACGTTGCTGTGCCCAGGTTCTGCAGTTGTCATGTCCATACAGGGCCAAGACATAAACCTCAGACACCCGTGCAGCAGGCTGGTTACCCACACACTGTTTGGTTTGTACCACATAGGTGCGTGACACTGGGAACATCCACAATGTCATGGCTCCTCAACACGTCTCTGTGGAAGACCTTTAAGGGCTGAGGGCAGGTGCCTCCACTTTTACCAGCCTGAAGAAATGTACAGCACATAATGCCCCAAACTCACCTCTTCACTGACGTCTTCATTGTAATTATCTGTCTGCATCCAGATACCAACAGTTTCCATAAGCTATATGCCAACCAGAGGTTAGGGAGCACTCAACTTTGACAAGAAAAGAACTGAACAAGGGAACTGACAAGGGAAGAACTTTTCTTCTCCAAAAGAGTGGTGCAGCAGTGGCACAGGCTGCCCAGGGAGATGGTGGAGTCACCATCACTGACAGTGTTCAAGAACCATGTGAATGTGGCACTGAGGGACATGGTTAGTGAGCATGGTGGGGATGGGCTGGTTACTGGAGATTATCCTAGAGGTCTTTCCAATCTTAATGACTCTGTGATTCTGTGTTGATTCTGCAACTACAGAGTTCTGACACCCCATGTTGCTCACCCCCCTGCCTCTGAAGAGAGAGCTCTCTGTGCAAGGAGACATTTCGTCAGCTTTGCCAACACAAGGCACATTCCAGAATATTGTTTTGGTCATCTCGCTTTCCCCTGGAAATGGGCATCAATACTGATTCCCTAAATGACTTTTACAGCAACAGTCTTGCTTTATGTAAGTGGAGAAGAAGGGAGGTCAGAGCACAACAGCAGGTAAATCTGGCTGCGTAAGTGACAGAGCCTCAGGCTGATAAGAGACATCAGCCAGATTCACATGGAGGAGGCAAGAACTAATGCATGGTTAACACCTGCCTCTCTGTTGTACACAGATCCTTCTTGCTGTGCCCTTCACTGTGGTGGTTAGCAGTTTCTTTGCATCCCCTTCAGCTCTTCACCTATCCCTCTGAAGTGGGCATCTGTGTTTGCTTCATTCACAAGTACAACTCCTTTCTATTCCCAGTTTTTTGCCTTGGGCCGATCTCTGAAAAATGTTGAGGTTTCTCAGCTTTACGCCTCTTAGTCTCCCTGTCTCAAGCCAAGTCTCTCAAGCCCCAAGAGACAATGCAGTCACTGTTTGACAGGAGCATCCATACTCCATGCCAAAGGATGCAGAGCCAACTATGAGGAAAGGCCACTGCATGCATCTAATACAGCAGAACAGAGATGGCTCAGACCCCTTGCCTGCAAAGTCCCCATCCTCTGTGTGCCAGCAGTGAGACCTCAGACATCTGAGGTCAATAAACTGACAACAGCCTCTCCTTCTAATGCACTGTGGAAATAGTCCCTACCTTGCAATGCAATTTTCTACTGCCATTCTGCCACAGCTTCCATTCCTTAATCTGCATCTCGGGCTTACTCATTTTTGCTGCACCAGCTCACATTTGCTGTAAAAAGCGCTGTTCTGATCCCAGACCCTCACAGAAATCTCTTATCCTCGTGGACTTGTGGGTCACGTGTCTAGTTCCATGGGAAATGACTCTTAGCAACTAATCTGTCTGCTTAGATTTTGCAAGCCTGTTCATTCAGCAACGCACAGGCTTTGTCCTTAAGTGACAAACATGGGGAGTGGGAAATCACATGCTTCCATAAAAATTCAGGATATTCACTTTCTGCTTTATTTAGTACCATATGTGACATTAAACAACCAATCTGTTCCTAGTGTCACAATAGGTTGACTGAACCTGCTGGATCCCAGCATGGCACCAAAAGCAAAGAGAACATGGGAGGCATTATGAGAGAAACAGATCTGTCAGTCTTTCTGGGAGCTACAAGGTATATCTCTGATGTTGCGATTTTGTTATATTGCCCGTTGCTTCATCAGAGGTTATGTGGAAGCACACTGTGTACAGCAATACCAGAGCACCTGGAAAAATAAGAAAGAGAGCTGGAGCCAGCAAATCAGAAGAGAGAAGTGATTCCTAGAGAGGACAGGCAGCAAATATGTGCATGGCATGGAGATGGGAATCTGTGACTGACTTGGCCCCTTAATCCTATTATACCAAGAATTCCTGAGCTGTGAAGCTAAGTGAACTCTTTATACACCAAGAGCAGATGGCTCTGGGCACAGTCATCATGTTTGTTGAGAAAGAGTTAGAGTTCCTCATTGAAGGCCTTCTCCTCTGGCTTGTCTTCTTCCTAAAACACAGTAAAGGCATGAAATCAACTTTGACATCACTCAGTTTCTCAGCACAGTGATAAAAGGAAACAAGCAAATTTAAATGTCTCCCTCTGTTCTCCATGGCACTGCCCTGCCTATTCTATTTCAATTGTACAACACAGGGTTCTGATGCACAAACCTTCTGTGTTACAGGAAGTTGAGGTTTGACAAAGAGAGAACACTAGCACTGAATGAACATGGAGATTAAACTGTCCCTCTCCTTCCAGAGACCTCCAGCAGAGTCCTTGTCTGTACACCTCATCTCTGTGGCCTTCTTTTCATCCCTGCCATTGATCACTGTCTCTCTGATCCTCTCCTGACTGCTGACAACCACCATGACCATACTCAGTGTCCAAAAGCATCCTCCATCTAACCTCCCAGCTGCTGCTCCCAGAAAATAGATGCTTCCTTTGAGACCTTCATACAAAAGTCAATGAATTCTTCTTGCTGTAGACCGAGACGACAGAGGTCAGTGAACAAAGACGTTCTGGAAACACATCCATATCTGCTCTGTTCAAGATCTAATGTTTTTTCTGATATTCAGGTGAAAATGAAAATGAGGAGGAGGTAGCAGATAGGGAATGTGTTAAGGAGCTGAAGTTATTTCCTTAAGAGCCTCGTGAGAAACAGCATCTTTCTATGAGACCCTAGCATCCTATAGCCTACTCAGAAATGCTCTCTTACCTTTTGCTTTTTTTGTAAGAAAGCGTTACAGAAGTCCTTCACACGTTCAATGGAGACTTCATCCAGAGGCAACACATCGTGTTTCTCATCTGGTGTGTGGAATATAGCCAGAGCTGGCAGCTGGGACTTCTTCAGTTTGAAGTATGCCATCACTTGCTCATTGCTTTTCAAGTTAATGTCTACCAGGACAAAGAGAATCTGTGATATAAATAGGAGACAAAATGTGAGCAAAGCAGAGACTGAGAGAACAGATCTTCAAACAGTCATCATAGACAGATAAACAGTAATATTTTTTTGAATTAGAGAAAACCTAACATGCTCTGTTATAACAACACTTTCCTCTGTCACTATCTAACTGCTCCATGCAGAGCATTTTTCCGTATTTTATCAAATCCAAATTTACAATACAACTCCAACTGTCTGCTTATCCCTTCTTTAAAAATATATCCACAGTATGTTACAACGGCAGTCTCCTATTCTGTTCACTTAACAGATGAAGAACAAAGATGTCTTTTAACCCAAAGGCACATGTAGAAGAAGCTGATTCCTCTACTTGCATGCTATCAGGATAAGATGGTTAGATTTATGCAAGAGCCAGGGTGGCATGGCAAAATGGTATTTTGGTGTGTGGAAGATCAAACACAACTGCAAGAACATGGGAGGGAAGAATAGGACAGCATAAACTGTCAAGGATAAGAACATGAGAGTGCAAAACACAAAGGATGAATTTAGGTCAGCTGGAGTGACTAGAAATGAAGATGCAGTAATTTGGGAAATGAGAATTGTTGGCATTACACCACTGCCCCCACAGCCAAGTGTAACGGAGAGTTGTTTAGACTTGGGGAGAGATGCCCTGGTGAGAACAGCATACATTTTTCTGGACTCCCAAGTAGTCTTGGAGATCAAGACAAAGCCAAGGATCATAATACTGCTAGGATGATTTGACAGCCTATTTATCCCATTTCAAGAGTAAATTGCAACTGATATTTTACAGGTTGCAGTAGGAATTGGTAGAAGATTAAAATTCTAGAATCTAAAACGTTATCAATAAGGTGCTCATCTATATAAAAAAAAGCTTTGTTAAATTGTCTGTTAATAATAAATACAAATATTACGTATACATCTGATAAAGTAAATACAGCAGTTGAACAATTCAATCAATGATCTGATTAAATAGAATCCTACAGCAGATGACATCCAAGTCAAAGAAACCAGCTAGTATGTGTTATTTTATCTTCTCTTTGAGCTGTGCAGTCTATAGGGCCTAGTATATTAAATGTGCCTACAGACATGGGTACAACTCAATTTATACAAGAAATAGAGGCATTTACAAAAATAACATTAATGTGACGTGAAGATGATGTGCTCAGTTCCCAGGCTGTGACTCATCTTTTTCCTTCTTTTCAATCAAGAACACTCAAGCTAGTTCAAAACTGTTTGATTCTTTAAAAACGATCTTGGTAAATTTTTACTTTTTACTTTTACAACTTTTTACACAGGTGAAAGAATATGGGGAAACTATTTTAAAATAGAGGAGGAGAGATTTAGAATAGATATTGGGGGAAGTTTTTCACTGAGAGGGCGATGAGGCGCTGTCACAGGCTGCCCAGAGAGCTGTGGGTGCCCCATCCCTGGAGTCATTCAAGGGCAGGTTGGATGGGGCTCTGAGCATCCTGAGCTGGTGGGTGGCAGCCCTGTCCAAGGCAGGGGTTGGAGCTGATAATCTTTGAGGTCCCTTCCAACCCAAACCATTCTATGATTCAATAATCTCGTATTTTTAATTAAAATTATGTTCTTAAAAACAAAACAAACAAACAAAAATATATGCATGTATGGAAACTTCTCTAGGCAATGGCCTATAGGAAGAATAAGTAGGCTGATGTAAGCCTAACTGCAGTTAATCATTGTGATAAACAGCAACAGTTTCACTGGATATAACAGATGGACTTGCAATGTCTCTTCCAAGAGTTAACTATGTCCCAGAGGCAACAACTAATGAGCAGGCAGGTTGTGGTTCAGAATGCTAAGTTCAGAATGCTAAGTTCATCCTTTTGCAGGATAAAACATCAAACCAGAGCTCTCTGGTTTGGTCATCATAAATCCAAGGGTCATAGATCTAAGGATCTATCTAAGAGCTGAACCCCAAGTTCTGAGTTGGAGTGGAAGGAACTGGAACAAGCCTTGTGTTTTAGGGCTCTCCTTCTAACATGCAAACTGGAATAGGCTAGTGTTGGATGGGAGCACTTTCAGAGGGATGGTACAGGAGGTGGTATCATATTCTTCACCAATTTGTTCATCAAGTTTTGGTTTTCCCTATGGAATATTCACTAGACAACAGCATTTTCTTAAATCAAATGTTAAACAAGAATTTAATTTGATAAAGACTTTGGAATACTAAGTTTGTTAATTTTTTATTTCTTTGTTATGCAAAAGTTCCTCCAGCTTTAAAACAGATGAGCAGCATTTTAAACACTGATATAAATGTAAGTCAACATTCTTCCCTTTAGCCTTTGTTAAAAATCCTCAAACTAAGAAACTATGAGCATGAAGAACATAGTAAAAAATAAAAGAGTAAAAAGTTTGAGGATTAGAATTCTTGTTTTCTTCCTTGCATAAAAAAAAAAAAACAGTTAAAACAGAAAACTCAACTAGAACAACTGTTAACATCATCCACAGTTCTTGCATTGGATATCTCCAGTGACACACATGGAGCTCACACAGCTGCAGGCTGCCAAAATACAGCACTGGGTGCACTGGTCTCCAAGTGACAGCTGTGGGGCAGTCTGTAGGGTGAACTTATGCTGAGGCCACGAGCACTGGAAGCCTGGTCTCTGAAGCAGCAAGAAACCAAGCAGATTTTTGAGCACGGATGTGTCCATGATAGATCCCACCTGGTGGAACTGGCATTTTCTCATCAGGAATTTGTTTTACTTAGAGATTCCCAGCCAGCTGTAATCATAAAGAATAAATGTGGTAACCATGGAAAATCCTACTGACCATGAAACAATTCACTTTGCCTAACTTCTGACATCTAAATCTTGGTCTGGTCTCTGGCAGTTATCTAGGATGAATTCTTCAACAAATGTTGACAGGCACTTCTATTACATGTATTTTAGAAGGGAATTAAGGATTGTTCTCCACTGCCAGTGCTGAAATGAGCCTAAAGCCTTTGCTCAGACTACTTACTAAAGCTATAACTCACGAAAACAAATTCCATTTACAGTGCCAACTCTCATATCACTAGTAGAAACTAGGTAGTTTCATCCAAAACAGAAAGTTTGTTTTCTGTTTTAAACTATTCTCTGCAATAGCTGTTTTTTTTTTTCCCCGTCAAAAACAATTTTCTATGAATTTGTTTCAACTTGTATCAATCCCCTTGTGTGTGTATGTGTGTTTAAAGACCTGCTAGTAGAGACAGTGAACGAGCTATTGCAGCTATTGCATGCATGAGAACTCCCAAAACAAACTACCTAGACATGATGTTCTGAGAAAACAGTACACCGTGCAATATTATCTGTGCAATGTTATCCACATTGAGTTCTTTCAAAGATTTTTTTACATGGTGTTGTCTTAGTGTCTTGACAACTTGATTCCTAGCCTGGTGCTTTTAGAACATGAAGTTCCCGGTAAATGCTAAGATATGGAATGATGGCATTGTTCAAGGAGTTCAGTGAAATTGAACATAGTACTGCAATGGTGGAAACCAATTTCATGTTTCTTAGTTTCTTCTCCAAAGAAGACCAACAGCAAGGATGATCAAGCCTTGTATCCAGTGTTTGACCTTGAGCTTTATGGAGCTGTTATCTTCATTCTTTGAGGAGGCTGTCTAAGCAAAAATATCAACTTCTGAAGTCTGAGTCATTTCTTTCATAGTTTACTTAGTAAATCAAAGCAAAAAAAATGAAAATATTAGTCACAAACCAAAAAAAAAAAAAAAAGCTATATAAACAACTTCAGATATCCGTCTAGTGACAGACATTCCATATTTGCATGTTTTCCTGTTTATGACTAACTCTAACGATAATCTCTCTCAGCTTTGGAGACATCCGTATCTGCCAATCAAAATAAAAACTGTATAAATTACTGTCTTCAAGAAAAAGGACACTGTCCTTTCCTTTTCATAGAAGAACTCTTGAAGGTCTTTCAGCAGTTTCTCAGAACTAATTTCTAAATGGCCCTACATATAAACTAAAAGGGGCTTTGTGAACGTCACTACACATATCATTTTAACATTATGAACCATGTTATATCAGTCGTAGCAGAAACTGCTTTTATTATTCCCAGAATCACCTTATTGAAACGTCTACAAACACTCCTGAGCTACACCAAATGTCATTGTCATGTTGTACTCCGATACTACAGAAAGAAAACTGAAGATGCTTATGTTAGTTTGGCTCACTAACACTAATTCTGACATTTCCTTTCCAGTGGAAAGCTTGGATTTTTGGCAGTACTTTTCCAAATGAGTACATATTTGATTGCTGTGGGACCCTTCTAAGGACACTGGTGGGTTCCTGCAGCTGTAGCACTGAGTTCTGTCTGTTCATTGTTACTCACCCGCAATTGTTTCTCAAGATTTGCTAGAAAGTACCACATATCTTATTATTATTGTCAGCTCTTGGTTACTTAGCATCATCTAACATTTGTGTTTTCCTCTCCAGCATTTTATAGCCCCCAGATTGCACTATCAAATCTAGAAGAATCTTTAGATGAAAACCTGAGATTTGTCTCAGGTAGAGATGAAAATATCATAAAACAAAGAGGAAGGGATCATAACTCAGGAAGTGCCAGGTGAATCACCTCCTCATTATCTATTTTCTTCACTTTTTGGGTCAACAGCATTTTCTCTTCTCTCCGTAAGTCCACACAACAGGTTGTATTCTTTCTCCAAGTGGTAAAGACAAGGACAAGGACTCCTTTTCCCTCAGACCTCAGCAGAGATGAGTGAAAGAATTGGCACCTCAAATCCTGCTTGAGAACCTTCTCAAGACTACATCAGTGTTCTGTGCTGTCACTGAAGAGCAGGTGGGACACACACCATGTCCCCATTCTTACAGCACTCTGCAAGCTCTATGCAGTGGTACATGCTCAGAGGGAGCCTGAAAACCTCCTTACTGCACAGCAATGATTGTAAACTCAAATCAATGATTGCAAACTCAAACTGCAGCACAAATAAGTCCTAGTCCTAGTCTTTTTTTACTGCTTTGTAAGAAGGCAGCCTGAATCATAATTTGCTTCTCAGAATGCTCATCCCATGGGAAATACAACCTACTAGATTCTCAATCCTTCCATCTAGGTGTATAGCAGTACCACCACAGTAAAGTGCAAATAATTAGCCAAACCCCTACACCTTTTAGCTCTGTATTTTATTTTTTGCAAACTTCCTCTAGGCTGATTCAGGGAGAAATTTGCCTGCATGAATTAAAAAAAAAAAAGTTAGATTTGGATAGCTGGTAATTCATTAATTATCTGGACTGCAGTATGACTTTTTTATCCAATGCTTAGTGAAGTAGTTCTAGGAAAATCATTCCCCTTCACTCAGATCAAAGCATGAGTGGAAAACGGGCTGCAGCTGCATCAGCAAAGGACAGTGATGCTTAACAGTATCGCTGCTGATGAACAGAGATAATGGAGCCACTGTAACAAATATCTCACATGACAACTGGACTTTTTCAGATTGTTTTCTTTTATCAGCAAGTATCAATCAAAACAAAACACTTTTTAAGAGACCTTTGACTTTCACGCATGGTTTCTGCCCGCTCTCTTGCCAATGGACGGTAGAAATGGCAAGATCCATGGAAGTCCTGTCATAAACAAATCTCGAGACATTTGAGGGTGTGTGGTCCTGAGGAGGCCTTTCCAACTGAAGATGAGAATATACTTGAATTTTAATCTTCTCCTTCAGTACAGCAAACAGATCATGCAGATATTCTTGTTCTCAAACCCCAACTCTTTCCAACTCCACATTTCTCCCAGGAAGATCCCTTCCACTGCCACTCATCTCAGCCTTCTCTGATGCTTTGATCTCCTGTCCTAAATGCCTGCCTGTTGCTTCCAATCCCTTTTTGCTTGCCAGTTCCTTTCTGTGTTCTCTGGACCAAAATCCCCTGTAATCCAGCTGCGGGCATAGAATTGGCCATGTGAAGATTTACTGCTTGGAGAGCTCTGTCCACACAGGGATGGGAATTGGAGGAAATTTCTCTGAAAGATCCCATCTACCGCACCATCTTGCTGTGGGAAATCAGAAAAACCCATCCTCAATTCCTTTAAAATAGCCACTTCCTCAGGAACCAACCAGAAGGCTAAGTGTTAAGAAGAACTGCAACACTAATTTCTATCTGGTCACTTATATAATGTTCTTTGGCATCTCACAAGCTGTATGTACAAGATCACCTCTCATAACAGTGGAATGTGACCATTGCTGGGCGGAAGTGCAACAGCTGTTTGTCATCTCCCAGTGGAAGAGAATAGAATTGGCCTAGAAGCAAGGAAGTACACAATGTCCCACTGAGAGAGTGGGGAAGCGGGATACAAAGGTTATTCCCCCTTGGAGATAAACTGGCAAAAGGTGTACAGATACAACTTGTCCATTTAATTATCCAGATAATCATCTTTTCTTCCCATTTGGTCATTGCTCCCCTAATAGTAGCACAGAACAGGACATGATGCCTTCTATTTCCATGGAAATAATCACTGTCTTTCTTTTTTGCTCTCCCACGACTCTCCTCTTTGGACTTACCTTATCCTCAAAGAGCTCCGCTGCTTCACGATATCTGCGCATTTGCTCAGGGTGCTCTGGGGACTTCTTGTCTGTGAACAGGAGGAGGTGGAGCTGGAGAGAACTGTGCAGCACACCTACTGCTGTCTGCCAAAAACATGACCACCACAAACAGAGAGAGAAACACACAAAGAGACATTCAATGCATATCGGATGCACTGCCAGAAGAGCATCAACTCCTATGCCTAAGCTGAGACTTCCTTGAGAATCAGTCCAATAAGCAGGACAAGCTCTTTTACAGCAGGAGGCATCTAATCTGGATTCTTTGTGGAAGCACTTAACCTCTTGGTTTCACTTATTTCTGAGCCAAGAGTCTGCAGCTCACAAGGGCTCCTCACTGCCCTTGGGATGGCCAGTGACCAGGTAGGGAGACTGTCTGCTCAGAGCAAGCTGATGTCTGGAATGGCAAGGAATTGGAGAGGGAAGGTTTGAAAACAATATAATAAGAGGAGACTCAGGGGAGACTTTATCACACTCTGCAATGACCAGAAAGGAGATGGTAACGAAGCTGGGGTCGGCCTCATGGCCTCAAGTTGCACAAGCGGGGGTTCAGCTTGGATATTAGGAAAAAATTCTCCAAAAGAGCGGTCAGGCACTGGAACGAGCTGTCCAGGGGGTGGTGGAATCAATGTCCCTGGAAGTTTTCAAGAAACATGTAGCTGTGGAACTGAGGAACATAGTGGACAATGTTGGTGGAAGGTGAATGGTTGGGCTAGATGATCAAAGATGTCTTTTCCAGACTTATGGATTCTGATTGTGTGATTCCATGGTAATGATGCCCTGAATTGCTGAGATCCAGCACCTGGCTGAACTGAGAACAAGCAAGTGGGAAGGGTTTATGATGCTGAGTTTGGTGTGCCATCTTATTTCCTTTCCTCAGCATTGCACTGTGTTTTGGATGAGGCTGAGCCCAAAGCTCCATTTCAGCAACCTAAGGGGCTGGGCAGTCCAAAATGCTTTGGGTTAAGACTACCTCTGCAGTGGGGAGAGGACTGCAGCAGGCTGTGCCTGGGCAAGGGCTGAGCAGGCCACATACAATTGCCATTTTTGAGAAGCAGGGACTGGCAGTGTCCAGAAAGCCCATGTGCAACCTCCGGGTATTCACTGCTCCTCATCCCACCTCTCCTCCCACCTGCTCCCCAGGCAAATCGCCTCTCCCTCAAACCAAACAGGAGTGGGGCTGTGCTCCAGCTGACCTGCTGCATCCCCACACGCAGCCAAAACCACACAGGCCATAGAGATCCATGCCAGCACTTCCCCAGAGGAGGAGAAAGTTTCCACACACTCCAGGAGTAACAGAGACAGGGTCAGAGAGTGCATGTCTGCGCCACAAAGCATCTTGTTTCTGGTGGCTGGGATTTTCTCCTTTGCATAATGCTTATCAGACTTTTCGTATCCCTTAACTTCTCTGTAGCATGCAGGTGGGGCAGGGCAGAGCAGAAGGAATGCAGAGTGTCAGAAGACCTCATGGAAAAGGCCAGAGCTGGAGATGAGGGTGAAGCCAGGCAGCACCAGAGCCATGGAGCTGTGGGGGCATGGCTGGAGCTGCAGTTCCCCTGACAGTGGCACACAAAGATATATCTGTCCACACAGACTTTCGCAAGAGATTTGCATAGCTTAGCATCACGGCTGGATTGCATCACACTCTCCTGGGAAGTACACAGGCTAAGTGTTGCATAAAAATGCCTGAAGTATGTGGGAGAAACAGTTAGGGCCCCGGGACAGGGAGAGAAACTCTTGGCAGCGCTTGATTTGATCTCTGTTATCCAAGCCTTTGCTGACCTGCAGCTTTCTTAGATACAAATAGCATATGCACTGGGAATAAATATTTGCAAAAAAAACAAAAAACAAAAAAAAAAACAAACCAACAAGTTATGTTAGCAGAGCTGGAAGAGTTTCAAGCCTTGGACTGCAGGAGGCACTGTTAATTGTGGCACCTTGGTAAGGCTCCAGAGTGTCAAGAGAAAAAGAAAAAAAGCAATAAAACACCACATGTACTGCAAGCCAGGATGGAAGGAATGGCTGAAAAGCTAAGGATCTCCAGGTCAGAAAGGCAGTCTGGGTGCTGAATGGGACACTGTGGAGCAGAAACTCACAGAGAGAGAGCTACAGTCTGATGAACTGCCAAGGGATGCAGTGAAGGCCACAAGGATTCAGAAGGCCAGGATTTTTATAAAGATAATAAGAACATCCCCTCTGTCACTTCTGGGCCGCTCTCAAAGAGTTGTCAGGACAGTGGGGCAAGATATAGCTTTTCTGTTCTAGGAAATGTTCTGTGATTTTGAAATGTTTTTCATATCCTTTCTCAGAAGGAAAAAAAAAAAAAAACTGTGTTTTAATTATTATTAAAAAAAATAAAATAAAAAAAAAAAGCAGAAAAAAGATTCTACAGTATTTCACTTCAGAAACAAAATGCTGCATTTCTAAAACAAAATGCTCTCCCAAAATAGCATGCTGAACCTGAACTGGGGAATGTGCCAGCCCTCTTAGCTGATGTTTGGCATCTGTTTGAAAAGATACAGCTTTGAAATTGGTCAGGCCATCCTCCTTTGATTATACTGAGCACGATCAGCATTGCTAGAGCTATTGAGAAGACACTGTTAGCAATGACAGTCTCAGCCTTGCAGTCAGCTGGTGTTATAAAATCTACTTGCTCCATAGCAAGCATCCCAGTGAACTGCCAGCATTTCAGGGGAGCCTGAATCCTTGGTCACCCTCTGTAGGCAGAAGGAGATGTGCCAAGTGCCAGACAGGAGGGTAAGCTAAAGAAGATGACCAGCATGGAAGCATTAAGTACAAAAAGAACATGAAACTATCAGAGATTGTCCAAAGGAGAACTACAAAGATGATGAAGGGTCTGGAGGACACGGCATATGAGGAGCAGCTGAAGTCCTCTGGTTTGCTCATCCAGAGCAGAGGAGCTGAGGGGAGGCCTGATGGCTGCAGCTCCTCACAGGGGCAGCGCTGAGCTCTGCTCAGTGTGACAGCGACAGGGCCCAGGGAACGGCATGGAGCTGCGTCAGGGGAGGGCAGCTGGGGGTGAGGGACAGGGTCTGCACCAGAGGGCGGTGGGCATGGAACGGGCTGCACAGAAGTGGCACTGCCCCAAGTGCTGGAGTTCAAGAAGCATCTGGACGGTGCTCTCAGGCATATGGTCTGATTTTCGGGTTGCCCTGTGTTGGAGCCAAGAGTTGGACTTGCACATCCTTACGGGTCTCTTCCAGATCAGGATATTCTATGACTCTATGATTCTATGATTCTATGATCCTATGTCTGTTTTTTTTTTTTTGTAGAGTTGACAAACAATGGGGTAAAGGATGGAGGGGATGGGAAAATTTTTGTTTGGGAAGTTTCCTACCAGTTTTTGAATATGATTTAAAATAGCCAGACATATATTAAGTCCATTTTTCTGGGTGATGAAGAAAAACCTGCTCCAAGGAGCAGGTCACTGGATTTCCATGTTTCTTGAGGTTTCTCAGCCACAGAGAGAGGATCCTGGCCGAGCAAGATCTGTAGGCATGGTACAGCATGACAAATGCCCCGGGGAAGAAGCAGCAGGAGTGGTAAGAAATGCAGTTCTTTGCCCACCAATGTCTCAAATCTACTGGGAGACCGGAGAAAGTGCCTTCTATCCTCTCTCCACCCCACCTGTCTAATCCAATGCAAGATCTGCTCCCACGTCATTCAGCAGCAGCAAAGATATGCACCGGCTTCCCCCAACTCCATCTACACCACTGTGGCAACCCCTGCACACATCGTCATGCATAAACACTTGAGCCAGAGGAGGCAGCTATGGAGGAGGCCAGGTGCTGGGGTGAGGGCAGTGAGGAGCTGCTAATTACCGTAGGGTTGTACTCTGTCACCAGGCGGAGCTCATTCATTCGAATGAAACGAGTCATCTTATCGGCATCGATTTCTTCTTTGTCCATGTCCATATCTATCCTTTCTTTGTCTGCCTGAAGACATGCAAAGATACCACAGGTCACAGCTGTCCCTCCCTTATTTCCTTCAGAGCTGCTGATGGCACTCACTCACGGGGACACCCACCCCCCAGGACACCATCTTTGTCTTCTTTCCAGAATAAAAACGCCATTTCTTGAGCCATTAGACCTACAGAGATCTGCATGCACTTCGGCATAAGGATCTTCCACCCTCCCTCAGTCTCCCAAGGACAAAGCAAAGTCATGGCACATCACTGAGAACAAGACGTTCTCGGTGATATGCTGAGGACAAGATGTCCTATCGTTATCTGCTCCTACTGCACTGGAGACAGGGAAGATTAGCCAATAAACTAATCTAGGAGTTGTGAGAAGCGATCATTAACATAGCCTAATTCCTTACATTGATTTTGGCTTTATATTCCTCTTTAAAATCTTCATCTGCTTATTCTATTTCTTCTACAAGTAATAAACATTGGCATGGACTGTATGGATTTCCTGGAAACATTGTGCAAGCAGGAAATCTCTCCAATAAAAAGAGGATTTTTTTCCAGAACAGCAGAAAAAAAATAAAAAATAAAAAATCAAGCACAGCACATTTTAGCTTTAGAGGAAAATCCATCCTGCCACACATCTTCCCACACTCACCCCCTCTCACCCCCAGTGTAATTTTATTGAGGTTTGCTTGACTTGGTAAACAGGAAAAAAAAAGAGCAGTCAAACATCAAATAAAGGCCAAACCAGCCAGCAGGGCATAGTTGCTCTATGGTACCATTGCAAGAGATGAATGAGTTGAGCCACGGGCGTGCTAGGCTGCAACAACCAGTGGGATCAAAGTTTGGGATTTGAAGACTTTTCATACTCGTGTTGAATGAGGCTCTTAGAGCTGAGGAAATGTCCACATGCACACCCCGGATTTTATCCTCTGCATCTGTACAACCTCTGAAAACACTTGTGTTAGTTTTTCCAGCAGAGTGCAGACATCTAACAAAATTTTTTGCTTTTCTGTGGTCATTAGCAACGTCTTTGATCTGGTAGGGGGCCATTGGGTCTGGTAACCCAAACGGGTGTTTTTCAGACAGTGCAGCATGATTTCTCTCACAGATTTGCCCCAGCATAAAGTGAAAGGGTGACTCTACTCTAGTGAATGGGATCAGGTTGGTGCAACACCTGAGCAGGTGAGATCAGAGAGACTTTGGGACCCAATCTAAGCACAGAAAACTTTCTCTTAACTTTAGTGAACTTCTGCAAACACCTGGTTTCCATCTAGGGGTAAAAATATCCTTGATGTGCTGTCAGCATTCAGGATCCCAAGAAAAAAAAAAAGGTTGAAAATAGTCTGCATCTAATAGTTGAAGCTCTGCCCAAAATGTCTTCATTACTCTTTGTAATTAGCTTATTTACTTCTGTTAGTTATGTCCTTCTAGATCTGTCAAGCTAGATTCTTCAATAGAATAAATTAGCTTTGCTCCACTGTACACAAAAACATTTCAGCAGTTGACAGCAGACCATCCTACTACTGTAATTACAAATTTCTAAGCATTATGTGTGTTTCACGCTATGCAAAAACAAGGAAGGATGAGTTTATGCCTCTGATTCACTGTCATCCTGGTCACCCATCTTTGTATTCTTCAAATGAATGTTTGATTCTAAGTTCCCATCTCAGTTCTTTTTACTTTTATTTCTTAGCTCTGACTCCTTACTCCTACACAGTGTTCAGAATAAAAGGAAAAGTAATGTGTCTGAATAACTTAAATTTCAGAAAAATAACTTAAATTTAAGAAAATTAGACAAAAGAATTGCCAACCTCATTTGAACCTAGCTAGTGTCTTTGTTTCTTGATTTTTTTTTCCTTATTAAATAAGAATTCAGCTGTAAAAATTGAACCGTGAACCATAGAACACAAATTTGAACAATCCAAACTTTCTTTTATCGAACACCATCCCAGTGCAGTATTCAATCCTCACTATCTGCCACAGAGTAAAAACAAAGGATCTTTTCAGTGTTTCTGGAAGAAAATCATCATGGCTAAGAACCAAAACTGAGGTGAGTGTTACTTCAAATCGCAATTGCAGCATTGCACCAGGGGAGATTCAAGTTGGATATTAAGAAACATTCTTCCTGGAAGACTGGTCATGCACTTGAATGGGCTGCCCAGGAGAGTGGTGGAGTCACCACTCCTGGAGGTGTTCAAGAAACGTTTAGATGTTGTACTATGGGGCATGATTTAGTGGGGACATATCAGTGGTAGGTGGGTGGTTGGACTGGAGGATCTTGGAGGTCTTTTCCAACCTTGGTGATTCTATGATTTTACTATCTGTGCATGGCAAATAGAAAGTTAAAGGAAAGGACTTGTCTACTTATTGCTCACTCTTAGATCATTCTCCTTGCACTATTTGGATTATACTGGTGGTAAACATGGTGCAGGCAAAAGATGAAAAAGAACAGGAACAAATGGGCTTTATGTAACCTTTGTGAAACTCAGATCTAGAACTTGACTAAGGCATCACATGCAGCTTCTGTAGCACACAGAACAACCAGCCAGTGTGCTTAGACCTCTTGTAACACTGCACTTTGTAGCTTTTTAGGATATCTTGCACTTCCTAAGGCCCCTCTCCTCTGAGGCACCTCTCTCCCCTGTTTTCAAGTGCAATCCCAGGAAACTGATATGCCTGCTCTTGGCTTTTGGTGGTATTCTTGCAGTAAGTACATGGCCCTTCAAAAACCCCTTCAAAATATCATCTTCTTATATTTCAGTAGGAATACCTTCAATTTCAGAACAAGATAACTATGGCTGCAGTCAAAATTAATTGAGTTTGCACAGCATCCATCCCTCAGAAACTGCAAAGTAGTACCTTGAGTGCTGTGTTTAGTTTTGTACCCCTGTACCCAAGGTTCAGGCGAGACCTTATTACTCTCTACAGTGATCTGAAAAGAGGGTGTAGCAAGATGGGAGTCACCCTTTTCTCCTGGGTAAGAGCAATAGGATGAGAGGTGATGACCTCAAGTTGTTCCAGAGGAGGCTCAGGTTGGAAAAAATTTCTTAGAATCACAGAATCACAGAACTGCAGGAGTTGGAAGGGACCTCAAGAAATCACTGAGTCCAACCCCCCTGCTAAAGGATGTCCCCTACGGTAAATCACACAAGTAGGCATCCAGACGGATCTTTAATATCTCCATAGAAGAAAACTCCACAATCTCTTTGGACAACCTATTCCAGTGGTCTGTCACCCTTACTATACAGAAGTTCTTCCACATGTCTTTGGAACTTACTATTGTCAAATTTTAGGCCATTACTCCATGTCCTATCACTATCAGCCACTGGTCATCTTTACCACAAGGGCACACTGCCCTTAATAGAGTGGTGCTGCAGTGGCACAGGCTGCCCAGGGAGGTGGTGGAATCACTGTCCCTGGAGGTATTCAAGAGCCATGTGGATGTGGCATTGAGGGACATGGTCAATGGGCACAGTGGGGATGGGCTGATGGTTGGACTAGGTGATCTTAGTGGTATTTTCCAACCATAATGATTCTGTGATTCTACAATTATGAATGGGCCCATGCCCAAAGAATAGCACATCAACCACAGTGTTAGACTTACGAGGGATCTACTGTTGGGGATTTCATTTGGTGGCACGGCATCTGTCGCTGCAGAGCCCTGCTCCGCCTCTGATGGAAAAATTGGGCATGCACGGAGCCAGCTTAGCCTGCCTGAAGTGAGCTTGGCAAGATGTGATTTCCTGCTGTGTTGATTCACTGTAACACTGCCGGGAGATGCCTTCCATGTGCCTCAGGAGCCTTTCCAAAGCCACGGGAACCCCATCCAAGTCACGCCGCACTCCATGCGAGCCACTCAGAACACAGCCCCCATTCATTGTAAAGAAGCTCGTTCCGAGCGCCCCGCCGCGCACGCACCCTGCGGAACAGCGTGACGGTGGCCGCCGCCACGCCGTAGTGCTCCCGCACCGCGGAGCTGCTGCTGAGCGCGAAGGGCACCTCTGGTATCCGCGCGGCCGCCAGGCGGAGCTGCGACACCTCGGGGCTCTCCGGCTCCTGCGGGCACAGGGAGAGAGGGCGGTCAGAGCGGCGCCCCGACGGCGTAAGGGCGACACCTACCGGCCGCCCCGGGAGCCGCCCGCGGGGCGCCTCGCTCCGCCATTTCCCGCAGCTGCGGGTGCGCGGCCTTCCTCTTCGTCTTCCTCCCGGCGCTGGGAGCCACGGGGCTGCAGCTGCCCCCTGTGCACCCTGCGGTGATGTGAAGCCCTGGAGCTCTCAGAAAGGAGGCGAGAAAGTCAGAACCCAGGTGTAACCCTTACATACGTACACGTATGCATTATACGCATGCTATATGCATTATATACATAGATCATTTTTAAGAGAGTCTCTTGATTCTGGAGTCCAGGGGGCTGTTAAACCTGTTAAATACCTCGGGCTTACCACATCTAGTGAGAGCATTAGCTCCAGCCTGAGGCTGCATTAACGCATGCCTTCTTATTCCCATTCCTAACTTCTCTGCTGAGGGATGTATTTTTGATACTTTTTAGATTCAAATTCTCCAGACACAGTCTCTGCTTGGAAGCTGTTTTGTTTTTCTTTTCGTTTTGAACTGTCAGCTCAGCTGTTTGCAAGCCCAGAGAGAACAGAAAACAAAATTCCTTCTGCAGTGAAAGGAAAACAGTTCTTGTGACTTGTTTTGGAAATGCCAGCGCGTCGACATGGCTGTGGTGATTGCATTAAGGCATGGTGTGGGAATTTGCTTTGTTTTGGAGCATTCCTATGAAAGATGGGTTTGGTCTGGCTGAACAGGCCCTGTTCTCACACAGCACACGGGGCAGCACGCTGTTTTTCCATCGTGGCATGCAGTTCCCAGCTCATTACAGGCACAGCTTGCTGAGCTGTGCGCTGCAGTGAGCTGAAAGGCTGCAGCAGAGAAATGATTTATGGTGAGCAGGGAACGCAGGCATTATGTGGATGAATATATCCTTGGGCAGAGGGCCAAGACAAGGCCTCATGGCACTCATAGGTCCTTATCTGCCGCTTAAACAGAGCCCTGCTGTGCTTCAAGCACTGAACACATGCCAGGCTGCTGGCTGCTGCCCTGTGTTCCTGGCAGCCAGGACTGTCCCCACACTTCAGGACGGCACACTCAGCCCTCCCTGCCCTAGCAACTTGTGCTGCCTAGACCCATGCTGATAAATGAAACTATGCCATGGGAGGGAGGCAGAGGTGGCATGGGGTTCTGGCGGCACGAAACTGCCCACAGGAGGTCCCAGCCCTGCTGCAATCCCAGCCAGCTGCCCTAGAGAAGGAGACACCTACAGCCTCTGTGGCTTGTAGGGCTACAGTGCTGCCAGAGAGGCCCCTAAAGAACTCTGTATGCCTGCAGGCCCCAGCCCCAGGCAGCTAGTGCTCTGTGATCGGTGTTAAGCAAGGCCTGGGGCAAACGCTTCCAGCATTCACACACTTGTTGCTACAGAAGCAGCAGTCCTCACTCTGCAGTGTGCTGCAAGATGTCATTGCCTTAACCCACTCCCCTCCCTAGTCTGCTCTCCAGCCCCAGGACTAAGGCAGGAGGAGGAAGGAGCTTGCAGAGGGAAGTTAATTTTGGAAGGATTAAGTCTTCTCTGGCATGAGCAGTGTATGCAGTCCAGAGTTCAAGTAGCAGGAAAAAGGGGCAAGTGACACATGCACCTATCAGTCACTCTGATGCCTCATTTCAATTTAATTTGGTCATGGAGAGGTACAGACCTCAAGGGTATCAACTCTGGGGAACAAAGCAGCCAGAGGGACCGTGCCTCTGTTCTCCCTAAGAGAAAAATGAGCTTAAGCCCAAATCCTCTCAGACACAATCTCCACCATCACTGCTCCCTGGGACCCAGCTTCCCCAGCCGTGCCATGCAGGCAGTGCCTTGCTCTGCCACCAATGACCAAAGCCAACAGCCAATGTTCCCACTCATCTTGTGCCACAGCACTCAGTTTCTCTGCCACCCACATTCCCCTTTTCCTTCTCCTGCAGCATTTTTCTTTCTCACACTCCAGGCTCCTACCAACAGCCTCACATCCCCCCTTGCTCCATTTCCCACTCCACGCACCCCTCACTTCATAACTTCAAGTCTATCACAACTCCAGCATGTCTCCATGGCAGGAGGCACTGCGTGGAGGTATATGAAGGGCCCCGTCAACCCTGCTGTCCCACCAGAGATAGGGCTCCCACCTGAGATGGAACATGTCTGACATGTCAGAGGACAGTTGCTGCCAACGCACCTGGAAGAACCCAACAACTGCCACCTCCGCACCACTGATGAAGGCTTCCACATCTGCGACGTCATTCAATAGGACAGGTTTCTCTGTACCTCCTTCCGTGCCTGGAGAGAAAAGGTTAGAATTGGACCAAGGGTACAGAAGAGCAGCTCTGATGCTCCCACACATACCCATGTGAGCATCTCACCCCTTACATGCCCCCCCATATCTCTCCCACCAGCTCGATGCACAGCTTGTATAGCACACCCTGGGTGAGGAGAAGGACTGAGAAGGCTCACTTACTGTGGGATGTAGAGCTGTTATCTTCAGCACAGCCTGCTGGGGAGCTCCCAGCTAGGAGGATAACAAAGAGACATGAGAAGACAGAGGTGCCCATGGTGCCTGCTTGCCTTCTCTTCACCATGCCACCTTGCTCCACACCTTTCCTTGGCAAGCGACACGTCAGCTGCTTCTGGGGCTCGCAATCACTCCCATGTGATGGGAAAGGAGCAGCTGGCCAGGGCAAAGCTTCCAGCTCCTGAGATAACTGTTTGGCTGGGAGAAAGTCCCGGGCCTCCCTGCTGCACAGTCATCAGCCTTGGGCAAACTCACCAACACTGTTGCTGGTATGCCCTCACACACAGTGTTGGGCATCTCAACCACACCACTGTTTAGAGGGTTCCCCTGCACTTCCCTGGGCACTGGGTCTCACAGATGCTCCCATGTACTTGCTCAGCCAGTGGGACATGCAGCTCCTGTATCTCCTCTGGTGGATGACAACAGTCGCCATGGGAAATATTAAACATGAGAAGCGAATGCCACATGCGCCTCACTGCCAAACTCTGAAGTATCAGGAGCCATACTCCAGAAAAGAAAGAGACGCTCATGCAGAGAAGAAGAAAGAAATCACTTTTATTCTTGAGACAATGATGTCTTGTTACAGCATCTAGCTGCATCCCCCTGACTGGTTTTGCCTGCACAATAATGGATTTCAACGGGGTGGGGCACCAGATACAAACCAGGAGACCATCATGGGAGATATTAGTAGCCATTCACAATGAGTCAGGGCACATGGCAAGTGTAACTCAGAGAGGGATTTTCCAGGGACCAGTCTGCCCTGCCAGGAGACTCAAGGAGCTGGCGAGGTGATCTTGTTTCCTAGAAAAGGCACTTCCCGGGACCAGAGTTGATACAGGAGGAGAGATGGAGGCAACAAGAGGAAGTACTGGGGGAAAGGGCGGGATATGCTTCCCAATTTAATCCATTGCATGTCATGATGGGATGGTGGTGAGAATGGGCGGGTTATTTTCAGTGTATCAGAAGAAGCAGCAAAGGCCACCTGCAGGCCTGTGCATCAACCAAGGCTGGCACAGAGCCCCAGCACCCATGAGGAGAGCTGCAAGGGCTGTGGCCGGCCATGGTGGCAGGATGGAGCAGCGTGGTGGGCATGGCCCACCTGGAGACTGGTGCAGGAGGCAAAGGGAAGGGAAGGGGGAAGGCAAATGGGGTGAGCTCATTCTGTCCATTCCTTCTTGATGGACAGGTTCCACTCCCAGGTGAGATGGTCGTGCTTGTCATCATCCGTGAAGAAGGACTTGTTGTGGTAGGTGCCTCGAGCCAGCATCCCCTTAGGAGCTTCTTCAATAGGCGTCAGGAATTCATACTCCTCTGGCCGTGGCCCATAGCTGCCAACCATAAATGTGGCTTTGTCCACTAGGAGAAAACAATCCACATGCAATGAAACACTCAGGAGGGGAATAATAAAGGAGAGAAAAAGCTATGAACACAAGTACAGATCACTGACAGAAAGGAAATAGCAGAGTGGTGAGAGAAAGGGACGTGGCCAGCAAGGGGTACCATCAGTGAAGGAAGTGAGAAAGTGGGCTAAGATGGGCAGGGAGTTAAGTCTGTACCCTCTCACATCTCTATGCTGCTCTCACAACAAACAGCTGTGGGAAGTATGCAGCCTCAACACACAGATATAGATCTCTCTTTATCCTCTGTTACTTCTCTCTTCTGATCAGAGGACATTACCTGCATGCTTAATGAGACAGTGGAGCCTTAGTGGTGGTTGTATGCAAAAATACATGTGGGATGCATGTGCAAAATGGGGCTTTCCTCTGACAAGCCCAGGCAGGGCAGGACTGTAAAAACACATGAGGCTACAGGCAAGCACAATCCTCCACAGACAGTGGGAAGCTCTGCAGAGCAGCTGTGAATTTTACCAAGTGCATCTGGAAGAAACTTTGATGGGTGAGAATCTCCACAAGGATTGAGCCACACTTCAAGGGCTGGTGGGGGAGGTGAAGAGGAAGCCTGTGGCAAACACCGTCTGAACAGCATCTCTGGGGACATTTCTGCTGCAGCTGGTGGTGTAGCATACAGACAGCAGAGCTGGCTTGTAATGAGTTCACACAGGCACAGGAAACAGTTGGCCTGGGTGACACAAAGTGCAGGCAAATGCACTCTGCTGAGAAGCCACATCTCCTGTGCAGCAGCACAGGGAGGCCCTGTCCTAGTCCACATCTGCAGGAACACTTATTTGAGCAGAGAGGCTTGCAAGAGAAAGAGCATGGGTGTGAAGGGCATGCAGGTCTCTTACTCACCCTTCACTCCTGTTCGGTAGGTGTGCTGCACGTATTTTAGTCCTGACACAATGTCCCTGTTTACCTGCACAAAGTGACCAGAAGTAAAAGTCACTGGGAGAATCTTGATCCTGTATCTGCTGTTTTTTCTCTCCTTAGAGAGACGTCCACTTTGGCTCCTCACACAGCTGCTCTCAAGGGTTTGAGAAAAGACACGCTGTGGGGAGTCCTAATGTCACTTCCCAACAGGCAGCCAGAGACCTGCAGCATTCTCTGTGTGTCTGAGGGCATCTCCTTGTTGACTTTGAAGGTGTCTGAGGCAGATTCCCAGAACAGACTAATAATGACAGAGAAAAGTGAAGCAAGGGAAACCAGAGATGGGTGACTGGAGTCACGCTTTCAGTACAAATACGTGAGCAAGGTTCACTGAACTCTCCCAGATGCCCTCTAAACTCAGTGAGGAGCTGGCAAAGCTCCTCATGAGAGGAGCTCCTCAGGAGATGGAGGGCACAGTTTTGTTTGTAATCTTTCTTCGAATCTCCCATGGATATTTCTTGCTGCCCCTATCCCGCACACACTGCCCCTCTACAGAACAGTTCCATGGTGAAACAAGATGGGAAGATCCTTTTACATCTTGAGGAGAATTCACATAGTGTCAGCTCCTACCAGCTTTGGGACTAAGGGAGGGAGTTAAGTAACTCCAGGCATCTCCTGTCAGCAGGGCTCAAATACAGCTGGAAATATTTCATTGCATAAAAGAGAACTGGAAGTGTGTCTAAGGACAAAGCCATCTGAGACAGCAGGTAAACCTCAGAGACAGAGGGAAATCTTTCCTGCAGAGTCTACACATTTACATTTTCCCTCCTGTTTCAGGAACACTATCTTCCTTCTCTTTACCTTCTCTGCCAAACCCAGCTTTGTCTGCAGCAAACATTTGCAGAGATGATCATTTCAGTGCTGGATCACAGAATTGTAGGGGTTGGAAGGGACCTCCAGAGATCATCGAGTCCAACCCCCCTGCCAAAGCAGGTTCCCTACAGCAGGTCGCACAGGTAGGCATCCAGGCAGGTCTTGAACATCTCCAGAGAAGGAGACTCCACCACCTCCCTGGGCAGCCTGTTCCAGTGCTCCGTCACCTCACTGTAAAGAAGTTCTTGCGCACATTTGTGCGGAACTTCCTATGCTGCAGTTTCCAGCCGTTTCCCCTTGTCCTGTCTCCACTCACCACTGAAAACAGTCTGGCCTCGCCATTCTGCCCCCCACACCTTAGATATTTATAGACCTGGATCAGGTCCCCTCTCAGTCTCCTTTTCTCAAGGGTTGGATGCCACACTGCAGTGTGACTGAGTTTTGTTCTCAGCTGGAAACAGCAGAAATGGCTGACACACTGCTTAACAGAAGAGTAGGGGTTGAAACTAGCCCATTTGGATATGTCATGACTCAAGAGAATTCAGGTATCTTCTGCCAAATGCTACAGTATTAAATCTTTGCTATGCATTCATCAAGCCCAGCAATGCAAGCAGAAGAGTCATCATCTCTTTTCCTTCTTTTCCATTCCCACTCTGTGTGAATTAAAGACTTTCTCTTGGCTGTAAAGTCCAGCCAAACTCAGCCAAAATTTCCAAATAACCTGTTGTTCACCATCCTTGATGGACAGAAGGCAACTTCTTCCAAGGGATGAACAGGCAGAAGTAATTCTCTGAAAAGACCAAGTCCCTTGATGGGTAGAACAATACGTAAAGCAACTCACTTTGAAATGGATCTTAACTCTGTATTCCACTCCTTCCTTTAATACAAAGGTCTCTTTCTTGAGTGCTTCAAGGTCACCTGTGAGAAAAGGATCAAGCCATTAACTAGGGGTGTCACAGCAAGGAGAGAACACCTGCAGAGGGCCAGGGCTGGGACTGGTGTCAAGGTGAGCATCCCTTCAAAAGACTGCATACCTGCAACGCGAGTACACTGCAATTGCCCGATGAGCAGACATAGGCAGAAATGCCAACACCTGAGCAGTGCGTATGCATCAGTCTTCACACCAAAGCATCATAGAAGCATTAAGGTTAGAAAAGACCACTGAGATCACCTAGTCCAACCAACAACCCATCATCAATCACCATGCCCACTAACCACGTTCCTCAGTGCCACATCCACATGCTTCTGTGTCGACAATGCTTAATACACACAGGTCTTGGTACACAGAGATATTTATGTGCAGGTTCATCATTAGGCACTACACATTGTTAATACCCTGCTTCAGCCATGCCCAGTCCCAGGCCGGGTGAACTGAGCTGTGTATCACAGCCCCTGCCCAGCTAGTGAGGCCTCCCAGGCACTGTGTGGTTGCAGTTGAACAGGAAGCTGCTCTGCCCCTCTGAGCCTGGCTTCCTCTCTATATAGAAAAGCCCATATAAGGTGAAGCCTGTTCCTCTCCCCATGTCCTCTGGAGCCGGAACTGCAGTATTGCTTGATTCTGAAGTTTCAAAACAGCCTGTTACCCAAATGCATGCACGTCCCCTGTGCTCTAAATGAAAGGAAGAAGAGAAAGCAGAAGGAACCCTTCTACCAGAAGCTACCAGAGCAGTCTAGATGAGAGAAAGATCCTCCGCACTTCCCTCTGTTGCATCTTCTTTTTCATACAAGTGCACCTTAAAATCAAAAGCAAGGCTATGATATCCTCACGACTCCTCTAAAGCCCACTGATATCTCGAGGACAAACTCCCTTTCAGTTTGAAACATCCCAGAGCCTTTGTGTGTTCTTCTGTGTGCCCAGTGAGTCTGTACCCACCTGTAAGGTCCATAGTGATTGGCCCTGGAGCAGAGTCACACACCAGGGTGAGTCGGGTGACCACCACGTTGGGAGCTGTTGGGTCTGCAGGTAGGAAAGTGAGGGAGAAGCTGTCAGCTTGTGAAATTAAATGTTTGAGGGGGAAGGGGGACAGAAACTGAAGAAATGCTTCTGAACTTCCCACACAGAGGATGCACTTCACAAAGCACCCAGTAAGACCAAACTTACAACAGGACCGTGTATCTATGCCAGACACTCAACATGGATCCCTCCAGCCACTACCTCAATACCTAGACAAGGTCTTTCTACCACAGCAACATCTCTCTTTTGGTCCCATTTCAGCACAAGCTGGTTCCCTCATATTCCTAACCCCCCTGCAGCCCTCCAAGGCCCACACCCCCCATACCACAAGCCCCTTTCAAACACTAACACTCTCTGATACTTTACACCTAATATTCAGGGCATCCTCCTTGCCAGATTCCCTGCATCTCTCCACCTGTCCATCCCCAGTCTGCCAGCAGAAGTCTAGTCAGCCAAGTTACTTTTTCTTTGAGGCCACCTTGCCCCATCTCTGTATTCAGACACACTCTTGCAATGAATCTCCCCAGTCCCTTCCTACCACGATGCTCCTGCCTACCTGCCACCACAGGTCCATCTCCCAGCAGAGACTTCTTGTACTTAGTGAGGCTCTCATCATCTTTGTCCAACTCTTGCAGCTCCTGCAGTGTTTTCTGAGGAGGAGGTTTGTAGTTCAGTTTCCCATCCAGCTCGTCATCATCCTCCTCCACATGAGGTTCCTGGGTCTTCTCAGTCATGGTCGCTTGGTCCTGGGTATAAGAAAGGGGCAGTCAATGGGATTGCTCTGTGGGGAGTAGCACCCTTGAGGGCACACTGTGTGTCAATTCCCCAGGCAGCCGGGCAGGCACAACACAGTAGGATCGTCAAAGGCAAATGGCAGCAGCAATCAGCAATCCTGACACTGCTGTGCTGAAATTTGGGCTTGAGCTCAGCCCCCTCTGCCCTCGCTGCTCACCCACAGACACCACACACACACAGATTTCCACCAGCCTTCCCTTGCAGGGAGGAGGTGCAGGAGCGGAGGCTGATACCAGAATGATTTACAGTCGCTCTGCAGTGCGATCGCTGGCTGACAACCCTGCAATTAGAAGCCACTGTGCACAGCTTCTGTGCTTGCCAGAGAGCTCATACAAAGAGCCACAGCCACACAGCAGGGCACAGAGACGGGAATGTAGCCGAGGACAGATGTTTCACTCACTCTCTTCTTACAAGCCAACAGTCAGAGATCATAAAAAGATCATATACCTGGCAGCAGCTCCCTTACATCAGCATGTTGTCTAAAGCACCCAAGCAGATGCACTCACTTTGATCTGTCTCTTGGTATTCTCAATGTTTGCTCACCCCAGACTCATCAGGTCTCCCTCCTGCTGAGGAAGGAAGCATGATGGTGGCTGCATCCAGCCCTGCATACCTGTACTTCATCTCTCAAAAAGGAGAGACAGGAGGGCTGGAGCCCAGCTCAGCCAGGATACACAACACTGAGTGCCAGGCAGGTGGTGAGGCAGCTTGGCCAGCCTCCCAAATGGGAGGCAGAGCAGGGAGGCAGAGGGACATGATAGGGAAAGAGGAGACAAAGACAAGCAAGAGGAAGGAGAGGTGAGCTGCACTGCTACACAGATCACTCAGTGCACTTCAGCTTATCCTTATATTAACTCATCCTCTGAGGCTGTTCCTCAGAGGCTAAAAATTCACTTCTTCCCTGGTTACTTGCATTTCCCCCACTAAGCATTTTGTTTCCCTCTACAGCTGTGGCCTTGAAGCTCCCAGTAGGAAGCTCCCAGGATTGTTTTCAGTTTCACTGAAAGAGAATGCAAATAAATATATATATATTTATGCAACAGTCCACAATGAATCAGCAAGTGGAATCAGGCAGCAGTGAGTAATTCACAGACCTCCCAGTGCTATCCCAGCATGGATGAGACCAGTGGAAAACATTCAAGGAGGGGCATATTGGCAAAGGCACATTACAGAGACAGGGAAGGACTGAGCAGCACAAGGGTGAGTGCACTCAGTTGTGTTACAGCTCTGATACAAGGCTGCTTTGCTACAACATGCTATGGTGAGTCAGGAACTATTGCAGGGGGGAGCAGCTGGGAAGTAAAAGGAAATCCCAGTTCTAATGGCCTCGAAGGAAAGCATGTCCCAGAAGCCAAAGGCCCCTTCCTGGCTCTGGGAGCATGAAGGACCTGTGTACTATAGGAAAGGCACGCAAGCTTGTCCTCATGAGGAAGGAAACCAGGAGCTTCCCAATAACAGCACTGTAGCTCGTGTCCCACCGCTGTGCAGCCCCAGCACAGCCATCTAATGATGGCACCTCATGACCCTGCAGTGCTATCGCACAGCAGCCACAGGAAGAGGATGTGATGAGCTGCAGCACCCAGCACCAGGTCTTGCCATCCATTGGGCTCCAGCTGCAGATCTGAGTCACTTCCACCCGCCAGAGCTTTCTCGTGATACCAAGCTGTCTGCCCCCACTAGAACTATAAAGCAACTGCCCACCTGTTCCCATTCTACACAGGGGTTGTGATTTATCACAGGAGGAGAGCAAGATATTACCAGCCCCATGCACAGAAGAGGCAGAGCCAGAACTGAGGCATCTGGTTGCTCCTCAGACCTCCTCCTTGCATCATTCATGTTGCAGATTTCCCCTGCCAGCCCTTCGGGGAGCTCACCTGAGGTGCAGATGCATTTAGGCTCTGAAAGCCTGCAAAGAGTTACACAGGTAGCCTGCTGTGCCAGTGGCAGGAGCCCATGGAGGACAGCCTGGCTGGGGCTGAACATCTGCCAGCTCAAGTACATCTTTGCAAGATGGCAGTGATCAGACCCCACTCCAGCATTTATCTCCTATTTGTAGACCTGACTTTCCTGCCATGTTCCCAAGGCAGGGAGGTGATCACATCTCACCTGTTCCCCACCCCTGCCTTTACCTCACAGGCAGCAGTTCCTCAGGGCTGAGGAAGAACCCTGGAGTGTGGGGAGAGCTAGGGATGGGTACAGCTCTGGGCACTGAATCTGCTCGCTCCACCTGTGGGACCAGTGCCCTCCACCAGCAGAGAGATGCTGCAGGGCTAAGGCACTGCAGCATCCCCAGGGTGAGCATGTTAGCGCCCACCTGTTGGGGTGCTTGGCTTCCTGTGCCAAGCACACAGCTCCACAGAACCCCCCAGGGCCTCAGGCCACCAGCTGCATTAAAAATGAAAAGCATTAACCCTGTAGCTGCTTTGCACAAGGAGACGTGACTTATTTATGCCCTGCTCTGCTGTATTTTTCTCACTTTCCTGCAGCCCCGACCCTCAGTTGTGCATCACCTGCACCTTTGAGGTCTTGGAGCTTTCATGCAGCAGCAGAGAGAGGGCTAGAGCCATATCAGGAACTTCCCACCATAAAGCCAGCTGTGGGAAGACATGGAGGGACTGTGCTCTCCTACACATCGCTGCCTGTGCTGGGGCTGCATCTGCAGCATTTTGAGGCAGAGAGATGCACACAGGGGGATGCACCTCCTCATCCCCCCATGCCACCACAAGGCACAAAGAGGGCAGTCACGGTGTCAGCGTTTTATTCACGTTCCCTCAGCACATCCAATTCACTCCCTCAAATGCCCCCCTCCCTCATCCTAGGGCTTATCTCCAGGAAGAGGGTTTGTGGGAGGTGAGGAAGCAATTTCCCACCCCGGGGCACTGAAACACGGCCCCACCGGTGCCCCACGTCCCACCCCAGAGGTGCGGGGGCAGAAGGACAGCCCAGCGTCCGGCTATCGAAAATCCTTCGGGCACAGGGGGGACCCTCCCTCTGTCCCCATCCCGTCCGCATCCCAACCGCCGAACCCAACTTCCCCATCGGATGCGGACAGGGCCCTGCCCGTATACCGGCTAGGCTGGGCGATGGAACCAAATACCGGAACAAAAAAGTTGCCCCCTCCCCAGGTTCACCCCCCTCGACCTCCCCCCTCCGCCCGGGTTCGCACTCACTGCTGCGCGGTGCCTGCCTGCTCGCGGGGTCCTCCTCTGCTCTCAAGCTCTCAGCTTTGCGCTTTGGCAGTTGGAGCAGGAAGGAAGTTGGTGGTGGGAAAAAAAAAAAAAAAAAAAAAAAAAAAAAAAGAAAGAAAACACGCAGACCAAAAAAAAAAAAAAAAAAAAAAAAAAAGAAAAAAAAAAAAAAAGCCTCCCTCCACCAGCCCACTCGAAGAGGAAGCCCCGAGACCGCATGCTGCAGCGCTCCTCCGCGCATCTCTCTGCCCGACCCTCCGGGCGCTGCGCTCTTCTTGCGCGGCTTTGTGTGAGCGCAGAGCCCCCGGGCGGGGTGCGGGAGGGGGCTCTGAGAGGCTCCCGGCTCTTTGTGAGGGCTGCTGCTACTGCACCTGGGCGCTCGGCTCTTTGTTGTTCGATCCCCGGTTTTAATTGTGTTTCTTTTCCTGCTTGTAATTAAGATCGGTCTGAAAAGCCGGTGCCGCTGTATATTGTTGTTGTACTGATTTATACTGGTGATGTGTGGAAAATCGGGTCGAGCGTTTTCACGCATAGGCGGGGATACAACTGGGGGTCGTTACAGGTGAGCCTCATTTTTCCCAAGTAACGCACGCTACCTGCTACACCTGATTGGCACATCGTTCCCATCCGGCCGCGTGTGCCCCGCTCCCAGCCATTTTCAAGCAGTCCCAAAGATCAGCAGCCTCTGGAACAATAAGCTCCCGTTTCCCAGGCATGCTTAAGTACAAGAAGGATTTTACCCCACTTCCACTCCGAAATGCAGGCAGGTTTTCTGTTCTTCCACTTGCAGATTGCCCACTTGCTTCTTCACTCACATCACTCTTCCGTGCACATCACCCTCAGAGTGGAATTTAAGGACAAATTAGATCATTGGTCTGCAACCAGCAAATCTGGATCTGAAATGACTGATGCACTTCTTTTAATGTGTTTGCAGAAGCAAACCGAGCTAAGCAAATCTATTGTTGAGGGGCTTACATTCGCTGCCCCAGATTCACGTCTGATAGAAAATATTTATCACATACAAATTTTTAGAGGCTGCAGACAACTGAATCAGAGAAATCTCTACCAGGGACTCAGATCTACCAGGGACCAGCAGATCTCAGAAGAGAGGGACTGATTTTCCAAACCTATCTTATCTTTAACTCAAGCTGTGGGTGGCACTTTGATTCTGACCTCATGCTTTTCAGGGGACAAACAGGGCACATATCTGGCTGACAGTGGATTCTCACTGAGTCAGGGTTGTAGCCCCAGAGTCATTTTAAGCCTCCATTAATTTGTTCCCGACCAAGAGAAACTGCTTAATGCTTTGCTGTTCTTTCTCACTCCTATCTCATCCTCCTCATGGGACAATACAGCAGAACTGAACAGAACACTGTCACAGGCTGCTCAGAGAAGCTGTGGGTGCCCCATCACTGGAGGCATTGAAGGACAGCTTGGATGGGGCCCTGGGCAACCTGAGCTGATGGGTGGCAGCCCTGCCCACAGCAGTTGGTGGAGCTGGGTGGGCTTCGAGGACCCTTCTAACCCAAACCATTCTATGATTCTGTGCATACAGCGCTGTGCTCAGTTTAAGACATACCTGCCAAAACCTGGTAAGCAGACACATAACTATCTGTCAGTGAGCTTTAAACCCAGATCAGTTTCCCAGCCTTGTTCACCTGTGCTAGCAAAGAGAAGGGGCTGCGTGGGAGTGCAGATTGGGAAAGCATAGAACAAGTGTCTTCCTTGACCATGCCAAGTTACGGCAGCTCAAACTGCCTGGCATGAACAGTGTTGGCCTGGGCAACATTTAGACAGCTGGAAGTGCTAACTATGGTCTTCTTTTGCAGCCCATGCCTCTTGTAAATCAGCCTTTAGCCTCACCTCCTGTGGTGTCTAGACTCACTCTCCAATTTCAGTCGAATCACCAGTTTACATTAGAGACAAGAACACCTTTGCTGCGAAGGTGCAAGGGTTGTGGTTACCATTTGGTTACACCCTGATTTGTGGTTTCCTTGGCTTTAGTGGCCATGTGCAGAGACCAGTGCTGTATATGCACTATTTCTAAATGTATGTGAGCGTGCATCGAGACCAGTACACCCACAAATGTGCAGAGAGGTACAGGGACGTACACTTGAATATGTACACTCAACTTATGTTGGCATGAATGCCCAGAACACAAGAGAAACAGGTTTTATCCCTAGATTAGAAATTAGCCAGCATGTAATCATGGATAAATGTCATTGCTCTTTGCTTCATCTTCCTGTTAGTAAGTGGGGTGAGAAGGAACTGCAGACATTGGATACGCACCATGGTGAGCAGATGGGAGCTTAGAAACCAGGCAGCATCCTTCAGGTTGGCATATCCGGCATCCCGCTGGGGAACCACGTCACTGATCTGCTGGAAAAAAAAGGCAGGTTTTGAACTATGTTGCAGCAGAATATCACTGAAAGCAAATCTCTACCACCAAGTATTTGATCTGTGACAATCTGATGCCATGCAATGAAGACCATCTCTTGGCAGACTTTGTCAAACTGCAGCCACTTCTTAGCCTGTGACAGAAGCAAGCAAGGACAATGTCTTGATAGTGCCTTGCTTGATTGCAAAAGAATGGCAATATTTCAAACGTGACTTTAGTTGAAAAATAATATCTGAAGTTATTAAATAAAATGTTATTACTAGTTCTTATTCATTTGATCTCCTCTGACCACAGTCAGTCATAGAATTGGTTGACCACACTAATACACACGACCAACCACTAGCATCCAAACTTACGGAATTACAGAATCTCAGAATGACTTGGATTGCAAGGGGCTTCAAAGATAACTAGTTCCAACCCCTTGGCCAGGAACAGGAAAACCTTATTCAATATTTGAAGCGTATATCCTTCACCTACACAGCCTTTACTGCTAATAGTCAAATGCTTTCTGTGGAAGCTTATTGGATCCAACCCACCTTGAGATTTCTTGAAAACTTTAAGAAAAGATAAGGCATGGCATTATTCTTCTCTTTGTGTTTGGATTGCTGCCATCAGCTGTCCAGCACTTCTGTGGTGGCTTTTTTTTTTTTTTTTCACATGGTGTTCCACTGCTGCTAAATGTCATCTCCATGCTCCACATAAGAGGTGTCTGAATTTGAGGAACTGAACTGTTTCATGGCTTTTAGAAGTGATTAACTGAGGAAAACATCACCTGTTATAATCTTGTATTTTCACCCACTCTTTATTTGTAAAGTGTTTATTTTTGAGCTGAAATTTCCTAGGCTGGAAGCACCAGGGAGGAGAATACAGAGTTCTGTCTGGTGAGGCATTGGAGCAGGTTGCCCAGTGATGTGATGGAGTCACCATCCTGGAAAGCGTTCACGAAAAGATGTAGATCTCATACTGAGTGACATAGTTTAGTGGTATGGTGGTGATGGGCTGATGATTGGACTAGATGATCATAGTGATCTTCCCAGCCTTAATAATTCTATGATTCCATGGGCAAGGAATCCATTTTTGTAGTTTTAAGAGGCTCTGTAGTGCAATATCTTTTCCCACTACTCTTGTTAAATATTTTGCTTCGCAGCTATTCATTTTCATCTGTGATGAACTCCATGCACAGTGTTGCTCGCTTGCATTGCTCTCTAATGAACAACACTGCCAAATTCTGTCTCTGTCCTGAGCTTTGCCTCCCCCTCAAGCTTTTTGCCATTTCCACTGAGGCTATGAGCAATGCACCAAGAAGACCTCACAGTGCAGCAAACTAATGTCAGTGAGTGCTGTAAGGACAGCATCTGTTTGAGCCACGGGTGTCCCCGGGCCAAGTATCCCTGTACTGTGTGGAGGCCCTTCCTCCTCCTTAGATCACATACAGGTGCCTCCAGCGCACCCTTTGGGCTGTCAGCTGGCCAAGGAGCTGACTTCACAACACGTGACTGGGTGCTCCGTCTTTCCACCTCCTCCAGAAGAGATTTCCTTGAAAGATGGAGAGGAGATTGGAAATGTAATGCTTGCTTAAGTAGCTTTCAAGCCAGTTAACGTGCTAATCCCATAACCCCCATCTCTAGCCTGAAGGCACTCAAAATCTTCACATGTTGTTCCTGCATGCCTTGCTGGCCATAGGGAGATCAGCAGGGCAAGGAGAGGGAGAGGGCTTGGCTGGAGCTGGGGGAGCAAAGGCAAATAGAGCATGGAGGAAATCCAGAGGCCATCCTGAGATAGGCTAAGGATGGTTACTGCAGCCCACTTAAGGAGAGGGCAGTGAAGGTGGAAGGAGTGAAGGGGAGACAGGAAGGAAGGTAATAGGTGTGGGAACATTCCTTCCCCAAGGGCTGGAGTCCCTCTTCTGAATGCCTGCATGGAGGAGAGCTGCGCCCATCTCACATCTCTCAGCGGTTGTTGGGTAGGAAGCAACCTCAGGGGGCTTCTTAGAAGTGGTTATGTAAGGTCAGATCTCACTATGTGCAATCAAATCTCAGCCCTAAGCTGATCCCTGGGCAGAGTGTTAGGGAGGTATTTATCCAAGCATGCCCCGTGTGCTGTGGCTTCCCTCTGAAGCAGCCAGAGCTGAAACTGGGACTAAATTAGGAAAGATGTGGCATCCTCTTTTTCCCCGCTGGCTTTAGCAAATCTCCTTGCCAGCTGCACCCTGCCTTGCCCGTGCTGAACACTCATCTCAGCAGGGAGCCTGGATTGGTGCTGAAATTCAGGCTCAGAGCAAGGCAGTGCCCAGGCTCCCGCTGGCTCTCCAGTGCTGTACATGCCTTGGTGTTCAGCACAGTGCTGCTCTGGGCACTGTGGCAACAGTTCTGCTTTACTGCACTTGTGCTGTTCCCACTGCGGATCCCACAGCTGTACCCTTGCCAGCCCCCACAGTGGTTTTGTGCTGGTCTCATGGAAAGCACTGGAGTGAGAATTGCTCTCCTCCCTCTCCTTCTTTGCCTCTTGTTTTGTAGACTTAGGGATATAAAAGAGAAAATGTTATGCTCAACAAAGTAGGTAGCAGCTATTTAAACTCTCAGTAGCTGCCATCCAAAACATATATATACAGAAGCTCAACAACATTTGCATGCAATTAGAATTCTCTCAGAGCTAACGGAATCATAGCCTCATAGCCGAGGACAATCAGTAGGGAGCTTAAGAGGGTCCTGATCAAAAGCATGTCTTGCTAAGGGAAAACATGGCAATAAATTGCCATCTTTATCATCTTCCTCATCATCACCTGCAGCACCTCTGCTCCAATGGGAGCTCGTTGTTGCCATTCCCAGCTGGTCACCAGGGAAACGTTCTCCCTTCTCTCTCTCTTTCCTTCCTTTTTTTCATTTTCCTCTATAACCAGCTTTAACCTTTACAGTCACCATACGCCTTCAGCTATGGACCCTGCAAATTGATCTCTGTGGATGTGAACCTGCCACTATATCCTTTGTGCAACATGAGTAAGCCGGGTGTGCAATGACAACTCCTGAACAGTTCACTTCATCTCTGAGCCGTGCTCTCAGACATAGGGTTTGAGTTTTGGGCGGTCCCGTCTGGAACCAGATCCTTCAAACTTGGGATAGTCTACGATTCTGTGATTCTGTGATGTGCTTATCATATTTGACTGGACCTAGAAGTGGCTGGAGCCCCAAGCCCGTGCCACAGAGCAGCCTCACAGTAAGAGGCTCAAACTCAGTTGATGAGAGGTGCACCTCCACTCACAAGCAAGCATGAAAGCAAGGATCTACACTAATAGAAAGGCTGAGGTGTGCCAATCAAAACCATCACATAAAAATAAAAAACTTAAAACAGTGAAACCTAAAGACTTATGAAACCCTGAGGAGAGAACCTCAGCCTTAATCCCTGGCCATAGACCTCAGCTGTAAAAGAAGAATTTTTATTTTTTTTTTCAGTGTGATTTACACTTCCATCTCTTGGCTCTTCCCCCTTCCACAGTCATTTCACCAGGGATCAGCTATCGCATGGCAGCTGGAGCATTCAGCATCAGTGTGCCTGGAAGGTGTGCAGCCACCCAGGAGACCAGCTAATGGGGCTGGAAGAGCTGCCTCCTCTGCCCATTAGCTGAATGTTCCCGAGGAGAATGTGGGATGCTCCCCAGCAGCAATCAGTTCTGTTTGAGAGCCTCAGCTGTTACTTCAAAAAACGATCCTAATTATGGTGGTGGTGGCAAAGAGCTGAGTTGAATGAGATTGCAAGGCAGTGCTTTTATCTGGGAGGAGGAGAAAAGAAGAGCATGTCTGTAGTGTGGTGTGCAAGCCACAGTAATGGATGTGTCTCCTTAAGAAGAAAGAAACATTTCACCAAAACGTTTTAGAGGAGCCTCTCTGGATTGGGCTGCTGGTTGCCAAGGAGAGAGAATCGATCCTTCAGAGCAAGAGAAGGGGAGCTGTCAGGAGAGGAGACATCTGGAGCTGACTTGTGTGCAGTTACTTCTTCATAGCCCAGTGACACTGAGTCACTTGCTTCACTATTTCAAACTGAAAAAGCACTGGAATTATCTGATTTAAATAAAGACACCCTCTTGCTGGCTCTTCTGTTTTTCTTCTTAGCAATAAAGCTAAACAGTGTTACCTCCACGCTTAATTCAAGGCATGAACATGTTAAGTGAGTGCTAGTGGATCACTGAATCACTGCATGCAGGTGTATGGCATCTAATTTATACGGAAGGAGTCAGTAATGGGAGGAGAAAATTCTAAGGAAGATCCTGGAGACACCGCTGTAAAAACTGCTGTTGAGGTGCATTTTTAAGACTGACCACGTGCTCTGCCTACTGGCAGCCACATAGACAGGAAGGTTAACTCCTTGTGCTTGTTCAGAAAAATGAAAAAATGCCAGGTCATAGTTCAGGACTTTAAACTTGTTTGCTAAATGGTATTTGGGGGGAAATAATAAAATAAAAAAAACATCTTTCAATTGTTGACAGAGCAAGAACAGAAAAGAAAGGAAGCTTTTTGATCTAACAAACACAGTCCCCTTGCAGCATTACCAGCAGCCTGGCTGCAGACGTTTAAGCAGTGTCAGTGCACAGGAAGGACGCTCAGTAACGTTACTGCTTTCTCCTGGGACAGGTCAGCAATGGGCAGGGGATGCTCCCAGGTGATAAATCACAGCGCAGTTACACAGTGTGGAGCTCTTTGTGCTTCACGGCCACGCTCATGGCTCCTATGGCAGATGTTGGGGCGGCTGGTTCTGGTCTGCAGCTCTGTGCAATTTGTGTACATCAGCTTCTGTATTTATTAGTACCAATCATGGAAAGGTTGGTGTGAGTTAACAAAACCCTAGCCATGTACTCCTTGTTAGCGTTATGTGGCAAGACTTTGTTACCCCCTCAAAGAAAGGCCAGGCTCACTGCGTAGAAGCAAGGAAATGTAGCTGGTAGCTAATGAAGTGCATGACAGCTACGCAGGATTTATGTCACCTGCTACAAAAAGCAAGCACATCCTCAAGTGTTGGTGCCTGAGAGCTCGGGTTCTACGATGCTCTGCTGGCATGCATGAATTGAGCACCTTGATTGAAGGAGAAAGGCGAGGACTTAATTTTTCCTGAGGGAGCCCTGGGACAGCAGGATGGTCGGACAGCTCAGATATGAGGCATCGGGCTGTGAGAGGCACTGAACCACCGAGCGGCTCCAGGAGGAAACAGCAGCTGCAGCTGTGCTGGGAATTCATCCGTGTGTTGCCAGAGGCTTGATTTACATTTCCTCAAAGGACATATTTCTCCAGACTGCCCATGGAAATCTCTCTCTGGAGCCTTGGCAGTGGAGGAGCAAATCTTGGCCTCTGCCACCCCCACCCTACCAACAAAGCAGTCTCCATGGCATGAGTGGAAATGAGATCCAAGTGCAGGCTGCTCTGCAAGCTGAGCGCAGGGGCACTCAGCACAACAGAAGCGCAGATCCCCAGAGTCAGCAAACTACTGTGCTTACTGCAGGCTGTCAGGTGCTTTGTCCTGAAACCAGAGCGCATGACCTGAAGGAAGGACAATGCAACATGCCATGAAGGTGCCGCCTTCTCTGCAGTTGTGATGAGCTGGTTTGCATGCATCTGCAGTTATGTATATTTGCAGCTACACCATCACAGACTGCTGGGGACATGGTGAACAGTGGGGAAGGAGGGTTGCAGCAAGTTTTTTTACAGTCAGGGTGGTGAGGCACTGGCACAGGTTGCACAGAGAGGTGATGGAAGCCCCATCCCTGGAGACAAAGCCAGGCTGGAGGGGCTCTGAGCACCCTGTTCTAGCTGTAGGTGTCCCTGTTCATTGCAGGGGAATTGGATCAGATGATCTTTAAAGGTCCTTTCCAACTCAAATCATTCTATGATTCTATGTGAAATTTCTTTTGCAGACACCTCAGTGCACCAAGCTTCCCACTGAAGTACTGTTGACATGACAACCTCACTGACCTACAAAACTAACAGGCAATCACTTTCCCAATTCAGGTCCTACATCTGTCCTCCTGCCAGGGATGCAGAAGCACTTGGTAGGCTGTGCCTCTGAAGGTAGGAAACCTGTGCTTACCCACGGAAATCCCCCAGCAGTTCCCAGCCAGGTATGCCTGTATTGCAAGCAATCACACTCTATCAATACAGCACAACATCTCAGAAGCACCTGATATGAGATCGTAGAAATTTGTTTCAATAGAGCTATTGTAGTCCTCAGCCACTCCATCCTCAGCCTGACCCCTGACAAGGATTACCTTCCACAGTCCCACAAGCACAGTGGCCCTGGAAAAGTCACTGTCTTGTAAACTTGCACTCTCTGTCATTCAAACAAGCTGCTATTTCTGGTATAACTACAGTTGCCATGGCTACACAGCTCATAAATAGGGTCAAAAACCTCAGAGATGTCTTTAAGCTATTCCTTAGAATAGGGACAAACCCGGCCAAAGGTGATGAAGCTCATAGTTTCCCTTTGGGAAACCAGACACCACACAGCCCTGCAGCTCCTGGAGATCTGCTCTGGGTGCAATGGCTGCTGCTGTGGTCCTAGAGCCTGGGCTGGTGTAGGGATAGGGACTGTGGGCTGGGAAGGGATCGTCAACAAGAGGTAATGGCTTTAAGCTGCACCATGGGAGGTTTAAGTTGTACATCAGATAAACTTATTCTCTGAAAGAGTATTGAGGCTGCCCAAGGAGGTGGCAGAGTCACCATCTCTGGAGGTGTTCCAGAACCATGTGGATGTGGCACTGAGGACATGGTTAGTGGGCATGGTGGGATGGGCTGACAGTTGGATTAGGTGTTCTTAGAGGTCTTTTGCAACCTTCATGATTCTGTAATTGTATGATTCTATAAACAGGTACCCTATTCCTAGGCAAATGTCCTTGTCCAGTTAAGTCGTAGGGCTGGTGCCTGCAGCTCTACAAAAGGAGCAAAGCAGAGAGGAGAAGGAAGGAGAGGAGACGGAGATTGACCTGATCATGGTGGAGAATAGGAGAGAACACAACAAGCAGAACTGCTCTGGGAGTTTCTGCCACACTACTTAAGGAGCACTGGAAATTTTTTTCCCATATATCCGCTTTTATAAAGAGAAATGGGCCTGCTTTCCCTGGAAAAACAGGAAAACAAAAGGAATATTTCAAAAACAAACAGCCTGGAAACATGTAAATTTATAAGGTTAAGAAAAGGAAGCCTGCAAGATCTCAGAACAGCAGGGAGGAGGAGGCAAGAAGAATACAAGCAAAAGGACTACAAGGACTGGGGGCTGCAAAGCCAATTTTCCCAGCAGCTCTGCCCACACAGGAGAAGGCAGAGAGGGAGGGGGAGCCCCAGAAACCTGACTGAAGCAGATGGAGGCATGGGAATGAGCAGCAGGGATGGGATGGAGCCTGCTGCTAGTGGGCTGCACCTGTTTATATCCATACAGGCAGGTTCCTGCCCACAGAAATCAATTTTGCTGTCAGGAGCTGCTGAGTACCATCAGCCTCAGTGTGTTTGTGTGCAAGTGCAAGGAAAGAGGCAACGCCAACGTGATCACAGAATCACAGAGTATCTTGAGTTGGAAGAGACCCATAAGGATCATCTAATCCGACTCCTGGCTCAACACAGCAGCCCCCAAAAACCAGTCCGTATATTTGAGAGCATTATGCAGACATTTCTTAAACTCCAGCATTGCTGCCCCCATCTCCTCCTCCTATGCCCAGAAAGAATTGCAAAGTCTCCAAAAGCTGCATGATCATCCCCAAACACGTGGAACTTTTTTTCTCTGCTGCCTCTATGCTTGATGGGCAGGTCCTCAGCTGCACTCAGGATTTAACTCCCTGTGTCCACTCTTAGGGGTAGGACCTTATCGATTGTTCTAAATGTAATCCCAGAGTCTCAGTAAGAATTTATCTCCTTTACTTTCAGCCATCTGGAAGGCCAGGGGCCTCGTCTGTGGGCTCTGGCTCAGCAGCAGACTGATGCTGTGCCAGACCCTTCTGCCAGGGCCCCTCATGCTAGGCAGCTCCTGTCCTTGACATAGAATCACAAAATAGTTCAGGTTGGAAGGCACCTCAAAGCCCACCCAACTCCACTCCGTGCTGTGGGCAGGGCTGCCACCCACCATCTCAAGCTGCACAGGGCCCCATGCAACCTAGCCTTGAACTCCAGGTGTGGGGCACCCGCAGCCTCTCTGGGCAGCTGTGCCAGTGCCTCACTGTCCTCTGAGTGAAGAATTCCCCCCTAACATCTAACCTAAATCTCCCCTCTTTTAGTTTAGCTGGATGCACAGTGAGGTTATGTGAGCAGACCTTCACCAGAGCCAGTACACCCAGAGCACTGCAACTTTGCCCTGAGGTTAGGCTAAAGCCACACAGTGCTGCTGCAGCTGAGGATGAAAATGATCTTCTAGCACTTTCCAGTAGGACCCTGGTTCTTCTTATCTGCAGATACCTCTCACTTTTTTTCCAAATCTCTTGCACAGTTCTCCCAGGCAGCCACAATGGGCAACAGAAATGCACTGGAGGTATGAAGCCCCGCACAGAATAATGCGTATTACTGCCAGTGGGGTTTCGCTGGGCTGGAATTAGAGCTGAAGCCCCAACTCTTTCCTTTCTGTACCTGCAGGGCACCAAGGTCACGCACTGCCCCACGTGGGCCTATTTCTGATTGGCGCCTGGTGCCCTGATGTCACCTGCTGGCAGGGTATATCTGTGGGAGGCAGGACACCTCGAGACTTTTTTCTACCCAGGCTGCAGGACAGGAGTTGAATGGTTTGCAAGAGGAGCCTTTAGGACTGTGAGTATTTTTAAGGAGCTCGATGGAATAAGTGGGGGGGGGGGGGGGAGGGGTATGTGCAAGAGAAGCTGGTGTCTTTTCCTAGCTTGGATTTTCATGCTTGGAAAACGTGAGTGCACCCAGTAGCTGAGAGAGGTAGTTGTGTTTCTGCACAGTTGTTGCTGTTTCCTCCTACTGTTAGGGCTGGCTGCTGGGGCATCAGGGCACATGCTGCAGCACTGGTGTGTCCCAGGCTCCACCATCCCCCAGGACCACACTATTTTTGAGGCTGGGCAGTCCTCAGAGGGGTTTGTTGGCAGTGCCTGGCTGTGGGCTCACTCCTGGAGTTCCCAGGGATGATTAGGGCATAGGGCACATCAGTGGGAAGCTCGTACTAAGCAGCACTGCATCGCCCATGTGAATGAATCCGTCTTTTGATGTCACCCCCTAACTGAGATAGTCTTTCCAGTAATCGCCATCTGGGAAGCTTTTGTGGGAATACAGTTCAACTTGATGTGTGTTCCTGTCTTCTGGAGTCCATCTTTCATTTGTTTGTGGTCTTAACACTTTAAGAAGAGCTGTGAGATCTTGTCTAGAGCACTGGATCAGAAAGGGCTGGACATGCATGTGCTGTTTCCATGTCTATGACTAGCCAACTCAAGAGACTAAGACTGCCTCCGAGACTCCCCCCAGGCATCTTATACTGGATTCATTATGCCCCAGTGAAAGCCTGTCTGCAAGGAAAATGCCTGTGGCTCTCATGAGGTCAAGAAATAATTATCCAAAGGATTGAAAAATTGAGGGTATTTCCTCCTGCATTCTGTGTATTCCCAGTGCATCACTGCATGGAGGGCTCTGTGTCTGACACCCTTGCAGCACCATAAAGACACCAGGCACATGGTGGATTCCGTACCTGAAGTTATCTGATAAAGAAAGAAGAGACTCTGTGCTGAATCTGTCTGAAGAAAGTCAAGTGAGGCATCTGCATTATCTGCCAGGGAAATTTTCCATAGCAGATCAGAGATTAAGGGGCAAGAGGAGGCAGATTAGAGAGTCAGCACTTGACAGTAGTATTCAAGCCTCTTTAGGTTCAAAGAGAAGTAAAAGAAGGATGATTAACCTGGCCAGCAACCCAGAGGTGGGATATCTGACGCAATTGAGATAAGCACATTAATGCGCATTAGGTATAATTAGCAGTTGGACACAAGCAAGGCTCTTACCCCAAGGATTAAGCCCTGAACTGAACAGAAATACTGTCAGGGGCAATTAGTAACTCCTTGTCAGAGGAGGGGGCAGAGGAAGTGTGTGGAAGAACATCTTGTTCCCCAGCAGCCTGCATGTCCACAGCTGCTCTTGCCCACAAGTTGCATCCCAGCACCGGCAGCAGCTGAGGAGCTCCAACAGCCTGGGAAGCCCTGGGGCTGCGTAACACCTATAGGGGACAGAGGAGACTCATCTGCACCCAGCATTGATCAACTATCTGCCTGGTGTGGGACCAGGGACCAGCCAAATAACCAGGTACAGGGAACTTGGGAAACACCGCTGGGAATATGCCATCCCAAGGCAGGGGCAGCTGATAACGAGGAGTGGGAACTGGAAAAGGGTGGGCTCCAGCATGAACCAAGGCACCTCTGCCTGTGGGTGATGGCAAGCAAGTCCCGCCAGCTCCATGGTGGGAGGGAAGCTAGATTCCTTCTGCCAGGTGGAGGCTGTTCTGTGACACTGAGGCTGCTTCCTGCCTCTGCCCTTTCTTTTGGTGATATGTGGGAAGAATGGGTAGAGGGATACTGGTAAGGAAGGTAATAGAATTGTCCCTTTCCATTATCTTGAATGCTGTTTCTTGAATTCATGTATATAAGAGGATGAAGTGTGATTTCGGGAGATCCTTTTCTATCCCAAATCTTAGGTATAGAAGTAGCTGTATGTGGACACAGCTACTTTGGATTGGGACCAATTAAATTCCAAGGACTGTATCTTCCCATTGATATTTCTCAATGGAATGAAGGTACAGACTCAAAGAACTACGGGGAATTGCCTTCAATGACCATTTTGTGATTAAGGTACCATGCTGGCAGACAGCAGTTGGCAACATGAGTTGGGAACTAAGTCTGAGCTCAGTTGCCTCTTACAAATTTTGGCTGTCAGGACAAAGGGTTGGAAATCTGCTAGCCAGTTTGTTTCACCGGTTGTACTTTTGGGAGCAGCCCTTGTAAGGGGTGCCAAGGATACAGAAGCTCCAATCACTGCACCTCCTGTCCCTTTCTGCAAGAAATGAAGGTGACAGCATGTGCCTGTCCAGCCACCACGCTGCGAGAATAGAGCCATAAATACTGGGAATTGCTCAGGTTCTTCAGAGATCAGCCAAACCAGCAACTTCTCTGAATTAAGCTGGTCCCTGTGTTTGTGGGCACACTGTGTGCTTGGGAATAGTTGTGTTACAGGCAAAGGAATAGCATCTGTGCATCCTTCAGCTGCAGACACAACCATCTGCTGCTCCATTTGGGGCTGCTGGAACCTTTCCAGCCTCCTGCACGGGATGTTACAGCTGAGACAAGAGCCTGGCCACAAGCAACAGGAGAACTAGCATGCCTCTAGGTGTTTTCATGAGGATCCATTCTACTGCTATCACAGATGGAAGGATGTCAGGGGAGAAGTATTCTCAGACTGCCACAGATACAGAAACACGGCTCTTCACCTTGCTCTTGTCTGCCAGTGACACAGAAGGATTGTTTGGATGCTGTTTCTCCTTCCATCTCAGGCTTTGTTTTCAGCACTCTGGCTCTTTCAGGCACTGACAAAGATGCGGACTATTCTCTAAACCAAAAAAAAAAAAACCACTCATTTTTGATGGCATTTATAGTTCTGACATTAGAAGTCTGGAGTGTCACTGCAGGTGATACTGGGGATTAGGCCTGAGCATTATGATGACATAATAGGATTATCTTTTAGTACCAAAATCCTGAAGTTAATTCCATCAGCTATTCCATCAGCCTGGCTGCACAGGGATAGAAACTTGGAGACAGGAGTTATATAATGGTCATGGGGAAGAATGTGACTCCAGGGAGGAGAGGAAAAACTGGCAATTATTTTTGTCCATGAATGGAGTGGTCAAACTGCTCTAGCTCACTAATTAGCACAGAATTTGATCAAGCTGAGGGTTCTCCCTTGGACACTGGAGAGAGTTCCTGCTGTCCTCTCTGGGCTTTCTGTGCAGCAGCTCTCAGTCAGGAAAGGTTTTTCCCACACCAGAACTGCTGCCTGACAATTCTATAGCCCCTGAGAAGTGGAACTTGCCTCATGTGCACCATTTTGTCATGAGGTCAATATATGCAACATAATGCTTCAAAACATCAAAATGGACAACAGATAATGTGGAAAGTTATAGGCTTTTATCTCCTCAATCCTCAGAAATTAATGTCTGTCTAAACCACAGTTTGCAATGACAATTTTTCAGAAATTCTGTGCTATTCCTCATAAGGTTGGCACCGGTAAACTTGAAGCCCTAAGTGCAGCTGCACTCGGACTAAAGGCCCATCTAGCTCAGCATCCCATCTTCACCACTGTGCAGAAGACAATGCGTTGGCACAGATACAAGAACAAGTGTTGTATATCATGATGATTCCAAAGAACAAGATAAATCTCTAAGCCATAAGTCCATAAGCATGCCTTTATTGCTCCTAATACTAGTCATATCTAGAACTAGCAAGAAAAAACTCTAGCTCTACTCTCATGAAGGCAAACTGGAAGACAATAGTGGCTAAACCTGCCTATCCTGCCCAAACCATGGGGCAAACTGCAGCAGCAGAAACCTGTCTCCAATAATCCAGCCATGTCTGAGACAGAAAAGGTATAATTCTCTACGATTCCACAGGTCACTGAACTATGGGATTAAGTTACTTTTCATTCCTATTTCACAGTTCACAGTTTGTTATCTTAATTCTAGCATTCACAATGGAAGGCAATGCTTAAACTGCTTGCTTTGTATGCATAACAGTCTTTCTTTATATTTTGTATCCTTATGTTTAATCCTGTCACAATTTTACTTCCCATAATTGTCACAAGACTCTTGGTACCTAGATATGATAAGCAGAATATTGTGTCAGTCCTTGCCACTCTCTTGCAGATAGAGGGATCTGAGTCAGGCATACTTGTGGCAGTAGCCGAACGATGAGCGAGAACCCCACTACCAACCTTACCACTGGAGATGCTCCAACTGGTCCCACCACACCACGGAAGGGCCCTCCCAAGTTCAAGCAGAGACAGACAAGGCAGTTCAAGAGCAAGCCTCCTAAGAAAGGAGTAAAAGGGTAAGGGTATTTTGGAAAGAAAAAAACTGTTCTAGTTGGGTTGCTCCTCACTGCTGAGCTGAGCTCCTGTGGCACCACCTTCCCCCAGGCAAGGAACCAGGAGGCTTCTCCTGTCCCATAGTGCCATCAGCTCTCTTGTCCTGGTGTTGGCCCACCTGAGCCTAGAGCTGCTCCTCATCATCTGCTGCCCACACTCCCCCTTCCCTGTCTGGAGTTGTGGGGCTTCTCCCCTTGGTATTGCTGTCTCAAATTCACCCTTCACCTGCTCTTTTCTTTCCTAGGTTTGGAGATGACATCCCAGGCATGGAGGGGCTGGGCACAGGTAGGCACTGCAGGATGTTGCTGTTGTGCCCCTCTTGAACATAAATGCATACTTTTCAGCACAGTAGAGGTCTGTCTGGGGTGGCCTTCGTCTGCCCGGCCTCTTTGCAGCTCTCAGGGTCACTGGAGGAGGTCAGTGCTCCCTCTGCAAGCTGCCATGGCCATGCTTATGCTTACATACACAAGGCAGAAAGGCTGTTTAGTCATGCTTCAATTTTTGGATACTTTCACTTGGCTGCAAATGGGCCTGTTTGTCTTTGTTTTCTGCTAATACTCTGACTAAGAATTTCAGCAGCATGAGGTTCTCAAATAAATGCCAAGTGCTAAGCTATTAATAGCAGAAATCACACTAACTAAACCTCAGCTAGAGAAGTGTTTGTGCTATCACCAAAATCCTAATATTAAGAATGTAATGTACTGATTTTGGACTGAAAAATACACACTGAATGACTTATAATTAGTCAAACAACAGCTGCACCTATCAATGAGTTACAGGTCCTGGACATGTTACACTAAATCATTCAGCATCTGATTTAAGACTGCACATCTTCAAGGATACCACAGTTTGGTTACAGGTAGTTTTTAAGAACAGGAGAAACCCCTTAACCAGAATGAATTTTCACACCAGTCTCACCACTGAAGCAACTATAGTCATGTTCACAGAGAAAGATGGCATAGGAGAAAATACAGTGATCTGGTTCAGACTGGTAGTAGTACCACATTTAAAGAGCTCATTGATTCATCTAATTTTCAAATGGAGTCTCACTTTTCTTTCTTGTCCCACATTGTAATGTTTTTTCAGTAAATCAGCCTTTCTGTTCATACAATAGAAATCAAGAAGTGCTGCTCCAGAACTCATTTCTCATTCTCTCTTTCGCAGATATCACGGTGATTTGCCCATGGGAAGCTTTCAGCCATCTGGAACTGCACGAGCTGGCCCAGTTTGGGATCATCTAAGGCTCCAGCATCTCTACTGGTGTGACCTGGTGACTCCACAGATGCCAGCTTGGTCTTTATTACGTTTGACACTGATTTCTGGCCCTTATACCCACTTGCTCATGAGCAGGATGGTTTTGTAAGAGCTAGTTATGAGAAAGTCCTTTGCAAATTAATTTGTCAAAGAAGTTATTCAGGACCCTGAACAGATTGCATGCTCCATATGAAGAAACTACTGAAAATGTCTTAATGCCTCCCTGCACCATACGCTGTCTTCTCCCACTGTTGTAGACCTTCACGTGTGTGGAGAAAATAGGAAGCCTCATTTAAGCTTTTCTTCTGGTTAGCTGAGATAGTGTGTGCATGGGTGTGCATGCATGCCCAGAACGAATTATATCAAACTCATTCTTTTTTCTTCCTTCTCTCTCTGACAGCTTTCAATATAGGATTTCCATGGGTATGTTCCCACGTTATCTGGGACACCAACTAGTTGCCAGGAGTTCATCTGTAGATATCAGAATCAGAGTAACTAGTCCAGACATTGGGCTGTTTTTATGTGGGAGAGCCTTCCCCAGGGGTTCACCACCAGGAACCTACTGCTAAGATGCACCTCACCAAGAAAGGGGGAAAGGGCTTGGAAAATGTTCTCTCTGCCCACCAGCTATGGGTCACAAGACTCTGGCTGTTGTAATCCTGTTAAATGAAAATGTGTGTGTCCGAGATCAAAAGCTAAATGAATTAATCCTGCTTTTCATTCCTTTTTGCTCCCGAGTGGCTGTGATGCCAAAGAAACGACCCTCCATAGGACACTGTGTGTCCTTTCCTTAGAAAGCAGACCCTTGAATGACATTTGCACTGTCCCCATGCCCATACATATTTACATGAAGAGTTTGTTTCCAAGGACACGCTGCTGGTTACAAAGACAAAAAATCATTACCATTTGCCACCAGATAGTGTTGGTAGTTCTGTCTCATCTAGCAGAAGATGGCATTGCATTAGTTAGCATGGGCAATTCTGTCTCATTGCACTCAGCTGCAGGAAGGCTCTTCTCCTCACCCTCTGCCAGGTCAAAGCTCCAGAGCCCATCTGGATGTTCCCCTGGGAGAGATAAGAGTGGAGCAGGTGGGAGGCAGAGGGAGGTTAGGATGTGGGTTTGCAGGCAAGCACAGAGCAAATCCACTTAACCTCATCGATTTGTGTCTCCTGGTCTCTGGCAGCCTCAGCACTGGTGAGCAGTGAGTGAAGGCACCCACATTCCCTTCTGCCCTGCACTAAGGAAGGACTTTCATTTTGGTCAGAGGCAAGGAGCAGGCACTGTTGTAGCTACGTGATATGCATAAGAGCAGACAGCATTTTTTATCACTGCTTTCAGCTTCACAAGCTTCTGTGCATACAAACCGCCTCTCCCTGGTATGTCTTTCCTGTGCTGAGAATGTTCATGAGCAGCAAGGAATGGCTGTGAGGAGGAAAGCAAGTCCTGCCTAGAAGATCAATCCCCACACATAAAGCATTGCTATAAATCCACAGCTGTGCTATAGTTACCAGCTGCTGTCATGGCAGAAGTAAAAGCCAGCAGTTTTCATGTAAAATATAGCTCCAGCACCAGAAGCTGAAGGAAATTCTCACTGGCAGCCCAGAGTAGAGCTTTTATTATTCAGTGCTCCTGTCATTAGCAGCAGCAGCAAAGCAACGAGTGGCTCAGAACAGCAGTGCAATCACAGCACTGGAGTCATGTATCATTTAGCTAATTGCTGCACACGGCTATTTCCATGGGCAGAGGCAAGTCTGTCCTTTCTGCTCACTCCTCATTTCTCGCACCTTTCATATCTTTTAAGGCTTTTCTTCTTTCTGTATATATTCTGAATGTAAGTGATATTTTATTTAGCTTTTACAACAGGAGACAGATATCATTTTTTCTTCAAGCATGTGCTAGCCTTCTCCTTTTGTGGCTAAACGTGAATGTTCCTATGTCAGTGCTCTTGTGCTTTTCTTCCCATTTCGCTATCCTGTAGAATACAATCCTTATTTCATTTTTTCAGTCTGTGAAAAGACCCACTGGATCCAGATTTACATCCTGCAAGCTGGCTGCCTCCATTTCCATGGAGCTTTTCCTTTTTTAAGCAGGAGTACACCAAGAGGAGAACCTTCAAATTAGTTCTTCTGCTCACTTGTCATCCCAGGCCTTGGGAAAGCAGTACAAAAATAGTGAGATTCTCAGTTAGAAAACACTGGGGTAAAAGCAAAGCTCTCCTTAGCCCAGAGACTGAAGTGTTTCAGCGAAGGGGAAGGTCTTGATGTAGTTCCATATCAGACTGCCATAACCCCTGCTCCCAGCAGAACCACACCTCCAATGGGAACGCACATATACCCCTGTCCCATGCCTGGCTGAGGAGCTTTGCCAGAAGATGCTTTGAGTCACCACAGTTTGTTAGTTATTTTTAAAATAATTTGTATGCATTAATAGGAATGACATTTGTTCCTTTCTTTGTAAGGAGTTCAAAGAGTTAGGAGTTTTAAAACATTCTCACGGTTGTTTTGTCTGAGACTCGGAGTTTTTTTCTAACAAGATGTAACTCCTGAAGCTGTAATTTCTCAAGTAGTAAGAGATGGCTGTGGTGCAAGAAAGCAAATATATTTAAATAGTTTCTAGAAGCACTTCAGTCTATATACATTGAAATATGTTATTCTTTGTTCTTTTACTATAAAAACATGTCAAAAGCAATAAAAATAATAAAATACATTTTTAAAATCCTAAAAATTTAGTCTGACTTACTTACAAAATATGTCCTGAGAAAAGCAGATGACTCGGCTTTTCATTCTAAAATCCTTTCCTTAGGAAATCTCTGAGTGCCAGTCACCCCTCCTCATGAGAGAAAACTAGCTATTTATCTCCAAACAATAGGCAGTAAAGTCTTAACTGTGATATCATCTAAGAAGCAATGCTCCTGAGTGATGATTGGTGCATTCTGCCAGGCGTGCTGTGCACCATTTGCTCAGGGCTGAAATCTTTTAGGCAGCTTTTTATTTCTTTCAGGACTGTGCAACTGGGTGTCAGCGTGCTTCCAACCCATAGTAATTTCCATAGTTCCATAGAACATAGTTCCTTCTCATTGCTATGACTGCAAAGGAGAGCTACACCACTCGTGTCCCTTTGCTTCTCGTTGTTGTTGAACTTTCTACAGATCCATAGGAGATTCAAGCTCCTGAGGACTAACTTCCTGCTGGTACATGCTGGTAGGTCTCATTGATTTCTTTTGTACCATCTCCAGAGGTTCTTTCTTGCATCTCTTCACTGAGTGCCTAATTCAAAGTGTTTTGGCTTTGAGTGCGGTCTCTCCTGTGAAAGACAAATATCAGTTAGCCAGCCATCTTTTTTTCCTTTTTAATTGGATCCTTTCCTAACATGACTTTGAAAGCCAGTGAAAGTTCTTTTAACGTGGTTACTGCTGTTCAACAGTACAAACTAAAGCTGAGATTAGCTGATGCCTGGAAAATTCTGTATCACACCAACAGTGCCGTCCGAGATGAGTCCAGTCTTCTCTGGTGTGTTTCTGTCTCTGAAGAGTTAAATAGACCTACATGTGTGAGAGAAAAGGAGTCTGAACCTTGGGAAAAGAAAGAAGTGTGTGTCTTGCCTTTCCTTCCACAAATGATCTAAACCATCTCAAGAAACACAATAAAGAAAAAACATTCAGTGTGAGCTGGAGTTTACAGGAGATCTGGAGATGTCCACTGCAAGATTCCCATCCAACAAAAGTCTGAAAATCATCACCTCAGTACTAAGACACTACTGCATTTTTCTATCATTTTTCTACTGATCAAAATGGTATGGAAGATGCTAGAAAAATGTATTCTGACAATACCTTTGGATGTTATGTGGGACATTTTTCTATCTTACAAATGAGATTCTAGGAGTCAGAAAAAGTAATGTAAAGAGTATCTTCCACCTTGAGGTCTCCAGTACCTGATTTTTCACAGCTCTTGCCTTTAACCAGCACTCTATTTTCATGTGGTTTCTTTATCTGGAGTTTAGGACAACTGTGGAGGGATTGTTGGCCCTTGCTGACCCTGCTGGGTGAAACTGATGCTTTCACTCCAAAGACTTACTGCCTCCAGGCATTCATAAACACATCCTTGTCTCATCATTTTTCTGAGGGTCTCTCCCATTCCTGAGAATCTTGTTAAGAGTGTGACTCTAGCCAGGTGGGCTTTAGAAATGGAAAAAAAAGATTCTGGTACCCTGAGAGACTTGGGCAGCAGTGAGCACAAGAAACATGCCAAGGAAGGAAAGATTTCCTCAAGAGTGTGAATGACAGTTACCAAGGTGGAGCCAGTCCATATCAGCTCCAATAACAGCCAGGTGCCTTGTGCTATTAGAAGACCTGTAAGAAGAACTAAGAAAAGCTCAAATGCTTTTGTTCTGTTTCCCTTTACCTCTGGTGAGGACTGAACAGAAGGAGCAAAGGATGGAAATCCCACGACTGTTAACACATCCTCCAATGTGAGCTGTTAGCAAGCATCTCTTGTGTGATCTAAGCATGTTTACAGAGGGTGGAGGGACACAGTAGGTTGTAGGCAGATGGACTACAGTTCCTCAAGTACATGGATGCTTCTCCGTGACCTAAGGCACAAAATAACATTGCTTTCACAAACCCTCCCCGTTAGTTTCTCTAGGCACAAAGAGAATGCAAGCTCTTTCTGCTCATCTCACAAGCGAGTTGGACACTAGTCAGCTCAAACCTGTAGCAGACAGCCACCTCACCATCCAGGCAGCTGTTGGTACAGGCATAGCAAGCCTGCATCTGTCTGCACCAAGGGGGCTGTCTGCAGGTCTGAGAGTAAAGGAAGAAAAATAACACCAAGCCAACAACATGAGAAACAGTAATAGCGTTAGGATTGGCTTTGGTGATTGCAGTTTTACCTGAAATCCTCACTGAGATCAAGGTCTTTCCAGGGTAGGCACTTTGTAAATGCATCACTGGAAACCAATGGGTTAGTACTAAGCCTGATCTCCAAGACAGCATAGTATTTCAGCCAACAAATACTGAATTTCAATAGCAAGCAGGGACTGTGGAAATGCAGGAAAACAGTCTTGGGAAAGCCAGTATGCAGCCAGGTCACACATAAATAGTCAGGATGGCAATCACACAGATGAAAGTACTGGGGAGCAGTCCATTGAAACACACATCTTAAGCTGGCAGAAGATCAGGTAAGCACCAGTCCCAAAACGAGAACAAGGGGAAAGCAAGGGGCAATGAAATTGGAACCAAATATGGTCAGCAAACAAAGCAATTCTGGACTAAGACTGCTTATATAGAAATAGCACCACAAGGAGCTATATTATGAAAAACCTGAAAGAAACTTAACACTGCTACATCCCATCCAGAAGGCTGCATTCAGATCCAGGCATTCTGAGGACAGAGCCTAATAAACTTTTACGCATTTCAAGCAAACATGGAAGGGGGAGGGAGAGGAAAGAAACAGATAGAAAGATGAGGAAATGCAGCTGTAAGGACTGTACAGGCAGCAGGGAATCTGATTCAGTCGCTGAAACAGCCCAGTGGAGTTGTGATTCCCACCTGGAGGTAGATAACAAAAGAAGATAAATATCACCTGGATAATACAAGAAAAAGTCTACCTGACCATAACAAGACAGCAAAATTTTAAGTAGATGTTATCAAGTCTTAACAAATCTCTTTCTCGGGAAAGCTGGTGTCTTCTTCCATGGGAGTGGGAAGGCTCTATTACTTAGGACATTTGCAGTGGGACTGTAGAAATAATCCAATAATCCCCTGCAGAGAACATCTGGTATGGATTAGATCTAACTCTGGCAGGAGACAGGGCAGTCTCTCTGGCCATCATCACTGCAGTTTTCTTGCACAAAATACAGTAGTGTTGTATAGAGTGAGTAAGTTTGCTTTTTCATGTGAAATAGAATTATAGAACTACCTAGATTGGAAGAGACCTTCAAGATCAAATCCAACCATTAAAGTGACCTACTAAGTTCCATTACCACATCATATCTCTCAGTACCATGTCTATATATCTCTTCAATACCTCCACAAATGGGGATTCCACCATTTCTCTGAACATCCCATTCCAATATTTGACCACCATCACTGTGAAGAATTTTTTCCTACCACCAAACGTAGACTTCCTCCGGTACAAGTCAAGACCATTTCCTTGCATCCTATCACTTGTCACCTGGGAAAGGAGATTGGCATTCTCCTTGCTGCAACCTCCTTTCAGGTGCTTGTAGAGAACCATGAGGTTTCCCCTTAGCCTCTTCTTCTCCAGACTAAACAACACCATAGGTCCTCATAACTCTTGTTTTCCAGTCCCTTCACCAGCTTTATTGTTTTTCTCTGCACCCACCTGAGCAACATAATGTCCTTGTAGTGAGGGGCTCCAAACCCAAAACAGTACTTGAGATGAAGCCTCACACGTGATGCGTACAAGCAGACACTCACTTCCCCAGACCTGCTGGCCTCGTTATTTCTGATACAGGCCAGGCTATTGGCCTTCCTGGTCACCTGGGTTCACTGCTGGTTCATGTTCAGCATCCCTAGTCCTCTTCGGAGGCAACTTTCCAGCCATTCTTCAGCCACTTTTCTAGCCACACACTTCAACCAAATGTATTTTGTTGTTACGATATCAAAATTAAATATATAGTAGCTGTTTAGCAGCCATCTGTAAGCTTCTGATAACAAGACATAAATAGACCAGTAAAGAAATGGAAAGACATAAATATGATCAAAGAGAAATGGTGAGCTCTCAGCCCCACTCCCTGCTGTCAGAATTTATTATTTCAATGAGCCTCCTCCAAAAGAAAAAACAAATGCTGCTGTTGGCTCCGATGCACACCAGTGCTAGCCCCAAGCGTGCCCTTGGCCTGCAGCAAGCAGCTGCCCTTGGCAAGGTTTCATCAAGCCAGAGCATGTAGCCTTGCCCTCATACATCAGCTGCTGGCACTGCGCTCACTGCTCCCTCTCCCTCTCTACATCTCCCTCCTTTCCCCTCTTTCCTCTGATATCTGCCCACTTCTTCCCTGCAGTGCTGAGGTCCTTTGCTGATATCTTAGTGGCTAAGGGAGAAAAGTTCATTGGAAAAAAAATAAAAATCCAAGGCTCAAAAGAAGAAGCACTGAGATGAACAAGATATTTTCATTGCATCAATCAGAAAGAATCACTGCTTGGAGTAAAGCTGTGATGTTTCAGTTCCACATCTACCTTTTGTGCCAGATTTCTCAGTTTAGGAAGATAAAAGATGCACCTCATTATCTGTAATGCTGTGATGAGTAATTTTCTTTTCCACGGCTCCACTCCAGGGTCTTTTCCTGAAGGGCAGAATGAAGCTTTGCAGCTTTATCTCAGCCATGTAACCTCTTCGCATTCATTCATGGTAATGCCTAGTCCCATTTTTAATCTTAATAAGCTCTTTAGTTCAATAATATCCTATGGCACTAAGACATATAAGTTAATTCCTTGACTTAAAGCCAAAGTCTCTTGAGAGTTTTACCGCTGACTTCTATGGGCTTTGAGTCAGGTCAGGCTTCAAAAAAAAAGCTCAACCCAGCTCACTGCAAACCACTGAATTACCTGACTGGAAAAGTGCTGCAGTGTTATATCCTTCTCACTTGTAGCTTCTCTGTATCTCTGTATATAAAATTTGCATTCACAAGAATTTCAAGCAGTGTTTAGCCTGAATAATAATGCCAAGATGCTTTGATAAACCAAGCAGGAAGGAATGACTTTCTTCCTCTCACTAACCTGGCCCTGGGCTGATCTGGTGATTCAAGATGAAAAGTTTGGAGCCTACAGATATCTACTCCCAGAAGAACCTCATCTCTCAATCTAAATTAGTCAATTAAAAAACAGATTCCCAAGTTTATACAGACAAAAATGATGAAGATAAATTTAATATGAACTAAATTACAAACAGGAGGAAATTGCTGCTAGTTATAATAATTTAATTACAGAGTACATTTTAAATCACTTCTTTTGATGGACTGAGAAAAGTCATACTGTGGGGACTGCCTGCAGTCTCTCTGAGCCCCAAATGAAGGTCTCATGTGGCTGCAGCAGTACAAACCTTCTGTTTTGCCATCAACCTGGGACTGTGGCTGGGAGCTACACTGTGGTACAAAAACTATTCAGTGTCCTTCATGTGTCTTCACTTCGGTACTAAGAAAAGCGAGAAGAGAAATCTGTTCCCACAGCCCCTTCATTCCCTTGAGCTTTGTGATGAAGCACTGAATGTACACACAGAGAGAGTAAATTAGCTCAGAGCTCAGACACATACCCAAAGCGTGGAGGTCACAAGAGCTTTAGAAGCTACTGCTCATCAACTGGGTTACAGTTTTTGCTGCAACCTCTTTGGCTGTTCCAATTTTCATTAAAGAACAGCTCACAATGTCTTATGCTTGTGTGCATCTTTTCTGCTTGCAGCAAGCTCAGAGCACATGCACAACGCATCGCTGCAGCTCAGCTGCTGAGTAATCCTCGGTAACTTGAAATGGGTTCATTGCTTCCTATCATGGATCCATAAGCCATTTGGTATACTAAAGAGATGGTTAAAAGACCAGGCCTGACAATGTCTTCATGGGAACAAGTTTCTAATAGGAGTTCTTCAAAGCAGTGGAGGTAAAATCAGATGCAGTGGCTGGAAATTGAGATAAGAATAACATCACTTATTTCTGACAGAGGAAATAATGAACTCCAAAAAAACTTTCCTTATGTGATCTGTACCCTGTAAGTCTTCAAACCAGGAGTGTATAACAGGGTGGAGGACAGACATGCTGTGGCTAACATCTGTGGCTCATGGCATTTTAGAGCTCTTGTGCAGGATCACTGGAGCAGTTTTCAAGTCAGCAGAGCTACACAGGATGTCACTAGGATGATCCTAGATGGTTCTGACAATGTGTCTCCCATCCTCACCCATTAGTGCACAGGCAGGAGTCCATAAGAAAGGACTCTAAACAGAGTCCTTTCTTATGTCCTTTAAACAAATAATACTAATAAATAAATGCCTTTATACTCTTATATATGTACATATGAGTATATATATGTATATACTCATATATTCTTATATATATGTATATACTCATATATTCTTATATATGTATACATATATATGTACACTCATATATACGTATACATACACATGCACACCAAAAGTCTTCCCAAAAAAGGAGATTATTGTGTACGTTATATCATGTCACTGTCTGACATAGGCCCTGCTAAGTTTCTAACTCATTGCTATGAGACAGCCAAAACAATGGGGCTCGGGGCTTTGTATGAAAAGAGTTGCAAAGGTCTTAGCCTCCATGAGGTAAGGAGCAAGAAGGAACACTTCACAGAAGACAAGATAGTTTGTTGCTTTAACATTTTAGCTAGTTATGGCAAACTAGATGACCACTTTCATGTAACACATCACGTTACACAAAGCAAGGGTATGGTGGGGAGTTACTGCCTCCCAGAAGCTGGTAAGGCACACCTGGGAGAAACACTGAGCACATGAGGTTCACATCATAAGGGTGTGCAGCAGGCATGGGCCACACCTGAGACAGTAGAATCAGAGGGAGAGGTGCTAATAATTCATTAGTAGCAAATCAAGTTTAACCAACAAAAAGAGCTGCATCCAGCGACAGAAGTGAGCACACCTCTTGGATTTGCTGTCAGTACCAGTAATTGCAGCCTGGGACTGACCCAGCATGGCTTTTGCTCTAGTGCTGGGGGCTGTGAGGCTGCAAGAATGTGAGCGGGCATTTTCTCCAATTCTTGCTCCCCATCCATTGTGTAGAACATAATTATTTAAGCTTTTTTTGGATGATGATGACAGTGGCTGTCAAACATGTCCTCCACTCCTGGGGCTCCCATGTGCTTGTACTGGTTCTGTCCAGTGGTCATCCACAGTTCACTGTGCACTGCTCCCCTGTCCACACAACATGCTGGGCACTCATCTCCTGGCCATGACAAATTGAAGGGGAATGCCTTAAACACAGAGATGTCCTTACTGAGGATGCAGCCTTGTATGGTTAGACTGCAGTATCTGTGGCATATTGTCAGAACTAGAGTTATAAATATAGAAAATAAGTGTGACTTGGTATGTTTTCCCACTTAAATTTTATTGGACTTTCCAAATCCACAAATACCAGGTTCTTTTACGATAATGGTACTCTTTAAGGGCTTGTAAAAACAGAGCCTGAAAAAATCCAATGGAGCCTCACCAGCCCATGCTTGTTTCTGTCTCTGGTGCAACTTTTTTCTGAGTGAGACTGTACCAAGGGAAGACACTCCACAGCTTCACACAGCCTTTTGCCATCTGCCTGCCTGTTTGCAAGTGGGGAAAAGAGAGTCACAGTGGTTCCTGTGGACAAAAATGGGCCGCTATCATGGCTCCATGCCATCATATTAGTGGCTGTGCCCCATGCCGGGTGTGCAACCATCACTCAGCAACAACCAAATATTGGTGTGCTTTAACACTGCCTGGGCCGAAACCAGGGCATGGGGCGCAGTGCAATGCCAGCTGAAGTGATGACAAATAACTTCATGCACTTTGATACATTGGCTAAAATCAGTCCTGTGAACAGCAAAAAATATGCAGCTGTACATTCCATTTTGATAAAGGAATTTGAGAGTATGTTTCAAGATTGAAAAAAAAAAAAGATTTTTTTGTATATTTGCAGCTTCATTTTCAGTCAATATAATAAAATACATTATCTGCAAATTTTCAAATGCATGAAATGTGCATATGTATGAATGTACAGAGTTGCAATCAGATAGATATTCAACTCAAAGATTTGATCATGCCTCTCTACCAGACTGTTGTAAGCCCTATCTTAGCAGAGAGAAATATCCCTCTCTTCACAATCACACCTTATTCATGTCATCACTTTTTGGCAGTATGTGAACAACAGTTTTCAAGGATGAAGCACAGGAAAGATAAACTGCCACGAAAAATCACTGATGAACACTTTGAAAACTCACTAAGAATTGCAGCTACTTCCATCAAACCAGACTGATGAGTTAGCTTCACAAAAACAAGGTCAAATATACCAATAGTTTTATGGTTTTGTTACTTAGATGCGTTAACTATATTATGTATTTTACATGCTCTGAAAGTAATGCCTCCTATTTCATTATGATGGCCCACAACATCAGTGGTGGATGTTGGTGGTATGGCAATAGAGGCTGAACCTTCCCACCAATATCCCATTACATTTTGGAGCCGTGTGACAGAGGGCAGCAGAGGGGCAGTCTGACAAAATGTCATCTGACATGGAAGTGCAGATGAAGCAAAGGTGTGTCAGTGAGTTCCTCCCAGCAGAAAAAAATGGCACCAACTGGCATTCATCGGTGCTTGCCAAGCAGTTCTGGAGACCCAGCAGTGGATGTGAGCACAGTGGCGGGTGGTGTGTTTCAGCAAAGGTGACAGTAAGGGTGGGTCACATCTGCTGGTGCACATGTTCACTACTGTGGAATGCAGGCTCCTGTTGATTGCTGATGAAAACACATATCTAATGGTGATGACTGTTGAAAAATAGTGCTTTGTAGCTAGGAATTTGCTCTATCACACAGTGCTACTGTGCTCACTGTATCTGTTATAGTTTCCAAGGAAATAAATAAGAGTATTTTTGGACAGATCGACATATACGTAGCCCAAGACAAATTCCTCTTCACTCAGCGTATCCCAGGCAAGCCAAAATGTTGGACAGTCATGGGTTTGGCAATGCCCAACATCTGGATGTGGAGTTAGGACAGTCCAGTTACGTCCTGCAACCCAACCCAAAGTGTGCAAGGGGAGCAACATCACAGTGTCTGAGGACAGGAGGTGCCTGGGGCTGGGACACTCATCCATAATTACATGTGTGTATCTCAGGATAAATTGCCACTGAGCAGAAGCAGTGACTTCTACTACAGCGAACACCAGCTGCTGGTACAGACTAAGTTGAGTAAGACCGATCTTCTTAGAGAACAGATTCCACCTTGTGAGAGCTGTCTCATAAATAAGAATTTGCTCTTACTAAAAGCAAGGATGGGGAGCTTTGAGGGAAAAGTATCATATTTTTAGCACTATCAGGTATTTTCAGAGCTCTTCAGAGCTATAAAAAAAGAGCTGTTCGGTCCTCTTTAGGTCAGTGGAAGTTATAGTTATGACTTTGAATTACAGAAGCACAGAGATACAAATAGCTTATTTTTATTTATTTTGCTTTCTGACATCTATAAATATAAGCATCTTCAAGACTTTGCCAAAAGTTAAAAATACAATTGAAGAAGAAAGAGTCAGCCACAGACTGTTCCTAACACCAAATCAAAACTACCCACAGCACAGTAAATCTAACCAGTATTTGCTCCCCTACAAACTTACCTCACCTCACCTTGCTTTGCCTTCCTAAGGCAAGTTTCAAATGCAAAAAATAAATGAATAATTCATTATCATACACTGAATATCACTTAGGCCTCTTGTTCTCTACCATGTTCTTTTTGCCATGCATCCCCAAATGTTCTGACCTACAAACACGCATTCTGCCTCAAATAAGCTGTAACCGCATTCGTGGATGTATCCCCTTGGTCTTTCTGTTGAAAGAGATGCTGTGTCCCAAGGATCTGCAAGGCACCGTGAAAAAGAGAATTATTAAGTGATTTTCAGCCTGTGGTCTATAGCCCCCAGGGACTCTGTGAACTACTTCTAAATAGTTCTGAATCATGAAAAACAACCAAGGCAAGCAAGATGTCTGTCATTATGCTTTAACATGATGGGAGGGAACTTAAACTCCATTAGAAAAATTCTGGAAGCTTACTGGAGAAAAGTAAAAGACATAATCCACAGTTGGAGGTGGTCTAGGAAAACCCACAAGCCCACCTAAAGAACAGGAACCTGCTTCATATATTCCTGCTTTCTGGACAAGTGTTTCAGCTGCCTGAAGCAAGAAGCTATGGCGAATTTATATAGCCTGTTGTCAGCATTTTGCCATTCAGACTTCCTCAGCATCCAAGCCAGATAGCTTAAAGCTAGTGCAGCAGTTTCATCTCCCTTCTAGTCCTACTTTATCTGAACTGTCATTTCTCTGAGTCAAGAGGCTTTGTTTTCATCTTTAAAAGTAGGAACATCATTGAACTATATATATATATTTTTGCATTATAAATCTGCTGTGCTGACTTACTCAGTCAACTCCAGGTCTTCTTGACTTTTTAAGCATCACCAGTTCTACTTCACACTGTCCTAATCTTGATACCGCCATTTAACAACAGACAGACAAAAATAACCTCTGCTGGGTTAAAGTTTGTCACATTGTCTGTTATATCACTGATCTGTTTAGTGCAGAAACAGGCAACATCTTTTTTGTAAAGAGCACATCTTTATTGTACATCAGAGCTCAGTATAAAGTTTGCAGAGCTAATGCTCACCAAAAATAGCTCTGGATCATGAAGCAGTCAAATATCCCAGCACAGCACAGCAGTCCAGCCAGATAATTTTCTCTGCAGAGGGATGGAGTCATTTGTGAAAGTGCTGTACTGTTTTCCAGGTCCAAACTGCTAACTGCACAGCACTTCACATATATTCCAGTTTTCCTGGAGCTAGGACATAGGAGCAACAATGTACAGACATGCACCTACGTGCTATCCCAGAAGTCATGGAAAGGATGCAGAGTATTTTATACAGACCACATCACCTCCAGAGAATGCTTGCATAAAGAGATAAACCAGCATAACAAAATATTTTTCATGCTCTTGTGCAGCAGCACATAACAGTCCATGTTAAGGATGGTAAATTAGAAGTGTAGCTGGTACAAGAAGTCACAGCTAAATGATGCTTTTGCCATTTCACCAGAAGACCACTTGGTGACATTCCCAGACTGGCTTTGGTAGGAAAGCAGACTGCAAACTATTGTGATGGCTCCAGAAGAGTTTTAGGCTGCCACTGAGTGCTGAGAAAATTCAGACTCATGTCCCTTAACAACGAACTCATTTAGGACACCTGGTCTGATTTATTGATGCAGCTCTTGCCATCAGTAAGAATACACTGCCTGCCATTCCTGTCATAAAACAGATGCCTAAACTTTTTCCTCCCCAGAGTATTTTTCCTCATCAGCCTTCTTTGGGGGGCAGCAGCCTTAACTCTCTGAAAGGCTAGATAACAGCAGGACAGAGGGAAATGGTTTTAAGTTGAGGGAAGGAAGATTTAGATTGGATGTCAGGAGGAAATTCTTTACTGTGAGGTGCTGGAACAGGCTGCCTAGAGAGGCTGTGGATGCCCCATCCCTGGAGGTGTTCAAGGCCAGGTTGTATGGGGCCCTGGGCAGCCTGGTCTAGTATGAAATGGGGAGGCTGTTGGTCCTGCACATGGCAGGGGGGTTGGAGATTCATGATCCTTGAGGTCCCTTCCAACTCGAGCCATTCTGTGATTCTGTGATTCTTCACTATCCCCCTATTTCTGGGCCAATTTGGAAAGTTGGACACTGGTTCTGGTGTCCCAGTTTCTTCTGATCAGCCTGTATTTTACAGTTTGGGAGCGTACACTCTGAGCTAAAGATGTCTTCTTGCTGGAATGCACCTTACAAAGGGTCTCCTAAATCATCAGGTTCTTCAGGTTTATCCCAGTGAGTGGATGAATGAGTATTACATCAGAAGCAATCTTTACTGCAAGTTTCAAACACACTGTCCCTGTACCACTACTGAGATGCATCAGCCCTGCCACCACTGGCATGCCTTATCACCTTAGACTGTAGCCCTTCCATTAACTGTTGCCTCATTCTACAACTACAGACAATTTCTGCTAAGTTTACAGCTCAGGAGAAAAATGAACTATTATTTAATTTTAAAACATCAGAAGAAGTAATGGAGATGGCTCTTGTAAGAAACAGTAAACAGACACAGAAGCCGGCAATGCCCAGTCATAAGCAAGGACAGGAAAGGAAGGGATACACTCTGTGGATGCCCTATCCCCGATGGTGTTCAAGGCCAGGTAGGATGGGACCCTGGGCAGCCTGATCTGGTGCATAAAAAGCTCTCCCCATGAAAGGAGGGTGGAACTGGGTGGGCTTTAATGTTCCTTCCAATCCAAACTATTCAGTGATTCTATGACTCTTTGATATACTCACTAGTCTCAGTCCCACCACCCCACTGCTGCCCTGTTTGTAAAAGTTCATGTATTTAGATTCAAAGACAATGTCTTTGACCTAGAAAGCCCTTCAGCCTAACCTCTGCAGGCTGGAAGCACTGCCAAAGGCTTGCCCTGTATACTTCCCTGACATTGACTAATTGCAGCCACCACAAACTGTGAACCTTAGGCTAACCCAGTGCCATCCATCTTATGTGTTATGGTATTTCAAAACTGAGGAAGGAATTTATCTTAGGTCATCTACCCCAGCACTTACAAAATAATATAAAATAGTGAAATATGTCCAAATAGTGAAATATATGCAGTCAGCAGCCACACAGTAAAGGCCTTTAAGGATGGGATTCATCTTTCCTAACTCAAGGGTTCTGTAGTGCAGCTGCTAAGGGGCTTCTAGCCAGTAAAGCCACCGGGATTTACGATATATCCACCTAATCAAATGCTTCAGTGTGAGATGGCTCAGCTGTACTGAGCAACCTCCATGGACTAGAGAGGAGAGCCAAGACACCTAGCTCACATGCAGGAATTTACATAGGATAGGAGGTGAACACCGTGCTCTGAATGCAAAATACAGTCGTCCAGAAATTAGTGAGGATGAATTCTGGCACAACAGTGACAGTCACAGTCACACCAATACGTAGCTGGGGAACACGGATAAAAATAGGACCTGTGGGAAAAAGCCACATATTCTGAGGGACTACAATAACCATGGGTTAAACAGTACCATTTCACCAGCATCCCAAAAACATCCAAACATCCCTAGCGGGGTTCAAAGCCTTGCTGTGCTGAGTGCCTCATGACTGTATAATATGACACTCCCTGTCCCCGGAGAACATGTACAGGAGCAGTAAAACCTGTGCATGGTCTTTGCTCATTTTCTCTGGTTTTCTGGTTTCCTTACCATTTTCACGGGGTTCTCACCAAGTGCCCATTTCTCTCCAGGGTTTTGCTGGAACACAGTGATGTGACTTTGGCAAGAACTTGAATTAAATGGGCATATATTGTTATTCACAAACTTTCTGACTATCCAAGGCCAAGCTTGTACCATGACATTATGGGCTTCCTTTTGGGTGATGTCAGGTTATTTCAACACATTTCAAGAACTTCAGCCAAGGCTTAAAAACAGAACAAGGTAACTAAGAAAAATATTTGAAGTATTTGACTGTGTGTGGGCTAAGTTTATATATATGTACATTTGTAAGAATCAGAGCAATTGGGGGGGAAGATAATAAAGAAATATACTCCCTCTAACAAAAAATTCTGCAGCAATCCTTTTTTATTCAGTAAACATGGGAATGAATTTAAGCACTACAACAGGCTGTGTGCTTTAACAATTTGTTAAAGAAAGCAGGAAAAATGCTTAAAACTGTGTTTATTTTTCTTTATGGTAGGTTTGAGCCCAGGTATTTGTTGGTTATCTATCTCCATGTGTCTTCAAAAGTTCTGTGTTCAAAATTGAAAACAAGATCACTTGGCTTTTTAATCCAAATGGAAGCATCAGAGATACAAACGGGTTTCTTTACAGTTGCAGATGAAATTTCCAAAGAAAGGCCCAGGAGGCTTATTAAAGTTGTAGCTGGGAAAAAGGAAAAAAGGAAAAAATAAAACCAAGCATGGACACAAAAAACAGCACTGGCAGCTGGGGACGTGACTCTCCTGAGACAGACAGCCTGAGAGAAGAAAATATCTGGCAAGAGCAAAAAAAAGGAACAAAGAGGAAACAAGTGGATTCAAAGGAGATTGCTTGATAAGGGGCTGTAAAAATTCACAGATTTGCTAAACCATGTAAGTAAGCCAGCTGTATAAGCATCTAGAGTATATTATTTTTAATTAGTTAAAAGTGGTCGTAGAATTGTGGAGTAAAAGGAAAACATGGAAGTTAAGTTACAGAGATCTAGAGAAACATATCAACAATTGTATAACAGAAACAAACTGGGCAGCTGCCTCCAGTTCAGCATTTTATCACTCTGGAAGCTATTTTATGGCCACAGGAAAACAGCAATGAAGGGAATGAGGTCACTTCAGGACATGATTTATTTTGAAACGGCTCTGTATGATGTTTAATGTAAGCACGTTTCACTGCACCACAAAGAATAACGCTACTTAAATCGAGAGAAATTTAAAGCATGTCTGCATGTCTGCAGCAGCGCGTGAAATGGACCTAACACAAACCATGGCTTCATCTTCTCCAACATGAACTGACATTTCTTTCTCTTCTTTGCCTCCAGGATCACGGCCTTCCTGAGCAATGAATGGGTGATTAAATCATTAGCACTAAAGGGAAAGACTCGCACAAGAGTAAAGCTGGACTCCACAGTGGAAACAACAGCTTAGGCTGTGGGTTATGGCCCTTGCTAAGCAAATGACAATGAATGCAAGTCCCTACTAGTACTGACATCTTTTTTTTTTTTTCTCTTTCCAAGATTTAAACTGCATTCCACAGTGTCTGAGCATTCAGTATGAACACGACATTTCTAAATGAAACTGTTGCTATTCACAGCACAACTAGCATTTGTACATAGAAATGCAGCAAGATTTTGGCACCCAGGGCTTATCTTCACTGCAGAGCTAAATTAACATTATAAGGTTGTAATTTGAATGTTGCCTTTATTTTAAGTCCTATTCACATCCAGAAAACTTCATTCAAATATGATGTAGAGTACAAAATAAGGGTAGAAATTAGTTGGTGCAGCCAGACCTCGCATACCTTCCCATAATTCTCATGAACCAAGAAAGGTTAAATTCTCCCAGAATCCACAGTAAAACAGTTTACAGAACAACCTCATGTACCTTTTCTGCTGACTGTAACCCAGACCAAAGTGAACCCCAGAAATCTGTCAGAACCTCTCCTTTTGCTTCTTCTCACAAAGGAGCAAAAGAGGTTTTGATTCGTATTTTTTATTTTGCTTGAAACTGTGGCTTCATGTCCGCTAACGTGGTTCTGCACTCTGCCAGACTGCTCAGCAGCACAAATTTAATCTTGATCACGTGCAGGCATATGACTGTATTTCTGTTAAATCAGACAAAGTACATTATGTGGTTTTCACTGTCTTATCAATTAACACGAAGTTCATGTCAGCCCAGGAGGCTGGATGGTATCTGATCTCCCACAAAGCATGAAGTTAACCCATTACATTCCCCTGATATGAGCTGGCAGAAGTAGAACGCAAGATGCAACTGTGTGCTCTGAGGCCATTTCATTCTGGGTGCCATTAAGAGACCAAAAAGCAGATGGATTGCACCATCCCAGGGTGCCTCAGGCACGGCAGCACACAAGCCAAGCTGCTAGCTGAAGCTGGCAATTTTGAAATGGATTTGCAGTTGTTATTCTTCACCAAATGCTGTGCCACCAACTTAAGGGGATATACAGCTGACAAGATGCAATGACCCAGGCGACTACCAAGCCGGCATACATGCAAGCACACAAGAATTACGGCCCACTGCTCACAAGATTAACGCACAGTGAAGTGACTCGAGGAGACTGAAAGGAACTCCGCCTGATTGCCGAAAAAGCTGCATTCCACTGCACAACCGGCACCGGGACCCAAGTGCCACTAGCGAGGCTCAGCGCCATTCCAGCCCTTCCTTGCAGGCTGCTGCCACCTGCTGGTCGCACTGCTCCCGTGCTGCCACCGTAATAAACAGGGATCTCATTTTCTCCCGTACCACCCGAGATGGAAACGTGGAAACGCGAGTGCTGTAAAAACAAGCGAAGGATTTGTGAAGCACATTTCCTTGAATATCAAAGTTTTAATGCAGTCATCCTGAAATCTTGACATCCCTGATTCACGCAGGAGCAGATTGACACGAAGACAGAGAAATAATATGACACCAAGTTGGGTGGGACTGTCGATCTGCCTGGGGGTAGCAAGGCCCTACAGAGAGATCTGGACAGGCTGGATTGCTGGGCTGAGGCCAATGGGATGAGGTTCAACAAGCCAAATGCCGGGTCCTGCACTTTGGCCGCAACAACCGCAGGCAATGCTGCAGGCTTGGGGTGGAGTGGCTGGAAGACTGCATAGGGGAAATGGACCTGGGGGTGTTGATTGATGCTCAGCTGAACATGAGCCAGCAGTGTGCTCAGGTGGCCAAGAAGGCCAATGGCATCTTGGCTTGCATCAGAAATACTGCAGCCAGCAGGAGCAGGGAAGCGATTGTCTCCCTGCACTCAGCTCTGGTGGCTCCTTGAGTACTGTGTCCAGTTTTGGGCCTCTCACTGCAAGAAAGACATTGAGACCCTGGAGCGGGTTCAAAGAAGGGCCACAAAGCTGGTGAGGGGTCTGGAGCACAGGCCTTACGAGCAGCGGCTGAAGGAGCTGGGATTGTTCAGTCTGGAGAAGAGGACGCTCAGGGGAGACCTCACTGCTCTCTATAACTAGCTGAAGGGAGCTTGTAGTGAGCTGGGGGTCGGCCTCTTCTCTCGTGTAACTGGTGACAGGACCAGAGGGAATGGCTTCAAGCTGCACTAGGGGAGATTTAGGCTGGACGTTAGGAAATACTGCTTTTCTGAAAGAGTGGACAGTCACTGGAATGGGCTGCCCAGGGAGGTGGTGGAGTCACCGACCCTGGAGGTGTTCAAGGAAGCATTGGACTTGGTGTTGAGGGACATGGTGTAGTGAGAACTATTGGTGATAGGTGGATGGTTGGACTGGGTGATCTTGAAGGTCTTTTCCAACCTTGGTGATTCTGTGATTCTGTAATAATAAGCCAAAAGACAACATCTGAAATCAAGCTGCTGCCAACTCGAACAATAGCAGAGCACATCACAAGGCACCGCAGCCCACCCCGCCCTCTGCCACTGAGCACGCCCAAAGCGGGCCCGGAGCTCAGTACGCCGCAACCCCCTGCTCACGCCAGGCCCCGAACTCTCCCGAAAGCTGGGGAGGTTGCCATGGTAGCGGGAGCCAGGGAGGCCCGTACGGCGCGGCCTGGCTTGCCGCTACAGCCGCCCCCGGGCCGGGCGCCGGCGTAGCGCCGTCACGGTCCCGCCCCGGCCTCCTGCCCGCTGCGGGCGCTCGGCTCCAGAGGGCGGCTGAAGAGCGTAGTGGGGCGGCCGCGGGGCGCAGCTCGGTGGGCGGGAAGGCGGTGCCTGGTTACCCGGGGCATGTCAGCGTGCCTGGAAAGCGAGGCAAGGGCGGTTGTGTTAGCGAGCGGTGCAGCTGCGCGAGGCCCCGTTCGCCTCTCCCGCTCCTTTCTGTTCCTTTTATCTTACACCTTACGGCCTAATGCTCCTAAGTAGACCTCGGCGTTCCTCTGTTCAAAGGCCTGCGATAGTTGCCAGCAATTGGTCCCCATCACTGAGCAGACAGCCTGCCATAGCTGCTGTGCTGCCCTGCCTACGTGGCACCAACTGCAGCCTGCACGTTCTGGGCTCTGAAAGCCAGTCCTGCTCTTAACGTGTAAAAATGGCTCAATGGGAAAAAGTTAGCAAGGAGTCCCTGTAACAAATCATTTCCAGTAGCATCACAGACTGTGCTTACCTGCTCTGCTGGGCTGCTCTGAAAGTAATGCTGCCTATTTTGTTATGTTGGCCCACAAAATCAGAGGCTGATAGTAGTGGTAAGATCAGCTGATAGTAGTGGTAAGTTGCTCAGTGGGAGCAACTGAACCTTCCCACGAATATTCCGTTTTGTTGCCCTGTGACAGAGCGCAGCAGAGGGGCAGTCTGACCAAATGGCTCTGACATGAAAGTGCCAGTGAAGCAAAGGTGTGTCATTGCATTCTTCCACATGGAATAAATAGCACCCACTGGCGTTCATCAGCGTTTGCTGAACGGTTATTAAGACCAACAGTGGATCAGAGCCCAGCGAGGCAGCATGTTGTGGTGTGTTTCGAAAAGTGGCAACAGCAGTGCAAAAGTCAAGCCACGTTCTGGACAGCCATGCAGATTTTTACGAGTGCAGAATGCAGGCTGTTTATTGCTGTCAAAAATGCATCACTTATGGTGTTGACTATGTGGGGAAAAAAAGATGCGTTTTGTAGCTGAGAACTTGTTCTTCCAAACAGTGTTATTATGCTGTTTGTGTCTGTTGTAGTTTCCATGGAAATAAATAGGAAGCATTACTTGTAGAGCAACCTTTGTAAATTTCAGACTCTTACTGTATGTAAGACTACACAAAGCCTGTATTAAGAGTTCATCATGCATTTTGTACGTAGCACTGAGAGCAAAGTGAAATCCCACACTTTCTCTTATTTTTTTTACCTGTGCTTTGGTTTGTGAATTATTTTCAGTTCTTCACCTGTGAGAACCAAGCTCTTGATCAGCTATAGGACTAGCGGGTTTTTAGGAACCTTGTATTTGCAGCTGTGGTAAATGTAAATGGGAGCAATAAATAAAGCTGAGTGTGTTTACCAGCTGTGAAAAAGATTGGATGTTAATGACATTCATATTTCAGGAAAGAAATTTGTTTTTTTAATTGACTGTGGTGTTATTGAAAAGGGGCTAGATTGACAACCCAGGAAATATGTGTTCTATGTTAAGGGCAGAAGAGAGGATAAGTGCTGTTGTCCTTTGCAAATGTGCTTCAAATTTAACCCAGGTTAGCAGATAGCTTTTCATTGCCTACGTGCAGCTTGAATTTGAGTGGCTTCTCTTTAATTCTTGCTGAGTGTTAAGCTTGAGATCACCAGTATCAAGTTCCTTACTTCCCTGTGCTAGCACTTATGCTTTGGGATAATTTTGGCATATATCTGCATTGCCGCTGCCCTAGCTATTCTTTTCCATTGCCTCTCTCCCAGTTTTATGCTATTAGACTTTGATGAGTTGGATCAGAGGCATAATTTATGCAGCTGGAAAAACAGACTTTTCTTTCTTATATGAATTTTCTCTTCTGCCTTTTCACCCAACAGTATGATTGCCAGTACTGCACAAGACAGGCATTGGGAAACAGGATGAATGAAAACATGTCTTCTTTGAGAGGCAAATAGAACATGTCAATATTACATTGACATAGTAAACAACTATGCAGATTTGGCCTAATTCTTATTCAAGTCATAAAGTAAACCAAAGCAGAGGTAACTCTTTTTTCTGAACAACAAACTAAAGCTGTACTGCAGTGGTTAAGTGGTTATCAATGCAGCCTAGCCTCTTTTGTGACCTTCATGCATGTGGTTCCTGCTCCTCTTATTAGATGTAGACCCCAACAAGGCAAGAGGAATGCAAGTGGCCAGACTGCAGGTGAAGGTGAAGAGTAATGCCTTGGCTCCCTGCTGCTGCCTGAGCTTTCCTCTTCAGATTTCTGTTAGTGTTTCTTTCATGCCCCATCCCTGGAGGCATTCAAGGCCAGGTTGGATGGAGCCTTGGGCAGCCTGATCTGGTGGGTGGCAGCCATATTGGTGATCTTTAAGATCTCTTTCAACCTAAGCTATTCTGTGATTTTATCATTCTATGATTTATTTTTTTTTTTTTAGGATGAAGACTCCCATAACTCCTGTGTGGCAGAAGACAATCAGCAGTGCACAGTTCATGCAGGTTAGGATCTTCCCAGCTATTCCCTTAAGACTGCTGTGGGGAAGAAAGGAGAGGGAAGAAATGTCAATGCACACATAACTATCAAGATGTAACCAAAATTGGGCTAGGTCTAGTCACGCTTTGTGGTTGTTGACCTAGGTGAGTGATTATCTCCGTTCCATCCTGCAGTGTGTCTTTATCTAGTATTGGTATTTTGCTAGCCAAGTATCCACTAGAGTTAGATAATCAGTAGAATTTGAAAATGGGTTCAGCAGTTTTGTTTTTGGTTAATGTACCTTTCACGTGTGGAATCAATACTCAGATCCTTAAGGTAAGGAGCTGTGGTTTGTTATAATGTTCTTTTGCTCATTGTGAGGAAAAGTAGATTTTGAAGCAAGGTCTAAAGCTGGCTTTCCAAAACAAAAATCAAAAAAACAATTCCTACGAAGCCAATCTCCTGTCTTTTGGCCTGTTCCAAGCAGATAGCCTGAAGGATAGAGGGAATGCTTTGAAAGGGGACATTTTATATCTCTGGCAAAGAGAAGTATTTACCTCTGAATAGTGTGATGGCTGGTGCACAGTACCAGTCCCAAATTTCCAATTACTATTTTTTTTTCAAAGCTTTTCTCTGTCTGTCATGTTTCCATTCAAGTGGCTTCTTATTACTTGGAAGTGCTCCTTGCTGACAAGCAAAGAGGACCTTCTACTTCCTCCAAGTGCCTCTAATGGTAGAATTCTTGATAGCATCAGATTATTACCTCTCCTGTCACGCTAGCGTTACGCTGCTACATACACTGTGTCAGAAGCTTTTTAGGACTAAGCCATTCAGATAATGCACAGAACACATTTTGGCTGATGCGTTGGGATCGTAGAGCATATCATAATAAGCTAGTAATAAAAGCAAGAACAATACCAAATGCTAAGATTTTCAGTAGGAAACCAAGTAAGATATTTCCCGCTCTTGTGCTTTATGGTTTAATGAATTGTCAATTCAATGCTAACTTTAAATGTAATGTGATTTATAGGCTGGAGCACTGAATTTACATTTCACTTGGATGTAATTTTATCGAGCCATGCTTAATGATGCTAATTTCATGTAGATAATCTCTGCAGCCTGTTTCTACTTGAAAGAACAGAAGAGATTGATGCAAGGGTTCTTTCACTTTCTTACAGATTGTGTCTGTGCTGATATTTTTCCAAGGGCAAAACAGTTACCACTTGACTCAGAGGTTGTGGTGCCCCATTTGCAGGAGCTGCAGAATCCATGTGACTTACCACCTGTGGGTCAGTTTTCCCAGGGGTACTGGCCAAACCAATGTGAAGTCAGCAGGGACAGAATTAAGCACATTGGTAAGTTACTGTGTTACACTCAAAATCTAGTCCATGGGCAAAGAGGAAGGGAATCTTGCGGGAAGAACTTACTGTTAGTATTATTGAAACTTTAAGAGAGCTCTTTGATGTGCCAGGCAAATGCCCTGCAAGTTACAGGGACATGTTGCATTGCCTGTGTGGTCAGCAATCCACAACTTCACTCTATAGATGCAGCATCTGTTTTCTTAGTAGTACCATGTGCTGATAGAGAGCAATATAGGAATTCAGAGTAATTGCTGAGTAAACAAGCTGTATAAATAATAGTCTTCCTGCTTGTAGTCTTTTCTGTGTGTCTCCTCTGTTTCAGATTGGATACCCAGTAGTCCTGAGCCATTGTACACTCCAACGGGTTTGGAGATCACACCATCCTACCAACCTCCTGACAAGGGCAATGTCATTTATCTAGGAGAAGGTGAGAACACCCAGAGAAATGTTGCTCTAAGCTGTGGGTAGACTAAGCATCTGCTTTGATGCCAATATTTTATCTCCTTAGTGAACCAAATGCAAAGCCTAATAAAATCAATATAGTGTTTTATTGTTATTTTTAGCACTTCAGAATACATCCTTTTCTAATATATAGGGAAGAAAATTATTTACACAGAGGTCTCATCTACCACATATTCTGCTCATGCAGTTGTTTATCTCAGATGTCCAGCTCGGTTCAAGCCTTTGTATCAGCAACAGTATGAAACAGCTAGAGTGAGTTGGTTATGAAAATAAGAGTGGGAAAAGATTACTTAATGTCAAGCCAAAAGAGAAAATGAAAAATATGAGAGCTGTATAACTGCAAGGTCACTACTAAATTCTGTGTTGGGAGAAATTTTATTTACAGTTGTTTAGCTAAGATTTACAAAGAAAAGCCAGATTGAATCAGTGCTTGATTATAGTCTCCTAAATCTGGCAAAGATTAATTGGACAGAAATGAAGGGGGTTAGTTGTCCTGTACCTCCAACATTATTTGATTATCAGAGTGTTTTTGTGTTGGTTTTTGTTTGTTAGTTTCATTTTGTTTTGTTTCCTGTGCTTATTAAGTTGATACATTTGTCTTAAATGAACTCCAAGCTTCAGGCAGTTGTTGGTTTTGGCCTGAGTCCAATTGTATGTAGATAAGAAGGGATTGTAACGATTTTGCAATTCTAGGGTACCTGGTTGTGTCCATCAAATTTTCAGGCGTGCAGAACTGAAAGGTAGCTGACATTCTTCTTGATGTCAACACGTCTGTGAAGCCTCGGAATACGCTGCTAGAGGTTTTCAATATGCTGAAATACACCATCATTTTATCTAGAAATTCACTACTGCAGCAGCATGAGCATATTATCATGTACTAGTCTGTTGATATATTTGGTGTGGAGGAACACTTCAGGTAGCTTTCCTGCCTTTTGGAAACAAGGCTAGTGATTTCTGTTACAGTCTATTGCTGCTGACCTTAAAAAAAAGGCAGCTTTCCGCTTTCTGGGACACAAACCTCCAGGTTGGTGGCTTTGCCATCCAAATTTAATTTTTAAAACGCTGACATTCTCTGCACTGAAAACTCCACACGATAGGCCAGGCATCTCCAAATAGAAAATTTACAACGCCAGTGCCGCAGACTGATGGCATGTCGTGAGCCATCGCATCCTGAGGGAGGCAGCAGCTGCACTCTCCTGATTCCCACTGAATTTAACTTCAACAGGAACGGGGAGTTAATACCTGGCCAGGGACCATCTGCTGCTGAGCTCCTGCACGCCCTCCTAACATCTAATTTAGGACAGAAAAATGCAATCCTGTGGTGACATGCAGAAAAATCGATGGACTCTGATAGGCATCTCAGATTTTATTCCTACATTTCATTATGTAGCACTTGTCTGATACAGATGTTTCCACGAAGGCTTCGCTGGTTTAACTGCTTTTCTTCCTTCATGATAAAGAAGAGTTTAAAGAAGAAGTAGAGGGTAGAGAAACTGTGAATGGAATTTCAGCTATTCAGAAAGTAATTATTCAAACGGGTATCTGAACCAGCAAAACTAACAATTCTTTTCTAATGATTCAGGGAATTAAAAAGTCTTGGCTCTGCTAAACTGTCTTAAGCCATATTGTCAGAGCTTTTCTAAAACAACAGGAGAGTTCTCTGAGTGCAGCTCACGCTGTCTCATTCTGTGCAGTCATGCTGACTCTGCTCCTGCCGCAGCCGCCACACGACACTGCTGACTTCTGCAGCAGGATATCTGGGCTTCTGGCTTCCAGCAGAGAAAATGCATCTTCTTTCTCTACTTTGTGGGTACACTTTGGGGGTAGCAAGAAGTTTTGATTACTCCAGTATTCTTCACCTTGGTGGCAAAAGCTTTGCTGCTACATTGAGCACTAATACAGAGAAAGCAAAACAAACAAACAAAACAAAACAAAAAGAAAAAAAACTCTGAAAATAATTCTTACCTTCATTTCTAAAGAGAGGATCCTCAATGGATAAAATTATGCAAAGAATATTCTGGAACCTAAATAACTTCCAAGTCAAAAAATATGCTGATGGTGTATCTGGCATTTCTGGTTGTTTGGTTTTTTGTTTGTGTTTTTGTTTGTTCGTTGTTTTTTTTTTTTAAATGTAAAATACTAATGAAAGTTCAGCTGTGCATCTCATCTGAGGAACAGTGCACAAAGTAGCAGAATGGAGCAAAAAGAGAGCTGTTTTCAAACTACGCTAAATATGGTGTGAAAGCATCATTTATAATATGAAAGTAATTGCTCTTGACTTAGGTGTCATCTTTTTAACTTCTAGACTAGGAGAGATTTAAAAAGAAAGTCATGGCAGCAGTTGTCAACTTTCTATTGTTTCTGATGTTTGCTTTGCCTAAGGTCATGCAGTGACAGATTTTAGGCTGGCAGAAATCCATCAAGTTGAGTGGGAATGGGCAGCAAAGCTCCCTGCAATTTCTTCTACATTTACCTGAAGTATGCGATGAAGCTCGGCTACATGCAGTTGTCTGTTTCTAGAAGGAATTTTTAGAAAGATGCATTATTGCCTAAAATGACTCAGACTGAAATGAAATGCCTGTGTTCCACTCTCCCACTAGCTAACTCAGAATTGTATTTTATGTATTCCCAAGTGAGACGTCTCTCCCCTGTGAAACAGATCTTCCATCAGGAAGTGGACAATACACTCATCTTTGAAGCACGATTTGAGAGTGGTAATTTGCAGAAGGTGGTTAAAATGTAAGTTTGTAATCTTTTCCTCTTTTATTATAACAGAGTTATTATCAGAATTGTTATTACCTGTTGCCTGCTTTCACCTTCTAAGCAGGATGTTTCTCTGGGTTTGTCACCTATTTTACACAGTTGAATAAGCTTCAAGTGTAGTTCCAGATGGCCTTTGAATAAAATGATCTGATAGGCATTATGCAATACTGAACGATTTCTGTAATAGTCACCCACACAAATTTTCTTAGGCACATACTTCAAAACACTGTGTAGAGAGCTTATTTTAGAAGTCTTAGTTTTAAGTCCTAAGAAAACCAGCAGTTGCATTATTGACACACTTGATACAAGTGTGGAGGAAATAGGCATCTTCTCCTGGCAGCTGTGCAGTCTTTAAGTGATGACAGTGTAAATCAGCATGATTTGCACCAGATTGACTGTGGGCTACTTTCATGGCAGCCTGCATTGTTTGACACTGAATCATACTGCAGTGCTAACCAGCATCACAACCGTTTGCCTTCTTTTACCTAGCAGAAGTGAATTTGAATACCAGCTGACACTGCGAACTGACCTCTACACAAGCAGGCACGTGCAGTGGTTTTACTTCCAAGTAAGCAATACTCAGGCAGGGATGCCTTATCGCTTCACCATTGTCAACTTCACCAAGCGTAGAAGCCTGTACAGGCATGGTTTGCGGCCGCTGCTGTACTCAGAAGTTGATGCTAAGGAACACAACATTGGCTGGCGAAGGATAGGAAATGAAATCAAGTATTACAAAACCAATGTGAGTGAAGGTGGACGTCAGTATTTCTCACTCACGTGGACATTTCAGTTTCCTCATGACAGAGACATTTGCTATTTTGCCCACTGCTATCCTTACACCTACTCCAACCTGCAGGAGTACCTGGTGGCCATCTCTACAGATCCAATGAAGTCCAAGTTCTGCAAGACTCACATCTTGTGCCATTCCCTGGCAGGAAACACAGTACACGTCTTAACTATCACCAACCCCCCTGAAAGTGGCAAGGACACAAAGAGAAAGGCTGTGATTCTAACTGCAAGAGTGCATCCTGGAGAAACCAACAGCTCCTGGATAATGAAGGGCATTCTGGATTACATTCTTGGTAATTCAGGCAACGCTCATCAGCTCCGGGACACTTTTGTCTTCAAAGTGGTACCAATGTTGAACCCAGATGGTGTGATTGTGGGAAATCATCGCTGCTCTTTAAGGGGTCATGACTTGAACCGCAAATACAAATCTAAAGTGAAGAAATGTTATCCTTCAATCTGGTACACCCGAAACATGATCAGAAGGTAAACTCATTTTCTCTCCCCTTGAAATCAGTTATTTTCCTATTCAGGGTCTCTGTCTTAGTGTGACTTCTCTATGTCCATTTCTGATTCCATATTATTTATCTCTTTAGTACAAATTGATACAAATACTTCTGGTAAGAAAAAAAAAATCAGAAAAAAAAGTAGTGTCACTATTCCTACATTCAATGTTTTTCATCCACTACTGGTTACACATAGTTTTAAATAAGATTTAAATAATATCTGTTTACCTTCAAGTAAATGCTTTGGTATATAAGTCCTTAGCTTGAAAGAGATGGGTACTGCCTTACTTACTGTACTCCTTTTCTGTGAGAATTTATCTCTGTCTTACCATACAAAGACAGCTTGCACTTGTGAGTCCCTATAATTAGTATGAATTATGTGTTCTGATGTGCTACTGACCGTCACACTCAGCTAAGACAGACACATTTGTTATTGCTTCCTTCTTAGCTCCACTATGGATTTTCAACTCTCACCCAGAGCAGAGCCCCAGGCAACACACTGTGATGCCATCACATGTTTCCTGTAGGACTCTGCTTTGACAGGGGTTGGATGTCAGGGGTACAGACTGAAAAAAAAAACAGCAGTATGTCTACCTGGAAATTTTCTTTTAAAAAGCTAGTTAAGTGATAACGTGTTGCAAAATCATGGCACATCATAATAACTGATGTCTTCAGCTTGGACAAGGGAAAAACTATTCACATCATCATTCTGAGCCAGTTGATTTATCCTCCAGTGTTGTAATTGTACAGTGCGTATTATTCTGTACATATATGAGAGCAAAAGAAGCAGATAGGAATGATGGATTTTAGCTGCACAACATGCTGTAGGACACATCTACAGAGGTGAATGTATGTAACTGGACCTGAGAGAAGGACTAAAAGAAGGGAAAAAGGAGAAATGGCAGAGTGGGAAAAAAACAAACACCATATAATCAGGGAGGGACATTGAGGAAGCTGTATAGAAAACAAAAGCAAAACAAGCAACCATAAAACTGTGAACATCTAGTTTTGTGATGCCTATCTTCTGAAATTCATGAAGGTAAGTAGGCTATGAAAGCTTATGAACACAAGGATAAAGATTGCTGATGCATACTGTCATGCCTTCTTGCACAGCCAAGTGTTTAATCCTGGAGAAACTGAGCAGTTTTGCATAGTAGATGTTGTGCTGCAGTAAACTTTGTGCTCAGAATATGAAATCTTACCAATTTATTGCTCTTGAGATTAAACATGAGCTTCAGTGCATCTTACTGACTCAAATTAGTATTTCCGAGGTGGAGAGAAAAGCACAGTTCTAGCAAAGTATTCTGTGTTGTCCCATACTACAGAGTGATGGAGAAGCGTGACATTTTTCTGTATTGTGACATCCATGGTCACAACAGAAAACAAAATGTCTTCATGTACGGTTGTGAGAGAGAGCAGGAGCCAAAAGCACAGCACTTGTGTCCACGTGCCTTTCCACTCTTGCTGAGCAAGAATTGCCCAGATAAGGTAAGCAAATGTCAGGTTAGAAATGCAGTCAGCTGAAATTTCAAACATCAACAAGGATCCCTAAGTTTTCTGTAAGGATGTAACCATATTTGTTAAAAGGCTGTACTGTACCCAGTAAAATAATCTTCAAGTGGCTAAAACTAAGAATGGCAGAAGTACAAAATTGTGATTCCTTTGAAATTCCAGCACTCCAAAGTATATCATGCTAAATTATGTCATAAGGTTAGCATTTCTGAAATAATGAAGAAACCAAAGCGCAAAAATATGAAAGTAACACTATTTAATAATGTGAAAAAACTGGCATTAAATATTACATACTCGTATCTCACCTACTTATATCTACTATAATGTACATACAGTATTTTACAGAATTTTAATGTATTTTAATTTACAGAATTAAAAATAAGTAAACTAAAGAAGTTGAACATTTTCTCCAAGTTGAATCTTTCTAATTTTTTTCAGTTGCAAATTGTGTCAGAATGACCATGTTTTTGTAAGATATTTCAATCAAAAATATTTTTATTAGGAAATTACTGATACTAAAATATGTCGTTTTCCAGCAAGATCTGACTAAAGTAAGCTTCTTTTTGATCAGAAAGATGGCAAAGGTTCAATAAAAAGCAGTACACAAACGAACCTATTAGATGTGATTGCATACTTGCAGCTAATGTTGTCTTCCTGATATTAGTGATAATATGGTGGTTGTGAGCTCCAGATAGTTTGCATCAAACTATTGGTATTAACTCATGAGAGAAGAGCTATTCTGACTTCTTAGTACATTTGTATGTTGGTATACTACAGGATTTGTGGTAACTCACCTGAGCAGCAGTCCATATAAGCTCATTTAGAACAGTTCATACAGCTGCATGAAAGTTGTTTGAGAATTCTCAAATCCTTGAAGTAAATTAAGCTTCTAATTGAAGGCACCTACATCTCCATTATGCCAGTAATAATATTGATTAGTCTGAATATATTGTGCAATATTCAAGTATGGTAGATTGAAAACTCACAATTATGTATCTGGTAGATAGGATATATTTATTAAAAAAAAAAACATTGACATTATTGCACCTTCCTATTCAGTTGAAGTATTAATGGTGTGCCCATCTTCTAAGTTCTCATTTCCAGACTGCTGTTTCAGAGTACGTAAGAGCAAAGAAAGCACAGGTCGAGTTGTAATGTGGAAGATGGGCATCAACAACAGCTACACTTTGGAAGCCTCTGTTTGTGGCTCTAAGCTGGGTGAGACAATTCCCTGTAGCTATTGAGTAAATAATCATCAAACAAGACCTTTCCTTTTCCTTCTTCAGGAAAAATGGTAGCTTGAGCCACCAACCCCTTGTTGGTGTTCTCTCTTACTGGGTAGAAATGAATAATGATTGAAGATAAGATCTGGAAAAAATACCAAAACTGCAGTATTCACCTGGTGACTGTTCAGGCCACCACTATCATTATTACATCTGTACTGTTAAACAACAATATCGGTAAGTGGCAAATTAAAAGTGGAAACTAAAAATATTGGTATGGGAATTAGCTATCCGGAAGAAGATCCTTGGTAAAAATAAATACAGTTGATGTGGACAGTAATATAATACATAGTTAATCTGCTATGCGTAGATAGATTTGTCCATATAGGCAGCATGAAGATCCTTAATGCTATCTGTACAAAAGCCTAGCAGTCATAGACCTACTTCTAGCATCTGTCAGTGACAGTGAGTTTGCAGTCAGCCACTATGCTGGCACACCATAGCTAGCAGTCAGCAAGATGGCTGACGTTTCCATTTCTGATTTGCTCCTACTGATGTGCAGGCTGGAGACGAAGCACCCATTTTGATATCAAAGACTTTGAGTCAATAGGACAGCATTTCTGTGATGCTCTCTTGAACTACTCTGTGGATAATAAGGAGGTAAGGAAAGTCCCTCTGAGCCTTTTCCTCCTTCCTCAGTTCATCCTACTGTCACAAAACATAATCCTCTATGGGGATTACAGTATTTATTATTACAGTACAGATTTATTACTGTACAGATTTACTACTTTATTACAGATTTATTACTGTACAGATTTACAGTATTTATTATTACAGTAACAGTAAATTTGCTAATAGCTTTAATTGAAACATATGTGGTTTTCTTATCATTATCTGTGCCTGAAGGAGCATGAGCAAGTAGTGACACAGCAAGCTAAGGTGGGCTCCGCAGTCCTGAACTCTGATGCATTAGACTGGGATTCCAGGTAATTTAGAACTATTAAGATATTCCACGTATACAAACATATAAAATAATGTAAGTTCTCTGCATCTTGTAAGGAATGAATAAAACTTTCAGTTTTCTCCGAGGAAACGTGAGTTGGATCTACCTCATCTTACTTTCAGTGGCCAGGGTTTACAAGTCAAAAGCTGAGTTTCAAAACTGGTGCTGAAATGGAAGGAAATAAAAGGAGACACAAAATCTTAATGTGCCGTTAGAGAACTGAGAGAAAGCTCAGGGGGAACAAAGAACATGATGCCGTACGGGAGGGGTTGGAGGGGGAAAGCATGTGAAGCAGAACTAAAAGAAGGCTGAGCAGAAGTGGGAGACTTGGATAACCTGGATAAAACAGATCTCTTCCAATAACTAATTTTTCTCTAAGATGATTACGATTTTTGCAAGTTAGCTGTAAAATGAAAATATGGATCTGGCAGACAGGTATCTAAAAAACATATTTACATCTCTACAGAAAATCTCTATAGAAAATACCTGCTAGTGGTTAGAATGAATGCTGTAAAATACGGTTTGCAATCACCAAATCTAGAAATTAAATAAAATGATGCTCGTCTTTTACAGCAGCCGATCTTCTGACAGCTCAGACTCCTACGATATTGCTGCACACCGGCTAAAACTAGGTACTAAGGTATGCTATGAATTTTTATTGGCTGCTTACATTTCTGACCCAAATACCACTAGGGAATAATCGCTAGTGATTATTAGCTTCTATTCCGAAGAAGTCTGGTGTTCAGTCAGTGAGAATAATTAACAAATTAATTAGGTAGCCAATAATTGTGAAGTGCTTACACAATCTGTAGAGATAAAATCCAAATTAACAGTGCAGAGCAATATTGTTATTTAAAAGCTTAACTCAAATTGCCCAGAAGGAAGTGGTACAGTTTCAAAGACAGGCAGATCTCTACCAATCAGATTGTGCCGTGCAGCTGAGCAAGCAGATATAGGATAAGGGTGACGAGGAGGATGTCAACACTTAGCACAAAAAATACTGTGCAGTGATGTCAACCATACTTTGCAGACACTCCATTCAGTGTTCAGGAGTTGTGTTTTCCTCTTGCACATACAGACATACTGTATCACACTGCTGCTAAGCACTGTCAGCGTAAGGCTACCCCACCGCCTATTTCCAATTTGTAGGCAAATTTAGCTCCAGATTTTACAAAGTGCTTTCACTGAATGACAGTGAGACCCTTTATTTTCCTGAAACATTTACTTGCTGCACAAGAATGGACCCAAATCTTTCTGTCTTGTTTATTTCTTTGTTGTCTGTGATTGCTGTAATAATCCACATGATGTTTACTGTAGAGAAGCAAAACAAACTTTTGTGAGTGCATTACTTTTTTAGCCAACAATAATAATTCCTGTAAATTGTTACTTCCTGTTTATGTCACAGATACCGTAAACAACACTAAAAGGGGAAACCATACAAATAAGGTTGTGTACTAAGCATGAATAAAACTGAAGAGATACCCTGTAGCACTTATCAAAACATGCACATAGGCATTTCAGATGACTGGGTTGGTTGACAAGATGTATGACTTGGAGTTTTGGACCTAGTTTTATGACTGATGGAAAGAAGATGCAGTCAGATAAGCTCTGGTGTGTCTTGTTCGTGCAGAGCCCAGCAGCTCTACTTGTCCAGAGCCTCACTGTCGTCCATAGTTTAAGCAGTGCTGCCAGCTTTTGTACCTAAGGAAGATGAAATGCAGACAGGCTCACCCAGCCCACGCAGGGGCTAGTAATTTCTGATGTAGGTTTTGTGTGAGTGGTGCTGACTTTCAGTGTTTACCTACAGCTTGAAATTTCTGCCCTGTGCTAACGAGCCAAATAAGAGTTTCTACTACTGATGCAAATGTTGTTTCCAGGGCTGTGTTGATCATGGGAAGTCGAACATAGTGGGTCGTGTGAAGTGTCCTGCACAGTACAATAACTAATAGCAGAGGGGTAGTGAAAGCACACAGAGGAGGAGGGAGTATTGAGAGATTTTTTTTCCTAAATATACTCTCCATCTTGTCTGGTCGTATAGTATTACTTTTGAGATTCAGTTTGTTCACGTGTGAGTGATAAATCCACACAGGAACATTTCACTGGACTGCATATAAAAAAATAAATCATTCATGAGAACTTCAGAATGAAATTGGTAAATGGACCCTGAAGTTAGCATCTTCTGACTAATGCCAAGTATTGTGGACTTCTCAGTGCGTCTCAGCCTTTCATGTTTTCTTACTCCCCCTCCTCTCATCAGGCTGTGCTTGTGGGATGTGACATGGGGCTGGCATCTCATGAGAACCATGAAAAGTATGCCTAAAACTCAGGGCTTTTCCAGGGCGTTTGATAAAAATAGCCTTGTTTGTGTCAAAAAGCCCATCATGCCAGTCATTGGGATTGATTCCTGTTTTTTTTCTGATGTCCCTGAGCACTGTTTCCTTGTGGTCTATAAATGGCATAAATAAAGCAAGTCACACTTGTTTGCCTAATGCCACACAGCTGCACGTTGAGCTGGCTGCCACGTGATTCTTGTGTAGTTTATCACTGCTTCTTGCAAAACACCCATGTTTGGTATGCTTCCCAGGGATTGTGATTAAAGGCCCTATATTTACATTTATCCCAGTGATAGAAGAGATGTGTAAATCTCTTGTGATTTCAGGGACTTTCAAACTCAGAAGTAGAATTGGAAGTGTGTAACACAGTTTAACTGCAGTAGAGACAAGCACAGAAGACCACTGCAGAACATTAGGGTATCACTTCTCATCATTTAGGTAGACTTGCTTGGTAACATGCAAAAAAGAAATACCCAAGAACAAAGCAAGACAGGAATGCCTGGAATGCCTAATTCCAATACAGGAATATTTGGTAAAGCTTAATTACTTCAGTGTCTGTACCTCAGGCTTTACAATGGTAGTCTGCTGCCGTTGGCTTTGCATGGCAATAACTATAAACACCTGTAGATGTGGCAAAACTGTTAGCTAGGTAGGGCTGCAGTAGATCCCTTCCTGTAATTTATGAAACAAGCGAAGACTTATGTATCCCATGTACATATTTTCATTGTATGATAGTAGAGCAAAGCACAGTGAACAAACACTGTAACAACAGTAAGATGTACTCAGAAAGTAACAGTAGTTTATCAAATGACTTTGAATGAACAGCTCATCACAGTTCTTGCAGCAAATTTCTTACTTTTATCCTCTCATGATTTTGTGTTATCCTTTGTGGAACCATTTCAGTGACTAAATTAATCTTATTAGATCAAAATCCCCGTCCAGCCTGGCCCTGAAGTTCTTTAAGGCATTTGGAAAAGGTGGTTAATGGAACACCACAGGTACAGTAGAGGTTTTGACTGAAATTCATGCTAGAACTTTATGGAGCCCTCAACTGCACTTTTTTAATGTTCAGCTTGGAAAACTACGTGGCCCTCAGAAGTAAAGCAGAAGCACTGCTACTGTTGCCTGTTGCAAACTGTCGTTTGGAAAATAATCATATTAATGTTTCGATGACTGATAGTCTCTTTGTGTACACATGTTATAATGCTGGCTGCTTTATGAATGTTCTAATTAGTTCAGTAGATATTCAGTAGATTCTTCTTCAATACATAGAAGCTTTTTGTATTTTACGCCTTTCTTCTCTTCTAGAAGCCCAGACATTGGAAAAAAACAAAGCAGTGGCAATTAGTACTCCTGAGAAACCCTGTCTCTCCAGGTTCCCAGACTAAAAATAAACCTCCCAAATAGAGTAGGAAGTGAGGTCCCTCGTCAGTATAATATGTTTGTGTCCAGGTTCATAAATATTTGCTGAGCAGAACAAGCATAAGGAATTCAATCTTGAAAAGCTTGCTTACACATATGCCTTCTGGCACTGTGATTATCGTGTTTATTTACAACTTTTTCTTCGTAACTATAATATTCCCTCATGAATAAAAATGTTACATCCTATTTCCTGTGCAGAAAAAAACCAAACCATCAGGAGATCCCTTTAGCAGCACTGCTAAGGACAGAAGTCATGAAAGCAGAAATGTGAGTGATTTTCATCCCAACAGAAACATGCTGTCTTCTTTTTGTGACAGACTGACTGACATGTGTGTGACTGACTGAATGACAGACTGATATATGACAACTTAATTCAACCACTGTAACTCTGAATGAGCAATTTTGTTACCCACAGTTGCTGACCTAGAACAGTCATTGTTTCTTTACTGACAATTGTATCTAATTTATGCCACAGATTTTTATGGAAATATTAACATGAACAAGTCTGAGACAGGAAAAATCATAAAATTCTGTCTCGTGGATATATTATTTGATACATTTAAATTTTTTTGTCACAGAATATGCCTTGGAGCTGGAGCCTATACCAGCTCCCCTTCAGTCTCCAAGATCACTAACATACCACTCACTCAGCTCCACTCATCTCACTTTTAGTATCGTTGAACAAGATTTTTGCTAAGTCCAGTAAAATATTTTCTGTTGTCTTTCTTGTTTAATAGAGAAAAAGGTAATTGTGAATTCTAGGAAAACATTTTTATTTAACAATGGGAATATTGCCAAGCTCCAAGTCTGAAATACTCATGTTGGCAGCATTCATAACAATGCCTTATGCCCCTTCCTTGCACTTAGAGGTGGTACTGAGCACATGTATAGCTACATGGCCCAGCTACTACCCTATGGAATTAATCTTTTTTAAACATGTTACTTCTCCATTACTGTTATTCAGCATCATACAGAACCATTTAGAAAATGTGATATTCATTACAGTTGGCAAACACTTAAAAGTCCTAACTAAAACAATGGTGTCTAATATAGCATTCCTACTTCCCCAGAAAGAAAACTAATTCTATTTTTAAATGCTGAGCACCCAAAAACTTAAAATGTGAGCAGAAAGTGCTGAGCTTTTGAGCTTTTAGAAATCAGGCCAACCACTGAAGTGTCAACTTGCCTTTTGCCCGGAAAAAAAAAAAAGAGAGAGAAAAAAAGCCTGTTGCATATTGACCCGTTCCCTACTACCAATCTTCCCTGTCTTAATTTAGTTGTATTCTCCCAGAACAAGCCATCAGGTGGCTGACTTATTAATAATATGCTTTTCTCATTCATTCTGTGGGAGCTTATTAATAATTTGTTTGTTTTTCTATTCTGTCTCACAGTCCCCAGGCACTGAAATTCAACACAAGATATTTCATGAACTTCACCCAGTAGACAAAGGTAAACATTATATATTTATTTTACTTCTAAAAATCTCAATTAGTCTTTTTTTTTTTTTTTCTTTTATAAGTCTAAACCCCAGGAAAGCAAATAGATAAATACAGGTCCTTTGGCTAGGATTTCACTTAGTACCTGCTTTTGGAAGAGCTCATTTTGCTTTGTTTTAAACTATCTTCATCACATAGTTACATTCATCTTTACTGATTGGGAATAGTCTCACTGGAGAAAAAAAAATGAACTTGAAGCTCAACTTTAAGAGCAGAAATTTACATATTTAACGAACAGTCTTGCAGTGTCCTGAAGGCAGTTTTTTTATGTAGCAGTTACACAGGGAAGGGGGTTGGTAGATTTTCAGGTAGGGATTTAATTAAAAACATTGCTGAGAACTGAGTACTGAAAATCAATGGAATTTGTTAAGCTTAGTTTTCAAAGTTACCCAAAAAGCAATGACACAGTCCACTATCAGATACTCAGAAACACACAAAAACAAGTAAATCTATGAAGAAAGTAGTAATGTAGAAATGCCCCAATTAGGAAAATTCTTGGCCTCACCTCACAGTGCCTCACATGTCAGCATTTATTGATTTTCCTTGTTGTTTTTTAATATATTCCAACAACACCTCAAAGCAGTGCTAACTGCAGCATAATGTCACTTTTTTTTTTTTTTTTCCCCTGCAGCTCATATTATTAGCTCAATTTTGTGACGCTGTTCATACATTTCTTTCTGGTTATGACCTCTCCTGCACAGTTAAATAAGCTGTCTGAAATATTCTGAGAATTACAGAAGGAAATAGAAACATGATTATTTTTTTCACTGAAATAAGAGCTTTGAAATCTGTCCCAGAAGCAATGTCAGCAAATCATATAAAATAGTACTTCAGGCATTATTTTCAAGAGCAGAGCTCTAGAACTGCTCAACCAGGACCGGATGAAAAAAATACAAGTTACCCACATTATCAGTGTTCTAATATAAAACTGTGAGTTTCAGAAGTTCACATGGAACTAGTACACATCAGTTGAACATAGGAATGTGAGTATATATTATTTATTCTCTAACTATACAAAGGATGTTGAAATTTAGTCTCAGGACAATGAGTTGGCATTCATAGAGTGATCTTACTTTGCGTGCTGAAAATCTAACAATGTCTTTCAGTAGCAGTAAGTTTTGGCAGTGACTTTGTTCTTGTTTCTGAATTCCTGTCTTATTTTTCTGTTGGTTGTTTTTGTATGTTTGTTTGTTTTTCCAAAATGTACAGAGCTATTCTACGCTATTAGACTACTTTGTTTTCGTCTTGGATAACTTAATCAGAAAACAAACAAAACCAACCAAATAAAAAGTACTGTGGTAACTGAAAGCAGACAAGCATTGAGTTTATGAAAAGGTTTCTGGGAGAACACGAGTTTCCTGCGCTGCAGAGAGAGGACATGAAATATAACTCCCTTTTCCAGCTTCTAAGTTTGGGCACAAATAACTGCAGCAGTGATTGACTTCTGCAGCACATGCAGTGTCTGTGCTTTTGAACATTATGACTATCAGGGTTTGCCTGCAAAATAGGAGACTGATAAAGAACTTCTGTACAGATTGCTGTTCTTACAGTCCTGGGAGACTTTAAATCACTTTCTTCCCGGGCTGCAGCTGTTCCTACCTATTATGTATTATGCCCAAGGGTAAAAATTAGATCACACAGATCACATTCTATCTAGGCTTTCCTGGAACTGGGTTGCTTAGATGAAAGAAAAAAATAAATCCTGTCTCTTAACTGCCTTGTTATTTCAGTTTTAGACCTGGACTGCATCCCAGAATCTTTTTCTCCTACTGTTTTTTTAAGAAATGTTATAATTAGCAGGATGTGTAGCGAAGGAGGATGCTTACATGTATATGAGAGAAAATAATTTCTAGCCTAAGGGTTGCTGCGACTCAGGTACTTTCATCTCACCTGTGCTGGGCCTCTGTTCAGGTGCTGTCTGAATGCAGTGGCACCACCAGCCTGGAGGCTGCCATGCTGCTTTCAGCTCCTCTGGCTGCTGTGACTGGCATTTCTCATGCCCCAGGGCACCCTGTTCTAACTCAGCCACGCTCCTGCAGTGAATCCTAGCAGCTGAGCAGCTCACAAGATGCATTATCAGTCAAGATTAACCAGATGGCACCACCTCTTCTCTCCCATTGTCATCCACATTGCTTGACCAGCGTGGCTTGATGTAGCAGTGGAGATGTTTGCGAACATCACACATAGTACAGCCATGTGCGTTGCTTCCTGAAGTGGTTGGGTAGCTGTCAGCCTCTATGGTAGCCTAGCATGAGAAACAGCTGTTACTTTTTAATTCAGTTCAAAGGATTCAAACCTGCACTTCCTTGTAGTACTCCATGAGTCCCACTCTCCTTAGCTGTGGGTTTCCTTTCTTCTCTCACTGTTCAGTAGAGCTCTAGACTTGCAGATATTGATCAGAGAATCACAGTCAGGAAAAGAGAAACACAAGAAGGAATACAGGAGGCCATGAGACTTCACTAGCCTCTCTCCATCCTCATGGTCCCTGCTCTGAAGACTGTTTATTTCATTGTCATGTGAATAGCCAGTGTTTGCTTGCCTTAGAGCAGAGACTAGGACTGAGGGCACACTTCAAAACAGAGCTGCAGGCTTACCAAAACAAAATAATCATGTTGCCTTTGGCATTCTCACTCCCTGACGTATAGTTTTATCCATAGTAGAAGCATTTCGTTTGGAGCAGTGTGGAGTGTTTCCATCCCAAAATAGACTTTGGCAAGAGATGAAGAAGGGGATGTGGGGATGTGAGCTAGAATCAGTTCATTGTGAAGGAAGTCGTAACCCCCACAACTCGCCACCCTGAATCTGGATGTTAGTCACTTGATTTGATGTCCATAGATGTCTGCTTACAGTAACTTTACTTATTGCAATCTGTACAAAGCACAGCCATCTCTGAATCTGAACTGGCCAAGACAGAATTTGGGTGATTCATTTTGTTGTTATTTTTTGAGACATATGACATGCACATTGAATATTTTTTCTTTTTTTCCCGATTTTTTACAGTTAAATTGCCAATGACAGCCTCTACCAAACAAGTAGGAAAGTATTTCAGGTAGGAGATTATTTTCTGTGAACTTTTAATTTTTTCACAAGCTGTAGTGAAAGAATGATCGCAAGCTGATTTCTGTCAAACTCATCTCCTCCTTTTCATACTCCTCATTTTTTTTTCATTCACAAACTAAGACAGCTGTCTTCTGTCACTCCATTGCACGGTGGACACTTCAGTCAAAGGTGATGCTAGACAAGAAGAGAGTCCTTCTTACCTAGAGCACCAGACCCCCTCCTTTAGCCTATAGCCCTTCTTTCATCAGCTTTGCTGGAGTGGCAGAGAGAGGCACAGGCACTGATCTGATGCTTTGTTCAAAGAAGGGATGATTTCTGCTGCCTTGGGAGAGAGGGAGGAAGGGAGGGAATGCATTGTCATGCAGCCAGAACGAAACAGTGAGAAGACAAATGCCCAGTGAGAAAACAAATGGGTAGGTGACACTGATAGCCCAAAACAGACATGTACTAATTGTTGTACATTTGTTTAAAACAACATTGTCATGGTTCTGTTACATAGCTCAGTGCTAGACATTCCCTTTGCTTTTAGGGTGTGTCAATTTGACAGTGAACAATGAAGGCAGTACCCTATTGCAAAACCTTATGGCAGTAATAGTGAGTGTTCGTTCCTTGGTAGAACAAATGTTCTGTACCTTCTGTACACTTGGCTGTTGTTTAGTAACAGTCCAAAGTGGAATTAGCTGGCTAGTTAGGCAGCTGCAGATCCTGACAGAATTGCCCTGTAAATAAGGCAAATCAGTTTGTTAATATTAAATAATTTCAAGGATCCCTGCTTGGCACCTTTCAGCTCAGGCTTTTTTTACACATACTTGAAAAAGTTAGGCTTTCAACTGACAAAAGAGAGAAGAAATGTCTTGGTGTCTTTCTTCTGTAATGGCAAGGTATCCCTCTGCTGCTTCTACAATGGGTACTTCTGCCTGACTCAGAAGAGATAGTGGTATAAGGGCTACATAATGTTGGCACTGGTGTCCTTAATGCAGTGTGATGGCCTTGTGGTTCTGTAAAATTTGAAATGCAGTACATTACTTCTTTTTTTCTCCTGTGATTCTTAGGAAATTTATTCTATTAAATTCATCAGGTGAAAGTAGCAGGAGTTTTACCTGTAATGATTTTGTCTTCTAGGTCGTCATCTTCATATATATCTTGTCATGAAATTGTATGGAAATTAAATATCTTTTTGTCCTTATCTCTGTGTGTTTTAGCTCTGAAAGACTCATCTGTAATACTAACAGCGATTGTGAAAAGCCATCTGTGCCAGAGGAGCCAGGAAAAAGTGTATTTTGTGACATAATCCTATCCAGAAGAGAAAATTTCCATTCATCCAGCTTTAATTTGATCTCTCAGAAGACAAAGAAACATAATGGCAAAAGTGTCTCCAACTCTTCACAGAAGACATTTCAGTATTTTAAAGGTTTCTCAGCTATTGTTCTATTCCAAAAATACTGAACAATAGGATTTAGTAAAGCAGTAAGACAGATGGTAGCAGGCAGTAGTAGAGCTGGAAAACTCCTTTGTGTGGCTGGCATTCTATGGAGGATATCAGAACTGGTTTTAATGGAGCTTTCCAGATGAGGCACTGAATGGCCAGAGTGTCTTTAACCTCCTTGAGAACATGGAAAAGAGTTTTTCCCCATGGAAAAGAGTTAGAAAAATCTCAACGCAGTGGTAAGGGATAATGCCTCTGACCCTGCATTACTCTCTTCCTGCAGTTACTGGAGATAAAGGAATGTAAAATCTGATTCTGTGAAATGTAGGAAATGCTGGAGCAGTAGAAACAGGTTCCCTGCCTAAGGCTGAAGCTTTTATATTTTAGTACGAGATTTTGAATTATGCTGTGGCTCTCCTTCAGTAAAGGAAATGTTTCTCCCACAGTACCACAGTATCATGTGAAACAAACCAAAGCCGTGTAATTTTTCAGTAAGTAGTAATTCACTAATAGTTGATGCGGATTTGTTTTTTCCTCCTTTTTGATTCAGGTCATGACCATGGTGCAAAGAGCAATTCAAAAAAGGAAGAACGAAAAACAGGGAGGCTCTCCTCAAAACCCAGAAAACTCGAGAAAAAACAGGACAGCAAGACAAGCTGTAACGTTTGAGAAGAGTAAATCCTGCCAGGCACAAAGCGCATCACAGTTCTCCCTGCCCTTAGTGCCTGAAGCAGAGAACAGACAACCTGCTGCAAAATATCCGGATGTGTTTTGGAGCCCCAGTTCTTCAGCGAAGAAGGGCACGTGAAAGAGTCATCTATATGATTTACTTAAACAACTCCCAGAACTTTGACTATGGATTATGGCTAGCAGTGAGGGAGCACAAAACCCGCAGAGACAATAAATTCCTCTTGCCCTTTTTTTCTGAAAAACTGTTCACACACAGCTGGCTAATGGGCTTATGAAGTTTCTCTTACCATGTGAAGAATTATCCCAAATTCTAAACAAGTTTATTTGGGAGTGTCTCCTGAGTGTAAAGCATCATTTGTACTAAACTATACATACTGATTCTGTGGGGCAATCTTCACTTGCAGAAGGAGCTGCATGAATAGCTGAGTGTCACCCATTCACCTCAACTCTATTTGGGAGTTTTCCTAAGATCCTAAAGGAGAGGGATTATTCACTGAGCAACTGAAGCCACCATTCACTGATTATAAACCATGAGAATCATTTTCCATTTCACCAACAAATAAATTCTACATGGAAAAGCATTTGACATAAAATCTGTATACAAATTCTGGAATTCCTTGCTAACGGATGTTGTGGATGTGTGGATGTAAAAAATGTGCATGGATTCAGGTGGACATGTGCCTTAAAAATCACCACGTGGAGTTTTTAAATAGATAGGCTGCATATGGTTTGGGAAATGTCCTCAGCTGTCATGAGTGAGAACAGAGGAAAGTGCTTTGGAAATGTATTGTGCATGTTCTGTTTCTAGTCCTTGCTCAGCATCCACACAGAATCAGAGTCACCTAGGAGACAGACTACTGTGAAAAGTGGTCCCTTGTTCTAAGCCAGTATGGCCATTCATGTGTCCTTATGTATCTGGGTAACATTTTACTCATTATAGTCATATGTCTGCATGGTTTGCATTGTCTTAAGGTGTGCAGCACTGTACAGACATCTGGAAGAAGAGATGAAAAATATGCTTCTTTAAGCAGGTACTAAGTTTTGTCTCCTTTATATTGTGTGGTACTTAGGATTGTCCCTTAAGCAGATTAGCAGGCTTCCTCACTCTACCTCATCTCTGTCTTTACTGCGTACTCCGTTGTAATGTGTAATCACGGCCATCAAGTTTTTAGCATTTGAGAGGAGCTGAGCTAGAATTGCCAGTAATAAATAAATAAAAATAAATAAATATTTTTCTCTTCAAGAAGGAAGAACTGGCCACATCTGATATCCAAAGGGAATAGGATTCAGCCTCACAGAGTCCTAAATTCAGCAGACATGCAGACAACACAAAGCCATTTAGCTTTGCACTACCATGGACTGAAGTCCAAGACAAGGTCTTAGTTTCTCAGTTGCCTCACCATGATAGCTATAGGAAGAGAAGCATACACTTGGTTCAGTTTCACTAAGATTTATTTCTTTTTAGTTACCAGCAGATTACAGACAAGATAAAATTTGTAATATTATCATTTCTTCCAAATAAAAGGGATTTACAAACAGTGTGGAAAAATGTTAACTCTAACCTCTTTTCTCACCAGCCTATGAACTCTCACAGTAATCCTTCAGGTAGATGACAAAGGGGCAGTACTCCATATAGCTGAGAAGTTCTTCCAATAACATAATTCAAATAAGACAACACAGTTCTCCTGTGGAGATTCCCTTAGGAATCGGTACCAGGGTCATTCCCAACTTCTGAGACTCTAGTATACTAGAGCTACTTTTAAAAGTAGCTTACTTTTAAAACAGCTGCTAAAATAAGCAAAACATTTGAAAGTCCCAGGTCACCCGTGCTTTACTTTCGATTGTTACTGTTAATGAAACTTTTCCTCCACACAGTCTTCCAGCCACTCTGCCCCAAGCCTGTAGCATTGCCTGAGTTTGTTGCGGCCAAAGTGCAGGACCGGCACTTAGTCTTATTGAACTTCATCCCATTGGCCTCAGCCTGCTCAGATCCCTCTGAAGGGCCTCCATATCTTCAGGCAGATTGACACTGCCTCCCAAATTGATGTCACCTGCAAACTTACTGGGGGTGCACTCAATTCCCTCATCCAGGTCTCCATTAAAAATACTGAACAAGGCGGGCCCCAGCACCAACCCCTGGGGAGCACCACTCATGACCACAAGCTGGATTTAACTCCATTCACCACCACTCTCTGCGCCCAGCCATCCAGTCAATACTTAACCCAGCAAAGAGTATACTAACCCAGACCATGAGCTGCAGCTTCTCCAGAAGAATACTGTGGGAGCAGCTTTGCTGAAGTCTAAGTAACTACACCAACATCCTTTCCCTCATCCCCCAGGTAGGTCACTCAATCATAAAAGGAGATCAGGTTAGTCAAGCATGACCTGCCTTTCATGAACCCAAGGAAGACCATCCTGACTTAAAGTACAGATTTGCTTTATCTTAAGGATACACATACAAAGATTTGTATAAATGTTAGTTCTTATAACAATCAGATAGAATTTGGGTGTATGGAGTCAGAGAGCTAGCCAGGAGACACCTGTAAGATGCCCAAGGGACAACGATGCATCGTTGTCTGCACAGCCTTGAGGCACCATCTTCCACTGCCTGAAAGCCTGGAAGGAGAAGGAAGTGAAAGAAAAAAAGCTGCCAGAAAGACAGCTGAAGGTGTGGAAGGAGTCCTCCAGAATAAGGTCAAGAAGAGTCTGGACACTCTCAGACATATGGTCTGATTTTTGGCCAGTCCTTGTGTGGAGCCAGATATTGGACTCAAAGATCATTACTGGTCCCTTCCAAATCAGGATATTCTATGATTTTATGATTCTAGGGCAGCTACGACTAAGGACAAGTCTTGAGACAGAGGCTGACTGGACCTCTCCCTGCTGGCTGCCTTACGATTCCAGGAGGCATTATAAGCACCAGAGCCCAAGGCCTTGCAGGGGAAAAGACAGAAAACTCCTCAGGGATCACTGAGGAACAACCTGCCATCAGTACGCAATCTGGAAACCAGTTAGGGCCCGAAAGATGCCACATTCCAAGGGTAACATTGCCAAATGCTAGATTTATTACCCTGAGCAGGGAAGAGAAGACCAGACAGATAGAGGCATATGCAAAGACTAAAGCCAGGACGCATGGCCAGGTTTCACGCTCATGAGGGCTGAGGTGCAGAAGATGGGGAGGGTATCAGCCACCCCCTGGAGGACAGTGGCTCCAGAGAAGTGCTGTGACATGACAAGCATGGCCTGGTTAGCTGAGAGAGCAGGTCCACTGTGGCAGTCATCCTGACTGGAACTGAGGTTTCACTTCAGCGGTCTCTGCCCATTCCTCAATTCCCCAGCGGGCAACCACAGTGTGAGATGATGGCCATGCTCACCTCCAAGGTTTCCCTTTCCAGTCAGCTCAGCAGCTGTAGCCTGCTAGAGGTTATTTACTGCAAGCCCTTTCCCTCTGATTTCCCCCACCAAAATCCTTGCCAATCCACTTGAGATCGAAACCACCATAATCCATATCCTTAACTCCAAAATGACATCACACACATTGCAAACCGCAGCTTGGCAGAGACGATGTTAGCCAGGGGGCAAGCTGCAAAGCAGAAGCTGACAGAAGCACAAATACAAAAAGGGATCAGAAATGGGGTGTGAGAGAAGGAAGTGGTTTTGCACACGGGCGCTGAATAGGCAACTTTAGATGTAAAAACCCAGATATTTTCTTGCCAAAAACCTAGATCTCTTCTTCCAAAAAAACAGTTATTTTCTTGTCAAAAACCCAGTTCTTTTCTTGCCAAAAACCAAAAATCTTTTCTTGGCAACTTCTGCTCCGCTTGCTCACCAGTGTGAGTGTGAGTGACTCACCAGGAATTCAAAAACACGGGAGAACTGGTGATGCAAGCTTCACAACATCCACACCACAGCTACAGATGGTCACCTCTACAGAAGTATTCCAAGAAGCAAACTCCTCTCGGCCCCCACAGCTGCCCAAGCCACTTTAGCAGCACAATTCCCATTACTCAGTCAGTTATACACAACAGCTGGCTGGGCCAGGAAAGGAAAGTGCAACTCTCCACCCAGCTGAGACAGTGGTGACTTGGCTCATGTTCTTTCCTCTCACATTTTTTTGACGCAGTATCTGGGAGGAGCACGGCGTCAGGATCCCAGAACCCTCTAAACCAAAACAGAAAGCAGAAGGCATAAAGCCTTGTGTAACAGGGGTTGTACGTCAGAGCTCAGATAGCACAGGACCTGGCAGCAGCCACACACAGGATCTGCTCTGCAGCTTGTTTCAGCTCCGCACTCATCCTGATGGGCAACCTGTAAGTATCCTCCAGCGGTGTCCCCCACCCCTGCAATGCCATGGCAATGAGGGGAGCTACCACGGGAACAAGCAGTGCAGTCAGGTGCTAACATAGAGGAGGGAACAGCTCCTCCCTTTCCTTGCTGCAAGGGACTGCCAGCCTCTTGATTCTAGGCTCTGCACAGCTGTGTGCCCCTGCATGAGGATCACCATGGGCTCTCCCTCCCCCTAGGCCACACTCAGCCAGAGCTGCATGCCTCCTGTCCTGCTCCCTTTGCCCACCTGCAGCTCGCTGAGGGGAAGGTGTTCCCTGACTGCAAACAGAGACTGGGAAGGCATGTGCCTTCCTGATAGCAGCATCCCAATGAGCCCTGTGTTGCACAAATACCCCAGGCAGCTCCAGGGCCCAATACACAGAGCTGAGGCATGGAGCTCCAGCAGCATCCACCGCACGGAGCAGAGCCAGCTGGGGGCTGGCCATACATGGGTTGCTCTCTTGCACCACTGTGATAGAGCCATAGACTCTCCTGTTCAAAAGTCATTGGCTGAGAGGCAAAGGAGCTGTCTGTGAAAGGCCCCAGCTGTATGTGGGTGACAGTTCTTTCCTGTTTATCCCAGCTTCTCAGTCAGGCTGCCTCCAAGGCAGCTGGGACCAGGCTGCGGGCTCACCAACACTACTCTTGCCCCTCTGGCAGGCTGCCAAGCCTTGGCTTCATATCCAGGCTATGTGCTTTTGCTTAGTTATGCACTATCCAGCTAGCACGGGGCACCAACACAGGCAGATCTGTGGACAGTGGGAGGCTGCAAAGCTAAATCTGCCTGAGGAGGGACAAATAGGTCCTAAGAGTCTGCAAGGAGAGGAGAGGGCAGGGACCAGCGGTTCCAAGGTGCATCATACCTGCAGCAATCACTCAGCAGCATGGGCACCCTGAGCTGGCTCTCCTCTGCCTCTGCAATACCTGTGCATGAACCTGCTAGGCATCTAAATTTGCTTCCTTGTGTGGCAAATGTGATACAACAACTTTTAATTCCTGGTAGGCTTGTTTGTTTGTTTGTTTGTTTGGGGGTGGGGAATAGAAGATGACATGGGATGATTAAGCAGAAACCCCATGCTTCTACAAGCCTGCCTTCCTTAGGACATTTGTGTAGAGCATGGATGTCCAACCTTGGGGCTGCACTGTGTGAAGAGGACTTGCCTTGAGCTATGTATAAAATAGGAAATATATTTAATGCATATTAGGCACTTTTTTTCACATTTTCCTATTGAAACATAAAAAGAATAACAAAACCATAAAAGGAGTGGGATATTTGACCTTGTTTTTGTGAAACTAATGCATCAGTCTGCTTCGATGGCAGTGGTTGCCATTCTTACTGAGTTATCAAGGGGTTTGTCAGGTATTTCTGATGAAATTTTACTCTTACTGTATATCATCCTGGTCTTGGGCCAGACACTGAGCACCCTGATCAGTTGTAGGTGTCCCTGTTCATTGGGACACCTACAAGGAAGCAGTTGGATCAGATGGTCTTTAAAGTCCCTTCCAGCTCAAGTGTTTATGTTTGTGTCTTTGTAGTAGGTTCAGAACACCAGGAATCCTCCGTGTGGCCTCCCAGCCTCTCCAGAAGCCTGCCATGAAGAGCTCCAAGGGAGGCCACAAGAAGAAGTGAGGCACTGACCTGTGGAAGGGGCAGACCTGTTTGGATCCTGTGACTCTCTCCATGCTGTGAGTATTCCTCCTGGCTGTAACTGTAGCAGGGGGAGAGAAGTCTGAAATGGAATTAAGCTGGACCAGGCTTTGGGCAACTTGATCTAACCATAGCGTCCCTGTTCATTGCAGAGGAGTTGGACTGGATGACCTTTAAGAGTGCCTTCCAACTCAAACAAGTCTGTGATCCTATGATTTTTTTTTTATCTCTGTACACGTTTAGTGTAGGTGTCCTGTTCTCAAACATGCAGGTGAGTGGGAGGGGGATGCTGAAGGGTTTCCAGTCACCAGCAGTGCAGCCAGACACTGGGCAGAGGTGTGAGCAAAGTCCTTCAAAGTGCTCTGAAAACTCAGAGAGACTGTACCAAATCCACAAGTGTCCATGGGGTGGGAATGCATACAGGGTAAGTGTAGGAAGGTTGGCTGTGGACACCCAGGATATTGGGATGATGTACCTTAGCACAATTGACAGCGGAGAGGAGATAGCAGGACCACACTGTGAGCTCCTTGATGGAACTGGTAAATGATTTATAGGAGATCTTGAGCTCCTTACCCCGTGTTGGTGCTCCTGCACAGACCAAGGTTGCAGGTACTGCAATGCTGTCTGCCTCTGCAGCCAGCAATGCCCTTTCTTGATGGCACTTCCCTGTTTTTCAGCATGAAACAGCAGCTTGCAGGAAGGCACTGAGGACAGTCTGCACTTCTGGGAGAGCAGCAGGCAATTGCATTTACCAAGCTACCAGCCAGAGGAGGGAGGAAGACGGCGGCTGTAGGTCTGTCTGTTGCATCCACCTCCCTGGGCCCCAGCAGATGTGGGTGGGCAGATGCAGCTGGGTCTGGGGTACCCCTTGGTGATGTCACAGCTGCCCACCTGTGTAGGCATTGCTCCTCAGGCAACCAGGGCAGAGGTACATCATTCTTGCCTTCCTGTGGGGACAGGGGTGAGGGTGACTGGCCTTGCTGTGCTCAGATCTTCAAGGGGATGCAGGGCCCTTGGGGGCATGTGGAAAGTGGGGCACTAGTGGTATCAGGTGTACCAGGGCTGTAGGGACTGGGGGTAAAGCTGCACTTCAGACTCTTTCATGCCTGCATTCTGCTCAGCCGTCCAAAGATCACAAGGGATGTCCTCGTCTGACCAGAATTAAATAAGAAGCATTTTCCCAGGATAGCTCTTAACCCCATCCTTACTGGGCTGCATTGCTTCTCTTGCCTGCTGACACATTCCTTTCTTGTTCAATGTGAGGCTATGGCACATGGGGCACGTGTAGAGATAAGGGAACAGCACTGGTCTCATCTCCCATCTCCTCTAATACATTGGGAAGCACAGCCAGAGCAGGGCAGAAACACTTGAGCTCCATGTGCAGGGGAAGTGCTGGGTTCTCTGTGACAGGCACAGAGCTCTCCTTGGAAAGATACCATGTACTATAAGCAAAGTGTTCACCCCCCACTTCATGTTTTGCAGCAAGTGGCCCCACAGCAGGCTTCACCATGGTATCAAGAGAGCATGTGGGCCATGGAATGGCTCTGCTGTGCTGGAGGTACATGGGGCACCTGCTCTGTGCACTCACTGTCCTGGAGGTTGTCGGGACATTGGGACTGATGATCTACGCATTGCTGGTGGAAGCAGGGAACCTGGTCAACCTCCCCAGCAAACGCATTGGCTTTTACAACTTCTGCCTTTGGAACGAGACGGCCGGGAAGCTGCAATGCCTGGAAGTCAGCCATCTGCAGGCCATGGGCATCAGCTGGCTTGGAATAGCACTGGCCAGGGTTTGTGTCTATATCTGCTCAGTCATCAGTTTCTTCTACCCCCTTTTCCTTGCAAACGTGAGGTGCACGAACAAGGTAAAGGGCTGGAGGGGATTGCTCATCATACTCATCACCAAAATGTTACTCCTATCTGGAGGTCTGGGTATATTTCTCCTCCAAACTTCACCATGGATTCACCCCTCCGATTTCACTGGGGGTTTTCTGGCACTGGTTGGAATTCTGGCTCTGATTCTGCTCCAGATTCTCACTGTCACTATGTACACCATCTGGGCCAAGCACATGAAGCTACATCAAAGCCCTTTCACTGAGGAGGCCTTGCCCATTAAAATCTGAAACTGAGATGCAGGATGATGTGATTTATAACAGTAATCATGCTACAGCTTTAATCACTGGCAGGATCTTTATTCCAAGCGTTCACATCCAGTGTCCTGGTTTCAGCTAGGACAGTTATTTTCTTCACTGTATCTGCTACAATGCTGTGTTTTAGCTTTAGGATAAAAACAATTTCGATTACATACCAATGTCTCAATTGCTGCTGAGTAGTGCTGTGCAGAGCTGAAGATGTTTCAGTTTTTCAGCTTCTCTGCCAGGCCAAGCAAGGGGACTGAGGGCTAGGAAGCACAGAGCTAGGAAGGGTCAGAACCAGGAGAGCTGCCCTGAACTGATCAAAGGGATATCCCATACTATAAAATACTATGGAAAACCTCTAAAAACGTTTCACTTTCTCAACTATGGGTGCGTTGCTTAGCTGCACGAGTGGAAATCATGTGCTTATTTTGCAGTCAGAACCAGGGAAAGAAGCTTGCCAGAGGGTGTGGCATCAGAAGACAGACTGTCCTACCCCCCCTGAGCAAGTCTAGGCAAGTTGCCCAGCTGCAAAAGAGGCCTACGTGACCAACGTGACAACGGACAGTGTGGCTACAACTTCAAATTAAACTGGAGGCCACACAGATATAGAAGTACTTTGCATCTTGTGCTACAGGCTGCAGTGAGATACAAAGAAATATTTAACTGATAATTTGCTGTTGTTTCACCTAAATTTAGCCCAAGGGAACTTCAAAAGTAACTCAGTAACTGATATGTTCAGGTAGTGATATGTGACTGCAGCAGGGAGCTGGGCGGGGGACAGCTGCTGCTAGGGGACTGTCTAGGCATTGGTCATTGGGAAGCAAAGAATTGCACTGTACATCCCTTGTTTTGTAAATATACATTACTATTGTGTTATTTTCCTTTTCTCTTTTGTCTTACTAAATAATTTTTTTCAGCCCATAAGTTCCACTTTTGAGTTTTCTTTTCCTAGATTCTCTTCCCCAGCTCCCTGAGAGCTGCTTTTGGGTTTTGAAATTGTAAGCCAAGTAAAAACAAGAAAAAAAAGTTTATTTAGTTCTTCTCCCCTGGAGCTAAGCAGGTACTTACAAAATAGTTTGTTTCTCCAAATCTTTATTCGAAGTAACATGGGTGCATGAGTTACCACTCTTGCCCACATCACATGAACCACCTTGCTGGTATCGATCTTCCTTGGGACGTTCTTACTGCGAGCTGAACCTTGACTTTTCTAGCAGCTGGCATCAAAGGAATCCCACTTACAGGTGGGCTGCTGGTCCACAGCTTAGCAGTTCATGCCCATAGCAAGTATGCAGTCCCTCCTTTACTGCCCTGTGTTCGGTCCCATCCAACACAAGCTTGGCGCTCATGATGACCTCAGACTCAGCCCAGGCTCCCATTAGTGTCCAGCATACTTCACTATCCTTGAGTTTACACAGTAACATTTCTCCACTCCCTCTGTTGCTGTTTGTGAGGGTTTGTAGCGTCACAGTGACAAGATGGGAGGTTAAGGGAGACCAGCAGGACACTGCCTGACACCTGACCCAGGAATGCCCTATCTGAGGGCATCCAATTTTCCTTCTTGAGGGGCTGTGCTCTCTTAATCCTGTCCTTGCCTGCACAGCTGTGTAGAGGCAATGCTAAGTGAAGAAGATCTCCCTGACATATTTCAGAGCATCATCATCAGAGTCATCAAGGCCAGTCCTCTCTGCACCCGTGCCAGCACCAGAAGAAGATGGGGGGCCCGGGCTGTGGTGGCTGCCTTCCTTCATGCTGGCTGTGCCTTCGGGAGCCTGGCTCGGTGCTGCCTGGAGCTCCTGTTCCACCTGCTGATGAAGGTCCTGCTCCTCTTGGCTCCCGCTGCAGGCCTCCTCCTCAGCTCCCTTACGCTGCAAGCTCTGACACAAGGACCGTCAGCTGCCCCCCCACGCAGGGCCACGCCAAAAGGCTGCCCCTGCGGGCCTCAGCCACGGCCAGGCCGCTGCGCTCAGGATGAAGGGAAGCCGCGGGCTCACCTCGGCCAGCACCCCTAGCGCCACGTCCACCAGCTCCGCCTCGTTCATGCAGTACACGGTCGCCGCCCTGGGCATCGCAAGGGGACGGTTTATAGCGGGAAGCGCTCCGGCCCCCCCCCCCCTCTCCCCACCCGGCGGCACTACCTGGGCTCCGCCGCCGCTTTCTGTCGCCGCCGCCGCCCGACCCGGCCCGGCCCCCCCGCCCGCCGCTCGCCTTCTCCCGCCGCCTCCATCCAGGCGGGCAACAGCCGCCGTCGCCGCGCCGCCGCCATCTTGTGTGCAGCCGCCATCTTGCGCGCCGCGGCACGGCTCGAGGCTGTCCCCTCCCGGCCCGCCTCACGCTACGCACCACCAACGTGCTGTAGGCTTTTTTTTTTTTTCCTGGATACCGTTGCCGTACGGTAATGCCTCATTCCTGCCCTGCCTATCCCAAAGCTGGGTAGGAAGCCTCTGGCCAGTCCTTCCACTGAGTTTGCTGCCTGTAGAAAAGGCTGCTGTCACTACTGCCTGGTCTAGGAGCTGGCTGCAGTCCCATCTCTTCTGTTCCTCAGCAAAACAAGAGGCTTTTATTTCCAGCCACCTCCACTCAAATGTCACTCACTCATCTATTCCACTGCACAAAGACACTCTGACTTCAGAAACAGAGATTAGAAGAGCATTCTTTTCTTTAAAAAAAAATAAAAAAAATAATCACACTGACATCTTATTAACCCAGAAGCTACGCCCTGCTACCCAGCTAATTTCTGCAGATCAGCACATCCCCCATTTGGCTGATAGACCAGCTATTTATCAACTCTCCAGAAGCATCAACTGACTGAATCCACCCAGCCCTTCCATTCAAGCACTTGTTCTCCCTGACTCAACTGTTACTTAGTATCTTAGGAGCTAGCTCTGGTAATAGAGCACTATGAAGGAACAGGCAGGTTCTGGTCTTCTTATCCACCATGAAATACATCAGGCATTACGTAGTTTCTGATCTCTAATGCAAGCATTTCAGAAGGTCTGACTCAGGATCCCTTCTGCAATTGCCAAAGAACACAATACATCCAAGCAACGCAGCTATTTTTGCTCCTCAATGACTGGTACTGGTAGTCCCTACTGAGAGACTGTCAGTGCAGGAAGCACTTGGTGAAAACAAAATAGTCTTTTCTCCACATAGGAGCCTGTTCTTGGCACATTTCTGCCTCAGCCATCCTCCACACTTTGCAGCAATAGACAAACAGAGCACAGGAATCAAATGCAAGGGAGTATCTTCTTTTTATGAAAAACAACAACACAAAACGAAAAAATATTAAACCCAAATAATACTCTGGTTCTGCACTGGTTTTTCCAGTTTGAGCCATCCATTTCACCACACACAGTGCTGCCTCATGCATGCCTTCTCCAGTTTCTCTGTCTACATAGCCCCTGACATGATTCCAGCAGCCTCCTAACCATGTGCTACGTTGAGACCCCCCTAGAAGAGGGAGTCCAGCTGCCATAAGGGGTCAGTGAAGCTCTATTTTCACTGCTGCCACTGAAGGAGACCCATATTGGCATTCTGTCGCACAGTGGTTTGGCATGTGTATTTAATATCTGCCAAGAGGCAAAAGCTAAAATGAAAAGAGTGACTGTGGCATGCCTTCTTTCCCATGCAGTTTGTTCCTGTGGAGTTAACACTTTTTTGTTTGCTCGTTTTTTTTCCTTCCAATTCTGCTGCTCTCTTCCTTCAACACAGCTCCAATTAAGACTTTTGAGCCAGTAGGGTTGTTAACTTAATCTTCCCATCCATAGAGGCAGTGAGGCAAGTCCCACAGTCCATGGCTGTGCTCCAGTCCACTGTGACAACAGGAGCTCGGTGTCCTCCCAAGGAAAGGCAGCTCTCCAGGACCTTGTCCTCACCATTTAACTACAAGAAAAGTATAAGAATTTAATGAGGCAAGCTGCTGCAGCATGGGCAGTGTATCCACAGAAGAACCCAAAGCCTACTACATACTCCATATCCCTATCAGCATACTTTTTCCTCTTTAATTGTGTATGCTTATATTTACGTAGCACACGAGGAAATGAGTTTTCCATCTCAAGACAGAAGCACATGATTTTAAACAGCTCAGCTTCTGACATCAGCTAAGCTATAGCAGCTGAACAAGACAGGCTAAGAGCAGAGTTGTGAGGAACAGGCAAGTTTAAGCTGTAGCTCATGTTCATGAAGGTGCTCTGAATGTCCCAGCTGCTAAGTAAGAATTCTATTTAAACTGACACATAATGGCTTATTCTGATGTGCACTGACTCAAAAGAAGGTAGGCTGTGATCAGTTTGTGTTGAAACCATTCAGGCTTGTTCTTACTTCAGTGCTGCGTACACATGACGAGGAAATAATCAGTCTGGGACTAGCATAGCAAGCACATGATGCAGATTACAGATGAGCAGTTGGAACAGTCATAGTCAATAAATTAAAAACAAACAAACAAACAAACTTTTGTCTTGGGCACTTAGCAACAAAGAATATCACTCCTGGAGTTCAAACACTTGCTTGAACAGCACACAATGCCAAAATGCATGCAGTACACACCACACATCAAACTGAACAGCAAGTTTCACAAAGCAGAGGTAGGCAAGTTGCAGCCTTGTTACAAGTGCTTGGATGCAAAAGGGAGTTTCTCATCATTTTGTGGACTTACCTTAAAAATGACTCCCCCAGTTGAAGAACATGTCAGCATATAGTTCCCCTCAGAGTCAAAGGCAAAAAGTCTTCCTCGTGGGAATTGGACTTGTTTGTATCCACTGTATCCAGACAGCACAAAGGGACCTGTAGCTTCACTGGGAAGAGCATACTCTGAGATCTTCAAGCCACTTTTGTGGATGTTCCACTGAATAAACTAGAATAGAAAAAAAATAAATTATAAAAGCCCATAGTTAAATTGACTGGAATATAGAGGGGCCATTCACCATTTTTAAGAGAGGGGGGATATCTCACACAAACAGAAGACAGCATTTTCACAGCTCTAAGTGGCTATATTTACAAAACATGGGATGCAAAGGCAGCAAGCGTGCCTACCACCCAGGCACACATAGGCATTATATTTCATAAGCACTATTGCATATGAATACTTCCATAGTACAGGCAGGATCCTGCTGGGATTTCACTGAACTTTCACCAGTCAAGGACCCATGTCACCATAAAACGTCTTTGGCCTGAGCCAAATCTCTATTGCTAGAGACTTTGGAACTACAGAAATTGAAGCATTTGTTATAAGCAATTGAGAGTTACTTGCAAGGAAGTTCATGCTAAGTTAACAAGGATCTGCTCCCCAGGATGTCTCAGACCTTAAATACGGTGATTTCAGGGGCACAGAAAGGTCATCTTTGCCTGGATTCCCTAGGAAGGAAATGTTTCACCAAGAGCAGGGTTTGCATGCAAAGTCCAAAGCATCTTCAGCTGCTAATGCACTTTCTGGCCACCATCTCTACAGATAATAAATGAAGCTGGGTGGTGCTCTGCACATATGAATGTGGTTACCAGCCTGCAGATTCACATGGTATGGATAACAATAAAAACACCTAAAAGAGTGGACTTACAAAGGGTTCTTTACACCAGCTGACCAATGCAAGTCACCTAGAGCTCACCTTGCCATCCTCGCCTATGCTGTAGACAGTGTTCTCATCATAGCTGAACTCAACGGAGTAGACTTCTCCATCATGTGCCTTCCAGCTCATGGCACACTCATGCTGCTGCATATCTGAGGGAAGAATCAGTACTGAAACATTCCCAGTACTCACACAGAGCTGGGGTGAGGAGAGACCATTTACATTAATAAGGACACTATCCCAGCCCGCTACTCCAGACAGTGGGCGCACAATCCAGCCTGAGAGCATCCTATCTTTATTCTCCAGTGAGTAGCTTTCAATTCCACTGACTACAGTCACCGTCTATAACTGGCCACTGCCTCCTCCAGCTTTAGTGCTCAGTGTCAACTGCACTCACTCTGTACCAAAAGACACTGCCACCTTTATTCTCCTGCCCTTGCAATCCTATTCGCTCCCACAGCTGCTGCTACCTCTGTCCTCACACCTACCCTCACAGCTCAGCCACTGTGGCAAAAGCAGATCCTTTCTCACAAAGAAGGAAGGCTCCAGCTGCCTTTTTCACAAGGATAAACTAAAGAGGCCAGAATCTGAGAAACTGAAATTGTCCAATGAAGAAAGACCTGCATGAAGTCTTTGCCTTCAATCAGTAATCCTTTCAGGGCAGCCTCTGGCACATCCAACATGACATGACCCAAATGCAAGTTAGCTTTGCTCCCCCTCAGCAGGAAGGAAACAAATCCAGCACTATTAGGGCTTTCACACAATGTCCTCAAGGGAAAGTTTGTCAATTTACCCCTGAGAGTGGTTGTGAAGGACAGAAAACAACTTCCAGCTTAACATTTGGTCACAATGCACTGTTGTCTCCCTCCTGAAAAGAGAAGGATGCTGGAGCTTCGCAGCCAGCAAGTGACATCAAGAGACCACCTCACCACTCAGTTCCAACATACCAAAGAGACGAACAATCCCATCCGCAGCCCCTGTGACCAGCAGGTTGCCATTGTGGTTGAAGGCTGTGCAGTTAATAGCAATAGGCTCAGGCTCCAGGGAGAACTGCAACTAGAAGGGAAAGTCTATATGAACGCCTAAAAGCCTCTAATGGATCTGAAATGCTAAGCAGCTACACTCCAGGGGAGGGAAGGAAGATGGTATCAAATAACAAGAGCTCCTGCAGTTTGAACTCCTATACCTTTCACAACCACAGACTTTAGGGTTGGCAGCTGCATTTAACTGTGACGTCTGATCAACAGTTTACCTCAGCCAAGATGCAGCTATCTTGAAAACGTCCTTAAAGCTGCAAAACCAGCTTCTGGCAGACACTAGTGCAAGTGTGTTTCATTCTCCTATGCATCAGGGAAAGCACAGGTCAAAAGTGAGGGACGGGACCAGGATTCACTGCCAGAATCTGATCCAACAGAGATGATGTAAGACTAATTCTCAGAAAGCAGTTCTTAACTTTAAAAACAAACAAACAACACAGGTTGAGAGGCACTTGAATACATGGCTAGAAGAGTTCTGAAGATAGCGACCAGCTGCCATACAACTGAAACTTGTCTACAGCAGTCCTGGAGCATGCTAGATGGAGATGAACAGCTAAAGCTCACCATGCTCAAACCACAGTGCAAGTCAGAGTAATTTAGAAAGAAAGCCTACACATTAGAACAGGAGATATTCATTCTCAGCAAGCAGACCTAGAAAGGAAAGGAACCCAGCAAGTACCTGCTGCTTCATTGTTTTAGTGTCCCACAGCAACAGCTTCCCAGGAACTTGGTTCATGCTTTTGCCCCCAGAGGTGACTACTGAGAAGTCCATGTGGGAGATGGGGCTTTGGGCTGCTGCAGAACAGACAAAGGAAGCACCACTTGGACTGCAGGCAAGCGACAGGATTCTGAAATACAGCAGAGAGTGTGAAATGCTTCTCTCCAGCAACAGCCTCAGGAAGGCTATTCAGCTCCTCATTCTGCCATGAAAGAGGGGTCCTCTATCTCTATACATGCACTGTAAAGGAGGGTATGATTCATGTGCTTAGGCAAATTGTGAGTCTCTCCGGTGTACCTGATCAATTTTACTCCACTCAGAGATTGCCTTCTGCCCAAAGACTAAGAGGTACTGCAGTTACAATATCTTTGTACAATCAGAACTAACAAGATACAGGTACATAAATATACATGTCTACAAAAACACGTACACATGTACGTACGTGCATGTATGTGTACACATGTGTATATATACATACAGACCCAAAGACATAAATCAGCATTTGATAGTTACCTGGGCATGTCTTCATCAATGCTAATTTCACAGAGATTCTTCTTTGCTTCAGTGTCATAAAGACGAACTGTCCCAACTCCACTGCCAAGCAGTAGCTTGAAACCAGCAAGGAACAGATGAAGGAGTGTGAGGGAAACATACAACAATGCCATGCAGTAACTGCCAACACCATAATGCTTCTTTCCCCCCAGTTCGTGCATTTTGATTATAGATAACTCCTGCAGCTACATCCTGTCTTTCTGTGCATATCATGCTGAGTAAGACAACTGTAAAGCCACAGGAAGTGGGGTAAAAACACTGCTTTCCTTTCCAGACATTGTGAGAAAAAGGCCTGATAAGCAAAGAGGTGAAGTACAAGCCACTTTCTGGAATGTGGTTCTAAATTTTAAGATGCTAATTCCACATGGAGTCTCAACATCTATGGGAGTACCGAAAGAATAACACAGAATCAACAATCTGATCTGAAGGGAAAGCCAAGAAGAAACCGCACCCTCTCACCCAGAGAAGAATTAAATTATTCAGAAGGGCTCATACATGTTTTCCCAGTGGTGTCGCAATTTAAAAATGAAGTAACGGAGGGATGTACTTTCAAGGAAAATGAAGCAAGCAAAGCCTTCTCCCTTCAGAGCCTGAATTGCTGCTGTATCCCCACATATTTCAGAGAAAAACCTCTCTATAGAAGGAAAAATTCCCCCAAGCAGAAGAAATACTAATGACTGCATAGACAGCACATAATTTAAAACCCTCTCTAGTAATAGAATTAGAGGGAAAATGTTTATGGGAAAGAAACATTTAAACAGCCGTGATACTTATCGAGCATTCAAGCCTTTATGCAAGTACTGACCCCTAGCGGTGGAAGACAACAGTGTAGAAGTGGCCTGGAGCCATTTTCACACCTGCACAAGCCAAGACGCCAACATCACACCCTTGTTCTCTCTTCTGCTTCTGGCTCAGAGTGCGAGTGAAGCTCCACAGCACCCTGCTGCAAGGTTCCCACAGGCTGCTGTGGCTCTGCCTGCCTATACAAGCAACAGCCTGCAGAAAGTGAATTCTCTCAATGGAGCTGCCCTGTTCAAATGCCACAGCTCAGAAAGTTATGTTTCAGGGCAAGCAGTAATGAATTTCGTGCTCAATACACAAAGCACACACCTCACTCTCTGGCTTTTATTAGACTACGGGCTTCAATTCTCCCTTAAGTGGAAACTAACTGTTCCGCTGTTTTTATCTGCAGTGTTGCCACCTAGAAGGTAGTGTGAAACATAACAACAGAGCTCCATCAGCTGAGACTCTCAAGTCTTCATGTACACAAGCTACTCACCAGCCGATCACGCTTGGTTGCCCATTCTAGAGAGAGCAGCGGAGACTTGGAAATAGATGAAGCTTTAGTTTGCATTATGGGGTTAAAAGACCACACTTTGATGACACCATCGACATCCAAGCTGGCCACCCTCCGTCCAGAACAATCAACCCTACGTGCAGAAAGAAATGGATTGGATATTTTTCTCCCTGAAGTTCTTAGATGCAAATATGTATCCCAGTAATCTTTTCTCACCTGGTCACACAGGCTCCAATTCCTGTTGTAGGCATCAGAATTTCACTGCACTATTTTGCATGCTTTGCTCTTAAGCAACACAGATGTGCTTTCACTGGGAATTTCCTCCCTACTGACATTCTCCTATCACAAAAATCTTTCTCCACTCTCAGTGCAAAAAGAGGCCAGACATGGCTGGTCCTCTGGAGAGGTTTCTAGGATAGAGCCCTCTTCTGCCAGCCTATTACCTGCAGTACATAATAGATGAGTGGTGCTCCCCATACTCCTCCTGGCTCAGGACAATGAAAGGCTGCTCTTGCCGAACCCCAACAGACTCCGTACTGGCAGGCATCTTGGTTGAAGTCTCTGCTTGGTCAGCCTGTGGCTCTGAACATGGCTCTGGCTCAGATGCGCTAATATCTGCTTTCTTCTCAGCACTCTGAACCTGTAGGAAGAAATCCCGTGTGAAATACAAGGAGGCAGCATCAGGTCAAGCTTTTCAGCCACACTGCTCACTGGGAGAAAGAACAAAGAAGCTTCTGTACTGAAACAGAAGTGCTGCCAGCTCAAGTCCTTTTCTGCCAACAGACCTTCCTGAGCACAGGGATAGCAAATTGCACAACTGTCCCATTTGATATGACCTCCTTGGCAGTAGGGTCTCTTATACACCCCCACAACGTACCCAGTCATACAGATTCCTATTAGGATCAAAGGAACTGCAGCATCTCTGCTCAGCTGATACCCCAGCTGATATCACAGGCTCATCTGACACTATTCAAGCAGATTTGCAATCAAACATCAACCTATGCTGCCTAAAGCAAGAATTACTTATGACTTCATAACATATAGTACAATCTTCACAAAAGCTCTTAGAGGATGGTAAGCCACAGTGGATGGACTATGCTTGTCTGACAGGTATTTAGTCTGTGCATAACATGGCAGTCAATGCAGCCAACTAATGACAACTGTAGAGTCAACACACAAGTCCAGAAGCTCAAAATCTTTTTGACAGGACAGACAGTGTTAGAACAACTGGATTTTTAGGAGTTGAAGGTATGTAAGAGAGACAAGACATCCATCGTGGCACACACAAGTATGAAAGCAGTTTGTCACTAGGAGGGGACACAGAGCACGAGTCAGTAAAACATGTGCAAACAACCTTATCTACATCATTCTCTGAAGATAAAAATGCCTGAAGAATCTGCATGATAATGGATTTCCGCTCCCTATAAATAAGTCAAGGATATGTTAGTAGTGACATATCTTGAGCAAAAGGTCAAACGCTGCATAATTAAATCATCTGAATTCACAAAACTGGAAAAGACTGAGAAACAAATCCAAGAGTGCCTCACTCTGTAATAATTAAAAGTGGGGAGATAACTAGCAATGAATGGCACTCAAGTCAGAAAAAACAGTACAGCCTTTCAGCTTCCTTTTTGCTTATATGCACTGTATACAGCAGTAAGCTAAACAGTATCAGCTTCGCCAGGAGGACCAGACACAACTTCTGCAAAGGCAGGAAATTGCTGCCTTAACCTGGAGCATCACAGCAAAAGGGAGGTCAAAGGATATTTGGTGGGCGGGGGGGGGAGGGTCTGCAACATTCTGACTAGTGTTTAGTGAAGTCTTTCAGGTAAGTCATGAAGAACAAAGTTCTCACACAGCCTGGAACACTCTGATGGAATAACATTTCTCCAAGGCAGTGTGCCTCATATAGAACAGCCACATATATCAGCTGATAAGTGCCAGTCCCTCAGCACCACCTCTCCTGCAGGGGACTTACTTATTTAGCCAGTATAAACATGGCTGAGATGATGCCATTGTTCCTCTGGTGCAGTTTCAAAATACCACATGGAAGCCAGACAACATGCAGGTGAACAGCAGCAGTCCACTGACCTTCAGCAGTTTAACTTCAGACACTGTTTTATTATCACAGAATCACAGAATTGTAGAGGCCGGAAGGGACCTCTAGAGATCACTGAGCCCAACCCCCCGCCAAAGCAGGCTCCCTAGATCAGATTGCAGAGGCAGGCATCCAGTCTGGTCCTGAACATCTCCACAGGAAGAGACACTGCAACCCCCTTTGGAGCACTGGAACAGGCTGCCCACATCCCGTGAAGAAATTCTTCTGCACGTTTGCTCAGAACTTCCTATGCTTCAGTTAGTGGCCATTTCCCCTTGTCCTATCACCACACACTGCTGAGAAGAGTCTGGCCTCATCCCTTTGCCTCCCACACCTCCTCTCCCCATAATAGAGGTGCTCCAGGCCCCTTCATCACCATACTAGAAAGCAGGACATCCTTCATGTGGGGTGATCCTTGCAGTTTTGTGTGGGGATACATTTCCACTCCTATCCAGGAAAGCTTGTAACTTTTTTTGCTGTGCACAAACCAGCATGAGAATATAACTGACAGAAAAGATTCAGAAATCTGTGCTGCATGATTTTTTGGAACAGCATTTCTTATCTTTCTATTTAAAGATTAACATTGAGATCATCTTACAACTGTGTACTTCTGAGGGATGGAAGAGCCATGCCACTAAGGGGATTATAAAAAAGTATTTGAACACAAGGCTGTTGACATCATGACAAACAGCAACTCTATTTAAAATGTCAGCGCTGAGTCCCATCTAGGGACAAAGAAATAATCTGAGAGCAGAAGGAGTTGATTAACCACAGAGGTTAACCTTTGATACAGCTGATTTGAGCAGCAAACCAGAAGCTTAACTGGAACATTTGCATTTGTCATACCATCTAGCATAAAAACAGAAACTGCCAGCCCTCCACTGCCCAGTCTCACAGTGTTGCCCAGTACCTGAGAGGTCCCTTTTGACAGCAGCTCTCTCCTTTCCTTCCCATGCTCTTGCAAGCGCTTCTGACGCTGCTGCAGGGAGCTCGACTCACCTGCTACTAACCCACTAAAGTGGCTCCTCCCATCCTTACTGCTTGCTGTTCCTTCTTTTCCTTTGGCACTCTGGAAGGCAGAGGAATGAATTGGCAAAGTTTTACTTGTACAAGGCTGCAGAAGAAAGCAAAAGGAGGCAAAAAAAAAAA